>NC_044325.1:6230377-6548296 GCF_007399415.2 Gopherus evgoodei | reverse complement strand
AAAAATGCAGTTGGGACCTTCAGGCCTGTCAGCGTCTGCAGCCACCCTTTGCTGTTATTACCTCCCACCTTCTTAGGATTTTTTAAAGAAGATCTTTTAAAATAATATTTGTAATGCCTGGGATGTGTTTCTGCCACACCAGCCGCCGCTGGGGAGTAATACATCCCTCCGACAATGGTGTTCTGATGAAATACTCCACTAATCCATCATCCCAAAATGACACCCCCTTGATATATTACATGAATACATCATCCAAAAAGCAGCTTGCTGGTCACTGGAGCTCTGATGATGTATTTGTGTAAAGTGTAATCAAAAGGGCATCCCTCTGCTGATGTATTACTTAATAATGTACCCAGCCCTGCTTGGCAAGAGTTCATGAGGCTGATCAAAGATGCAGGATTGCTGGAAACGGTTTTAAGGCAGGAGCAGCAGTCTGGGTTAATGTACTTACGTACAGTGGTTGAAGCAGGTGGCCTGAGGCAGCAAAGACTCCAAAGCACATAAGGCTATTTCTTCCCCTGTATTTTATTTTGTTTACTGGTGATGGATAAAGAAGACTGGAATAAAACTTGTTTAGAGGCATAAAAGACTGAAAACCAGCCAGGAGAACCCAGTTAATCCTTTATTTATGTGCTGAACGCACCTCTAGCCAGGTGTTCAGTGCAAAAATTCACTATCAACTGATTGTTTTAAAAGTGTTTCTCCTCTGTGTAAAATCTACTGATATTTCCTGATTTGAAGCCACTGAGGTTACAGCAAATGTTTCATTTGTTTCTACAGCTCCCAGCAAAATGGGGACACGGTCCCAAAGGGGGACATTGGTGCAACCAGAATATCAATGTTAAATAATAGTAACGATTCCCCAAAGATCTTCCACCATGCGTCATTCTCTGACATGAATTGTTTGGACAAAATTGTTGGTTTCAGTGACGTCACCGAATGATGCATTTCGGGACACCTTTAGCAAAGCTTTAAGGCCCTTCTGTCAGCTCACAGCTATTCCGTGACTGAATAGGAGTGTCTATCAAAGGAATGCTGACACCAGAAATGAATTACTCGGGGACAGTGGCTGCATCTAGAAATGTTCTGTGCTTGGTGGTTTCTAGGAGTCTTAGTCGTGGTAAAATAGCAGATGGATTTCCCCTCAAATAGCATTTCAGAGATGCTAAGCTCCTGTCATATGCCCAGGATATTACATGCATTACTAAGGATCCAGGAAACCTCCCGGATGATGTAAAGAATAGTGCAGTGTCTTGAGAGGAAATGTGTCAGAACTGGATCATTCTGCCCTATTGTATTCTCATCAGGTTCTTGAATGGTGCCTCTTACCGTTGTATTCAAAACCAAACCTGGGCTTCTGGGCATTTCACCTCAGTCTTTGGTAGACAGGATAAACCGGCGTTAGCTCTTACGATGTACGAGTTGTGCTGGGTGACCGGCTCAGATGTTACAGACTACACAAGGTGATAATTCTTTTAGGATTTAACACCTACCTGTAGGCGGTAATAGACTCATAGACTCTAGGACTGGAAGGGACCTTGAGAGGTCATCGAGTCCAGTCCCCTGCCCTCGTGGCAGGACCAAATACTGTCTAGACCATCCCTAATAGACATTTATCTAACCTACTCTTAAATATCTCCAGAGATGGAGATTCCACAACTTCCCTAGGCAATCTATTCCAGTGTTTAACTACCCTGACAGTTAGGAACTTTTTCCTAATGTCCAACCTAAATCTCCCTTGCTGCAGTTTAAGCCCATTGCTTCTTGTTCTATCGTTGGAGGCTAAGGTGAACAAGTTTTCTCCCTCCTCCTGATGACACCCTTTTAGATACCTGAAAACTGCTATCATGTCCCCTCTCAGTCTTCTCTTTTCCAAACTAAACAATAGCTTGATCCCAATAGGATGAGGAATGTCGTACCTGGGTATAACGGAGTGCAGTTTTACTATGGCTGGTTGGAACTGCACTATTTAAAGGAGCAGAGGAATTGACTGTATCTGATCATCTGACATGGACACTGAAAATATTTGCATGTTCAGACCATCAAGCACTGACACCTCGAGCCAGTCTGGGTTCTGTTTTTTGAAACTGGAGTGAGTTGTCCCCATATTCAGCCATCTTGCATCCCAGAATTTCCATTTGAAAAGTAGCTTTGGGGGAAAAAGACCTCTCATAAACAGGGGTTCCCCCAACCACTTTAAATCTGCAGGGAAGCTTTACCTTTTAGAGTTCATTAGCTTAACTATTCACTATTTGGGAGCTAACCAGCGGGGGGTGGGGATGGAATATGAAGGCAGCAGGCCAGGTAGTAAAGCCACTGTAAAGCAGCAGCAGCAGCAGCGTGACATTTTTCTTCTTTGATTCTGATTGAGTGCTTTGTTGGTGAGGCACCACAATGCCTGGAGTCAGATCTATATTTCAAAATTTCTGGGGAGTTCATGCCCTGCCTCCCATCGCATGCTGTAAATAACCTAGTTTGGGAGCCATCACATTTCTCATTTGTCATTCCTCACATCTCCCAGGATCGGCAGTGGATAGCTGTGCATGATTGTCTCCACCGAGCTCTCTAGTCTGTGATGAGTTGGAAGAATGTCGAGGGGGGTGGAAAGTTTTTGCCGGCAAATGGACTATTTGTTCCGTGGCAAATGACACAGAACAGTCATATACAGTGGTCATGAAGGCCCATTACATTGGTAACTTGAAACTAGAGTGGGCAAAGGCTGGGGGAATGGCTGTAAACCAGCCAGTCAGGAGGCTTCTTTGGGCCCTACTTTTGCTGATCCTGATGAGTTGTATAAGAAATAACAGGTTGGTTGCTAACTTAGGCATGCCCATTCCGAAGCAGTTCCTACTTGACAGCAGAACTGTAGCATTACAGTAATGTTTTCAGTGGGAGAAGGCAGGTTGATCCTTAAAGGCAGATTGAGGACACCTAAAAGCAAAATGAAAACAGGCTGTAGTGACTTCAGGCTGCAGCGTGGGTGCTCTGATGAGCGCTGTTGGCAAGGAGCTTCTGCCAATCACAGGAGCATTGAATACATTGGAATTGAGCCTGGCAAAATGTGGGAAAGTTGGGAAAAAAGAAGGAAGGACAACAATGCCCAGGAGTTGGGAGTAGCCTCCAGCAATGTGACTCAGCAACATGCTTGCCAAACAGGTGGAGACTTCTGTGTGGCTATACTTCTCACAGGAGCAGCGGAACATTCCATCTGGAGATAATGTCACAGCATCAGCTGATCCTCATATGAATTTGGGACATACTTTTTGGGTAATACTGCAGAGAATGATATAATCAAGGATAGTGACAGCCATTATTCAGTGGTAGGCCGAATCCACAAAATATCCATAAATGAGGACTCCCCCACCCCCAAAAAGAGATGCAAAGGAGTCAGCTGGCTTCAAGAGTGAACAGAGAAGGGTTTCAGGCTACCACATCATGCACAGGACCTTTAAAGGGAAGCTTGTGGTGATGGTGGTCTGGAGGAGTAGGGCGGGTGAATGTGGTAGGTGATATTGGTTTGGTGTTTCCTTCAAAGGGCTTGTTTGTCATTCAGCCCCCATGAATTCAGTTTGTTGAGCCCCATGTCAACTGGATTCTGTAGGTCTCATTTGGAACACGATTTGAAAACCAGGCAAGATTTGAAGCTGAATGAAGTTGTAAGTGAATTTCAGGCATATGTTTCTTCACCGCTGAGTGGGATCTAGAGAAGTGATTGATCTAGTCCCTCTTGATTGCTTCTTAAATGTTTCCCCAGAATGCACTGCATCTGTTGAGAGAGCATTAGGGGGAATGCACCTTGAGTCATTTGTGTTGTTGATGATGATTAAATATTTCTATTCCTGTAGCTCCCACAAGGTCTATTCAGAATTGCGACCTCTTTGTGCCACCAAATGAACTTGGTAATGATGAAGAATTTTGCTTCTATTCCCAGTTGTCTGACTAGAACAACAATCCTCATATGAAATTTACCCTACATGCAAAGACCTCTGCACCACTTAGGTCCTATTTAAATGCTCTAAAGAGAGCTTAAGTAGGATTTAAGTATGTAGGCCTTGGGCTGGCCATCTGCACAAGGGTGGATTTCACCTATAAAGACCAAATCTCAGATTTAATTATAAACAGCAAAATGATCTTTAAATCATGTGTAGAAATTTGCCCTGTGTTACAATTGTTATGACATCCCAAGCAGACACCAGCAGATTTTCCATAGTATAAGAGTAGTAATTAACAATTGAAAAGAACACTTGGTCATAAAGAAAATATTTAATAGCACAGACACTAATATTTGCTTGTGTTTTTGATGTGCGTACTTGTGATATGCATTCCCAGTATAAGGAAGTATAAGTTAGAAAAGTAGCTGTCACACATAATATGTCTTAATCACTGTGGACTTGACGGACAAGAAAATAACGCATCTGAATTGTGAATAAGGAAAACCTCCTGGGAATAAACAAATTTGACACAACTACAGCATTTGAAAAGGAAGCTGCATCAATATTATGTCAATGTTTCTAGGTTTTGTGTCATTGGTAGTGATTGGGAATGGAGCTCAGAACAGCACTGAACCTGCTTCAGTAACCCTGCTGCTTCTTATCAGACTCAATGTCACCTAAATGTCATGAAGATTTAAAGTCTCAGCGAAAAGGGCCGATTGAAAATGCACTTCTGTTATGCATTTATAGCAATGAAATACCACCTGTTATCCAAACAGAACTTAAAACACTGGAGCCATTCTGAGCTGCAATTTTCATGGTCTAATGCTAATTTTCACTGTCTGCTTTTATGACACACTCATCTCTTTTGGAAGATTCAGCTTTCACTGCACATTTGATGCCATCATAAGTTGAGGAAATAATACCTCACAAATTATTAATGAGACTTCTTAAAAGAATTCAGATGGGCGATCTTTCCAAAATTCCTTGCAGATGCGCTGTTTATCCGGGATTCTTAGATGTACAGAATATTTGCTGCAACTGGAGTTGGAGCACAAAATATTTCTGGAATCAGTGGCTATTAGCTAAGATGTTCAGGGATGCAACCCCATGCTTTGAGTGTCCTTAGTCTCTGACTGCCAGAAGCTGGGAGTGATGTGAACATAGCTTATATTTGGAAGTGCCCTGTATTGCCTTTCTTTAATCTGAACAATGAACAACAATTGTATCTCAGCTGCTCAAGTCAAAATGGAGGAAAGATCTAAATCCACAAGAGCAGATACACAGGAGTTTCACTGAGACACACACAGGCCAGACGCTCAGCTGGTGTACACTGGTTTAGCTCCACTGGAGTTAGAGGAGTCAGTATCAGTTTATAACAAAGCAATGTCAGTTCACACCACGTGAAAATCTGGCTCTATCTGTGATTGTTTGTTTTTAAAAACATAATTCCATGTGTCTCAATGGCAGCACCTTTTAATCTCTTATTTTGAAAGTGTTTTTAAATAAGATTATAGTTGCAGTGATATGAAAATCCAGCTCATTACTGAAGATAATATTTTCCTGTAACAAGCTTCAATATTAATACTGAGTGTGTCGCAACCGTTCTTGGTGCTCTTGGTGACAGCGGTAATGAGATTTGAAAATGCACACAATGAAACCTTTAGCTTGTCACCCTTCAAGGCATAAACATGTGACGTGAACTTTTACCAGCTGGAATGGATATTCTGGTGATTCGTTATACTTCCTTCCTCTTGTGAATATAGAACAAGATCTCTCTTCTGTCCCCAAGAATGAGTCCCATCCCCTCCCAAATGGTTGTCTGTGGAAAGGTAGCAGGTCAGAGCCTCAGCTGGTGTAAATCGAGTTACTCCAGTTTGCAGCAGCTGAGGATCCGACTCAAGGTTTTAAGCATCAACATATAAACATAGAGAGAGTTAAGAGGTGAATAATTTTCAAGAAGGCGGCAGAAAAGGAAGCATACAATACATTCATAACAGGGCTTTCTTTAATTAATGCTCCCAGTTGTGCCAGACAGTATAAAATGTAACCCATTCCTGAAGATTAATGAGCACCTACCTCCACCTTTTCGTCAGTACAAATATACTGCCAAATGAAAACACTACTGAAAGGGACATAGCTTCAGAACAAGTGATACTTACCAAAACCCCATCATTGGTGACATCCAGCTGGGAGGTGGCGGAATTACAATGGTTGTTTTTTAGTTAATTGTATATACCTATATTCTAAACCCTGACACATCTTCAGGACTCGTTTGCTGTGCCCATGATGAATTATGCGGCCGAGTCTCACACAGCTTTTCGTAATAAAGACGAGCAAGACCAAGAAAATGCTCACAGAAGAGATCTTCAGCCACAGGATGGCTACACTAGAGGTGTACAGCTGCATCCATGCCGCTGTTGGAAGCTGTCTAGTGTAGCTGCTCTAAGCCGATGGGAGAGATATCTCCCGTCCACTTAATTACGCAGCCTCATAAGTGGAGGTAGCTTTGTCGGTGAGAGAAGCTCTTCTGCCAATGTAGCACTGTCCACTCCGGCGCTTAGGTTGGGGGGATGCCAACACTCGGGAGTGTGTGGAGTGGCTAATTCACACCCCCGAGAGACATAACTTCTGTCGACTTAGGCTATGGCTATGCTACAGCTCAACTCCTGAAGCTATGCAAGGGCTCACACAGTACGGAGCTAGAAAAATAACCCCCAGCGATGGTTGCTCTTGCAAGTGGTTATAAGGTCAGGATCCTGCAGCTGGATTTGCCTAGGTGATCCCTTGCATCTGTATAGAATCTCTTTGACTTCAGTGGGCCTCCCCATGGGACTATCAGCAGGATTGGGGGATAGGTGGGTATGCAGGTGTGTCTAATAGAATCCCCGTTACTTATGGCAGTTCTAAGTTAATATTCAGATTGTTATTAGTTCCCTTCGTCCTCTCTTCCCCACTTCTCTCCTTTTGATTGTCACCCTCACTTGTTGGGTCTTGTGTATTTAGGATCTGAATCTGGAAACACTTACTCACCTGCTTAACTTTAAGCCCAGGAATAGCCCCATTGACTTCAGTGGGACTACACCTGTGCTTAAAGTTAAGCAAATGCATAAGTGTTTGCAGGCTTGGAGCTTAAATAAACAGTATGTAACTGTTTTCAAGATTAGGAACTTAAGCACACAACTAAGTCCAGTCCTACTGAGGAAAGCACTTAAGCATCCCGCTGAATAGGGATGCTTTCCAAATTTAAGCTTTCTATCTGGGGTCAGCAACCTTTCAGAAGTGGTGTGCTGAGCCTTCATTTATTAGCTGTAATACATTTTGCATTTACAGTGGCCAGTGGATGGAACCCCAAACTGGCAGTGGGCTGAGTGGGGCTGGTAGCCAGGACCCCAGGCTGGCAGCGGGCTGAGCTGCTCAGCCCACTGCCAGTCTGGGATTCCATCCACCAGCCCCTGCCAGCCGGGGTCCCACCCGCCAGCCCAGGGTTCTGTCAATCCAGGCCTGCAGCCACGTGCTATGGTAAATCAGCTCGCGTGCCGCCTTTGGCACATGTGCCATAGGTTGCCGACCCCTGCTTTAGATTGTAAGTTCTTTGGGACACTGTCTGTGTCTACCGGTGTGTTTGTACAGCACAACACACAAAGGGATCCTGAGTCTAACAGTTGTCTCTGGGTGCTGTAATCTCACAAGCAATTCATCAGCACCAGAATTAATCACTGAATGTAATAAATATATGAAAATCAAAATATGGTGAAATAAAAAAGTTTTTTCCCCTCAGTATGCAAATTTACATTGAGAAATAAAAATTGGAATAGTTTAATGTATATAGAAATTACAGAATAAAGCACATGTTCATGCAAAACAATTACATACTTATGGACTGCAAAAAGGAAAGCACCCCGTTTAAAAATAAGAGAAAGAGATTGCAGGCTGGATCCATGGCTGGTGTAAACCAGTGTAGCTGAAAAGACCTGTGCTGATTTATGCCATCTGAGGATTTGGCTCTGTGTATGGCATTGCATATAAGGTCCTCCATATGAACAGGATAGCACGATGAGCCCTTGCATTGTCAATTTCTCATTGCAATGGACACTTTTGGATCCTTACAGGTTGCAGGATTGGGGCTCATGTTCATGAGTCCATGTAGTGTATTGTGTTCAAAGAATCAACAGCAGATCCTTAGAGTCAGCAGATTGTTTTTGCGATAGGTGTTTTTGAAAGGATCCTTGCTGCATTTCAATAAGATCGATATATGCAGATTTATTCCTTCAAGGATTCCAGACAGCTAAGAACTGACCCTCCAGCTCCTCTGTGGTCAAAGATCTTTAGAATAATGATGTGAAATAAGGCAGTGCCGGATTTCTATAAAATACAGCCATGGAGGGTATCACCTTTTATGAGAAATCCCAGAAATTAGGACAACCACATTGTTCCAGTGGTGGAAAAAGTATAATAAGTCTCTAATTAAAATTACTGTGCTCTTAATTTAGAGTGAAGAGCACTGGCTAAGCTTGACTAAATAGGCAACATCAGAAGCATGAAGATGGTGCTTAATACTTGGAAATATCTTCACTCGTGCTTCACTAAGCTGAGCCTATAGAGAAAAGTGGGGCCTCCTTGAACTGCTCAAAAGAAACAGCTGGCAGCTGTCAAGGTCAAGGCCAAAGAAACAGGATCATTAAGAATCAAAGCAAAGTTGCTATTCATAGAAACAATACTAATTTCTGTTTAAAGTCAAACATTTAAATATGTTAGGATCCTATTAAATGATGTATTATTTGCTGCACATGAAGAGAGAATGTTGACAGCCTCTCTGGAATCTTAGTTTTCATTCTCCTATATTTGCAGAGTCGGCATTCAGCCGTTGAAATGGAGCTCTGTGAATTTCTCTGTCTATTATCACATTTACTCTGTCAAGATGTCTTTTTCTCGATAGGTTTGTACTCTAATGAGTTTGGGGGAAATGGCGGGAGAAGGTGCAAGCCAATTCTCTGTTGCAGATAGGGCTGCGTGTCAGGTGTGACCTCAACATATGTAAAAATTGGGCTATTATTGTTTTATCTTTAACTAGGTGTTTTGACTGTGTTGTGAACATGGGATAATCCTGGGAGTTCATGTATATTAGGAATTTAGCAGCTGAGACAGGGAAATGATTCCTACTCTGTCACACCTGTGCTTTGCACCAATTACAGGGCTAGAGCCAAGTCCATTGATATCTGTGCAAAGATTCCCTTTGATCTCAGTGAGCTGTGGGTCGGGCCCACAGTGAATCAGAGTACAAAACCCCTTTCTTGCGTTGTCAGTTTATGAAATCTAGCCATTGTTAGGCAATCAAACGCCACAGGCCTGATGCCCAAATCAGAAAAGATCATCCTCTCAGTGTGCACAAGAGGCTGGTGAGGGCTGGGCAAGGTATTCTGCAGTGTCGAAGGTGAGCTGCTGTGCAACTGGCAAAGATACAGAAAGGGATAACGAGGATGATCAGTAGCCTCCGGGTCCCTGGGAAATAAGGGGTTTAACTATTAGAAAAAAGGAGATTAAAAAGGGACATGGTACATGACTGCGAGAGGCATAGGCAAACCAGGTGAAGAGAGTTAAAGGCTCAAAATCTAGAGACTTCAAAGTATAGCTCAAATAAAACTAGGCACTGGGGCCTGATTCAAAGATTCCCATTGACTTCAAGGGGCAACGCATTGGACCCTAAGTTCCCAAGTCAGCAAAGCACTGCAGTTAATAGGACTTAAACACACGCTTACAGGCAAGCACTGGTTTAAGTGCTTTGCTGAATTGGAGCTACAAGAGTGTGATGGTGCCACCCATAAGGCTTTATGGAAATATGCTTATGAACGTGTTGTTTTATGCTACATATGCCATGTAACATATCTCTGTAAAGGTCGCGATCTACTGAATCTATTAATCCTATTTGTATACATGGATCATTTTTGTATTTGAAGTTATGAATATTGGCTATGTACTTGTTTGATTCTAAGTAGGCTGTAGTGAAGCAGTTGGTAGGGTTCCTGAGAAAAGACTATTCTCAGTAAGTGCCCCATCAAGAAACACTTAAGCCAACAATGAACTTGGAGACACCAATCCACATTGGAGCTTTCCCAGGAATGTGGCTTGGCTGGTAAGGAACTCAGTTATGCATGGACATGAGACTTGCCCAGGTGACTCCAAAACTCCATTTTGTAGCTGGACTTTGCATAGGAGATTGAAGGGGGTCACCCCCACAAGAGAAAGTCTATTTAAGCCTGTGGGAGACCCCTTCATTTGGTCTTCAGCTGGCTAAAGAGAGGACCTCTCCACCCCTATAGATACCTGAAAGACACTGGAACAAAGGACAGTGACTGCAAGGGGTGTGAGTGATTGCTGGATCCAGATTATAAGGAGATTAGTCTGTAACAGGAAGCGTTCTGGAACTGTTGAGGATCTTATCTGTATTCAGTTTCTTACTGTGATAGACATAGACTTGCATGTTCTATTTTATTTTACTTGGTAATTCACTTTGTTCTGTCTGTTACTACTTGGAACCACTTAAATCCTATTTTCTGTATTTCATAAAATCACTTTTTGCTTATTAATTAACCCAGAGTATGTACTAATACCTGTGTGTGTGTGTGTGTGGAGGGGGCTGTCTATCAGTATTATAGAGGGAAAATAATTTATGAGTTTACCCTGTATAAGTTTAGACCCCATTGGAAGTTGGGCATCTGAGTGTCACTTCTGTGAGCTGCTTTCAGTTAAGTCTGCCGCTTTGGGGCAAGTAATTCAGACCCTGGGTCTGCGTTGGAGCAGATAGGCTCAAATCCATTACAAAGAGGTTTGCAGAAAGTTCTTTATGCAGAGAGTAATCTTTGGAATGGAGTACAAGAGGCAGCAAGAGCAGCTGTTATTTGGAATGATCGGATGCCTGCATGCAGAACAGCATGACTGGGAAATCTCCCTTGGACTTCAGTGGAAATTCTGCAATATCAGAGAGAGGAAAGACTTACAGGGGACTAGGTGACTGGGTAGATCCAGATGGGTCATAACAGTTTCCCTCTATCCTAAAAGGCTGCACAGTGAATGCAGAGCTTGGTGGGAGGTATCAGATTGATAGCACAGAAGCCAGAGCAGATACACTGTAACCAAGGCAGGCCATTCTCTGCACTGCCCCAACTCAGGGGCAGCTCCAGGCACACCAAGCACGTGCCTGGGGCAACAAGCCGTGTGAGGTGGCCTTCCGTTGCCATGAGGGTGGCAGTCAGGCTGCCTTCAGTGGCTTGCCTGCGGGAGGTCCGCCGGTCTCGCAGTTTCGGTGGCAATTCGGCGGCGGGTACGCTGAAGGTGCGGGAATGGCAGACCTCCCACAGGTGCACCACCGAATCCACATTGCCAGCAGACCTCCCACAGGCACACCGCCGAAAGCCGCCTGCCTGTTGTGCTTGGGGTGGCAAAATACGTAGAAGCAGCAAGGATTCCTGTGGCACCTTATAGACTAACTCATGAAAGCTCATGCTCCAAAACGCCTGTTAGTCTATAAGGTGCCACAGGACTCTGCTGCTTTTACAGATCCAGAGTAACACAGCTACCCCTCTGGTACAAAATACATAAAGCTGCCCCTGCCGCAGCTGCGTCCCTTTCCTCTAACCTGGGAGTCTATCTCCAGAAGGGATGCCCCTCTCTGCTGAGAATGGCGATCAGTGTTAATTACAATGGGAGATTTTATGAAGTTATTATGAAGCTGTGTCATTTGTACCATCAGACTTCTCATTCCATCACTTCCCGAGTGCGCAAAACAGTCTCAGGAAGAATAATGTTGCTGAACGTTTTCATACATCATAACGTTACATTATCATTCAAAGACACCCGATGCAAATAAAATACAGTGAATCTCCAGGAGCTGACAGCTTTATTCATTGACTAGTGTTAAATACACATTTTCTATACTGAGCTGTTATTTGTGTAGTACTGTGGGTGACACACTGTACATACCAACACAATCTGGCTTTTGAATGCTCTTACAGGTGGCATTAAAGCTCACTGAGAAATATGTTACATTCATCTGGGTATAATTTCCACAAGAGGGCATTAATTTCCAGCCTGGCTTTTAAATATTTCCCTATTATATCATGCTTGCATGCCCTTTGGAGACTTAACTTTTATATGAAATGATGATAAATGACATGGCTTATTAAGAATATCAATGCACAAAAGAGACCTGAATGATAGTGTAGCAGGGTGGTCACCCGCACCCAGCCTGAAAGGGTTAAAGCCAGCCCTTGGAGAGGGTTGTGGAAGGGGAAAAGCTGGGCTGATCAGGGGAGGCAGCTTCAGCTGGGGGCCATGCCCCAGTCAGGGTCCAGCTAACCCTATAAAGGCCAGTGAAGCCAGGAGCTGACACAGTCTCTCTCTGCTTTCACAGAGAGAGGGGCCTGGCTTCTGGGAGGCCCAGGGTGCCTAGAGTGAGGCAGGACTGGGGAAAGGCCAGAGGGGCTGGGGAGCTCCAGGCTCGCAACTCCCCAGGCTGAAGGGCCTTGTCTAAGGCCCCACAGAGGTACAGAGTTTCAGAGAAAGGCAGCAGGTCCAAAAAACCCCTTGCCTGTGATGAGTGGCTTATACTGCAGCCTGCCCCAGGGAGCAGGGGCTAGTTGGTGACGGGCAGTCGCCTACGACTGAGGCGAGGTGGGGATAGGGGTTCCCTTGGGAGGGGAGACCCAGAGACTGAGGGGTGTACTGCCAGGGGGCAGCATCCTGGCATGCAAGGGTCACTGGGTCTGGGAGGGACTCGGGGGCCAGGAAAAGTGGGACACCGGCCTGCAGAGGGTGCTCTGATGGCTGGAGAGCCAATTCCCAGAAGATACCAGCAGGAGGCACTGCAGAGGTGAGTCCTGCCCTGCTCACAGACATGTTAATGACACTTTGATATTCAGAATGGTTCTCTAGTGGGTTTTAAGTGTTAAGACTGGCTGTCAGGAATCCAGGCTGGCAGCAGAGCCAGTCTGTGTGCAGGCGAGCGAACGAGTGCAGCTGGCCTGCAGGAGGCTGCCAGGTTGGCTACTCTGCCTGGTTGGTTGGAAGAGTCTGCAGACCAGCTCTGCAACGGTAGCAGTTCAGCCCATGGCTGCTGCAATAGCTCCTCTGCCTGCTTGTTTTCAGCCTAGGATCTAGCCCTGTTCCTGCCTTGGCCCCAGTCTTGCCCCCACTGTCTAGTCTCACTCCAGGTGACCTTCTTCTGATCCTCATCTCTGATTCCTGACCTCTGACTTCAGCTTGGACCCTTGGCTCTGGCATGTGACTGCTGACTCTGGTTCTCACCCTGGGGTCCAATGCCCGATTCCTCACCTAACACTAGGCCTGACTCCCACCCCAGCCACGAGGCACAACCACCCACGTCCCAATCACGTGCCACTGGTCATCTGTTTCTCTAGTCCTTGTAGCACCGACAAGCTAAAACAGAAACCTTTGGAACATTCCTTAGTAGCAGAGCAGAACGTTCTGGTTGACTCTTGTAAAGAAATGTAATCTCTGATGTGTTGTTTCCAGACATCCATTGTCTATTCTCAGATGTTATTATCTCATGCATTGATAGATACTAACACAGTTGTTCAAACTAATGGCAATAGATTCTTAGTGATAAATTCTGCTAAACCTATTGGCTACCCTGAGTGAGTCATTTGCTGGGGGCATTACTGTAGTGTTCGTACCAAGGATCCTGTGGCACCTTTTTTGCTGCAGGATGGCCACCTTAAGATCTGCTATAGTGTGGCCAGGGAGGTTGAAGTGTTCTCCTACAGGTTTTTGTATATTGCCATTCCTAATATCTGATTTGTGTCCATTTATCCTTTTCCGTAGAGATTGTCCTTTATCCTCACACACAACTATTTCAAATTTGATGACAATATATATATCTCCAGATCAGTGGCACCACTATGGGCACCTGCATGGCCCCACAATATGCCAATATTTTTATGGCCGACCTGGAACAACGCTTCCTCAGCTCTCGTCCACTCACGCCCCTTCTCTACCTACGCTACATTGATGACATCTTTATTGTCTGGACCCATGGGAAGGAGACTCTGGAAAAATTCCACCACGATTTCAACAGCTTCCACCCCACCGTCAACCTCAGCCTGGACCAATCTACACGGGAGGTCCACTTCCTAGACACCACAGTGCAAATAAGTGATGGCCACATTAACACCACCCTATACCGAAAACCTACTGACCACTATGCCTACCTTCATGCCTCCGGCTTCCATCCCGGGGACATCACACGACCCATTGTCTACAGCCAAGTACTGAGGTACAACCGCATCTGCTCTAACCCCTCAGACAGAGACCAACACCTACAAAATCTCACCAAGCATTCTCAAAACTACAATACCCGCACGAGGAAATAAGGAAACAGATCAACAGAGCCAGACGTGTACCCAGAAGCCTCCTACTGCAAGACAAACCCAAGAAAGAAACCAACAGGACTCTACTGGCCATCACATACAATCCCCAGCTAAAACCCCTCCAACGATCATCAGGGATCTACAACCCATCCTGGACAATGATCCCACACTTCACAGGCCTTGGCTAGTCCTTGCCCACAGGCAGCCTGCCAACCTGAAACATATTCTAACCAGTAACTGCACACCGCACCATAGTAACTCTAGCTCAGGAACCAATCCATGCAACAAACTTCGATGCCAACTCTGCCCACTATCTACACCAGCAACACCATCACAGGACCTAACCAGATTAGCCACACCATCACCGGTTCATTCACCTGCACGTCCACCAATGTAATATATGCCATCATATGCAAGCAATGCCCCTCTGCTATGTACATCAGCCAAACTGGACAGTCTCTACGGAAAAGGATAAATGGACACAAATCAGATATTAGGAAAGGCAATATACGAAAACCCTGTGGGAGAACACTTCAACCTCCCTGGCCACGCTATATCAGATCTTAAGGTGGCCATTCTGCAGCAAAAAAACTTCGGGACCAGACTCCAAAGAGAAACTGCTGAGCTTCAGTTCATCTGCAAATTTGACACCATCAGCTCAGGATTAAACAAAGACTGTGAATGGCTTGCCAACTACAAAACCAGTTTCTCCTCCCTTGGTTTTCACACCTCAACAGCTAGAACAGAGCCTCATCCTCCCTGATTGAACTAACCTCGTTATCTCTAGCTTGCTTGCATATATATACTTGCCCCTGGAAATTTCCACTACATGCATCTGACGAAGTGGGTATTCACCCACGAAAGCTCATGCTCCAAAATGTCTGTTAGTCTATAAGGTGCCACAGGATTCTTTGCTGCTTTTACAGATCCAGACTTAACACGGCTACCCCTCTGATACTTGGTACCAAGGATGTTGCACAAAGTCAGTCTTCCCTGCAAGAAAGTTGAAAAGAAACACAGTGCCCTTTCTGAGGTCATATTCTGTAACAAATAAACCATATAAACCAAGCCTTCTGTAAGTGTGCAGTGCCATCATCTTGGTAGCTGAAAGTGCAATGGTCTTTATCAGTAACTACAGCGATGCAGGTCTAGGGACGTACTGGCCGCTGCTTCCAGCAGCTCCCTTTGGCCTGGAGCAGTGGTCTGTGGCCAATGGGAGCCGGATTGGCCAGACCTGTAGAAAGGGCAGGTAAACACACCGTCTCAGCCCACCAGGGGCTTTCCCTACACAAGCAGTGACTCCTGTTTTAGCATCTGTCTCACAGGGCTCTCTTCCTGCCCTCTCACATTCTGTGGGGGTCCTGCTCCTTTTCTCACTCTTCACCCTTCTTGGGGTGATTTTATCTGCTCCCCTGGTTTAACTATCACCTTTATGCTGATGGCATGCAGATCTGGCTTTTTTACTTTAACTACAATTGAAATTGTCCAGTGTCCTCAGATAAATTTACGCTAACACATCAGCCTGCATCTTAATGACCAAAACTGTAGCAAGGTAGATGAAGCAGATTCTTAAGGAATTTAATTTGGCATCCTTCATTTCACTTTACAAAAAACAGGGATCCATGGTTTTTGACTTTTAACAAGGTGTTTGGAGTTACAAAGGTATCAAGGACAAGTTCCTAATGGACAATAGATTATCTGCAGAGAGATTCTGTCATGAAATCAAACTTTAAACAGCTTTAAATGCACATGAAGATTAATGGCTCAGTGTTACCACGAGAAACACGAGCCCAAACATCATCTTTAAGAGGTTGCAAAGACTCATTATCAAATGCAGTGCCATAGGCCAAAACCACTGATATTCCTCCAGGAACCAGTTCAGTAAATAGAAGAGGGCCTAATGACTGACCAAACCTCTGTTCAAACTTTAACCAAACCTTTGCTTTAGGTTAAATCAAAATTCAGATAAGAACAACACTCCATGGTCCCCAGCCCCAGTGAGGACTTGGAAACATGAGTCCACAAGCCTGGGTCCTTAGTGTGCAAAGTAGATGTACCCTAAGAGGCCTCCTGTGTTGTCTGGGGTAGATTGTAGGGTCTCAGCAGATCTGCCACAGGATGCATATTGAACAGGAAGAGGGAGCTGGGATGAGGCAAACTGTCTTTATTTGTTACAGTAGAACCCAGAGGTCCCAGCTGTTCAGAGTAAGAGACAGTCTAAGTAGAGAAGACAAAGTTGGGGAGGGGAAATATAGGTACAGAGACTTGCCCAAGCTCAATGGCACAGCCAGGAATAGAACACAGGTCTCCTGACACCCAATCGAGTGTTGACTCCACTAGCAAACACCACTTCTCCAAAATGAAGCGGCAATGGGGGGGCCTGAATGTCTTTGCGGCTTGGAAAGGGCAGGCTGGTGACAGACGGGTGGGGTGGATTGGAAGCAATATGCCTGGCCATGCTGGGAGGAAGGGAGACCTTGAGACAATTTGGGTAAAAGCTGGATACTTCTCCAGAACACAAGAGCTGTCCTGCCCAGCCACGTGCCCCTCGTGCGACGCATCACTTGCTGTTGCTCAGGTCTCAGGACTGTGCCTGCGTGTCTGAAGCGCTCAGCGGGGCAGGCAGTGTGAGTTTCAGAATGGTTGAGCGTGAGCCACTTATATTTTATGAGTGGTCAAACAGCACATTTGCTTTAATATGGTAAGCTGGCTTTGATGCCTTCCTGTAAAAGCCATATATGTGATGGCTTGATATAAATTCCTAGAAGCCAGTGCCTGGGACGTTCCTTGTGCTTACCTGCATAAAGAGTTCAGAGCCCTACGGTAGGAACAATATACTTTGGCTAAACATTGTGCTAGTAAAAATGGCCTAGAAACACACAGGGCAAACCCTGCCATGCCCACTCATGCAACAATTCCTTCAAAGTCACCGAGCCTGTTGCATGAGTGAGGTGAGCAGTGTTGATGCAGGCAGCATGGAGCTCAGGGTGGGGGTCTCCTGAGGGTCCAGAATTTTGTGCTTAGTGAGACATTTGGGATCGGACCAAAATTAGACTCCAGGGGTAAATTCACCTGAAAGCTAAGGTAGTCTGAGGACCCTTTGATTTTTGTGTAGAGCCTTCTGTAGACTGTCAATTCTTCATGGAGGGGGAGGTCCAGGGGAGGTTTGCTGGTGGGATGGAAAGCTGTTGGAGCCATGCCACTTGGGTGCTGGTTGGAGGGGCATTGGGGATCCCAGTGCTGGAGCAGAGATAGAGGGCCCTGTTGCTGATGGCCTTTGTGCCGGTTGTAGATAGCAGGCGAGACCCACTCCCGTCTTGCGGGTTTCATAGGGCTTGGGATGAACTGCTGCTCATCCCATGGGGAGAGGGGTGAAGGCCCCAGTAGAATAATTTGGGGAAAATTCTTTGTCCTCCCCAGTAAAACCTCTTGAGTGCCCTTCTCAGGGCTTTTCTCTCGGCAGTCCTGAACCTCTCTGGCTTCTGCAAACCCTCCCAACCTGGAAAAGAGCCAAAAAGGCAGGACCAATCCCTGTGACTATCAGTGGTGGAGAGAACATCTAGGTAATGTTAGCTGAGAGGATTTTAGGAAACATGCACCTCCTTTCTACTCTAAAGACAAGAATACATTCAGATAAGGTCCCAATGAGAGAGCTCTAAATGGCTGGCTGGCTGGCAGATCATGGACCTTCACTTTAACCATGTGCTGTGCTTGGCTTTTCAACTAGCAATCACAGAAATGTAGGGCTGAAAGGGACCGCAAGAGGCCATCTAGTCCCCCCCCCTCTGCAGTGAGAATGGGTAAAGTGAACCTAGACCATCCATAAC
The DNA here is from genome assembly GCF_007399415.2 of Gopherus evgoodei. NCBI lineage: Eukaryota > Metazoa > Chordata > Testudines > Testudinidae > Gopherus > Gopherus evgoodei. The sequence continues at coordinate 6,530,152 of NC_044325.1, read as the reverse complement.
CATAACGGTTTGACTCAGGGATGAGATGTAAAGTGGCCAACATTTTCAAACATGGATGTCTGAAATCCAGCACTTAAATCTATCTCATAGAGCTAGAAGGGACTCTGAAGGGTCACTGAGTCCAGCCCCCTGCCTTTGCTAGCAGGGCCAAGTACTGATTTTGCCCCAGCACCCTAAGTGGCCCCTCAAGGATTGAACTCATAACTTTGGGTTTAGCAGGCCAATGCTCAAACCACTCAGTTATCCCTCCCTCCGTCCCTTGCTCAATATTTGGCTAGCTAACTATGTGGCTTGATCCAAGTGCCTTACTGTTAATGGTCGGGATTACTCACATGCTTTGTGGAATTGGAGGATGAGGTGGTGGAGTTTTGGGTTCAATTTGTATATGATGGGGCTTTGTCAACAGTGAACATTTCCTCTAGAATATCAGAGTGCCTGTACCTTTCTCGTTTGTATAGCAGTCTGGGGAGAATTTTCAGACCAGCTAGACTACTCCATTTTCAAATGTATTCACTGCCCTGTTGTTCTGTAGTGAGTGGTAATAAGCAGAAGCCCTCTATCCTGCCAGCTAGGCCAGGCTTTGGGACTGGAGTTCCTGAGAGTTCATTTTTCGAGAGGAGAAAGTGGAAAAAGCCAAACTTTTGTCACTGAAATTGAAAAGTGAAAGGCCTACAAGTCTGCTGTTCCTTCACTGTACAGGTCACTAATCTGAAGCTCCCCGAGAAAAATCGACTGCCCTCTGGATCCCAGGCCTCTCAAATATCATTGCACACAAACTTACCCAACAAAATATTAGCCCCATGAGAACACCTCAGAGACAGAGGGAGCCTGGGTTGTGGTTTTGTGCTTTGAATAAGCCACAGTTTAGATTAGATTTAGACCTATTAAGGTATCTGTGGAAAAATAATATGTGACCATGTCATTAAAGACTGTATCATAATTAAAGCTAGCTGAAGATTTTTTCACCAGCAGGCTTTCTGGTGATAGAGATTGCCTTAGTGGTTAGGAAACTTACCTAAGATGTGGAAGACCTAGCTTCAAATCCTCCTCTGCCTGTTTTAGGCCAGGGACTTATAGAAATTGTAAGGAATCTTGAAAGGTCCTCAAGTCCAGTCCCCTACATTGAGGCAGAATCACATATACCTAGACCATCCCTGACAGATGTTTGTCTAGCCTGTTCGTCAAAACTTGAAACTGAGTTTCCCATATCCCAGACATGAGCCCTAACTACCAGGCTACAGAGTCTTTAGGAAGTGGAGAAGAGGTGAAATATCATAGATGAGCCATTTTGTAAATGGCCTAAGCTTCCGAGGTCTACTTAGAATAATATGTTATCAGATGACCTTGTCCAACTCAATTCCTGGCAGGTCAATAGTTTTAGCACTATTGGCCAGAAGGTCAAAGTCCTGCCTTGCCAGAGGCCAAGGCCCTAGAGACTGTTTGTGGCTGTGCCCTGCCAGGAGACCAGAGCCTCATAAACTGCTTACTGCTCTGCCTTGCCCAGAGGGTCAGAGCTTTGAGAGTGCTAGTTCCCTGTTAAGCTTGGTTGAATAGATACACAGTACTGAGGGGGCATGGCCTTTCTCTGAGACTGCAGGGAGGATTGGCCATGGACCCTGACAGTTCAGTTCATAGAACAGTGGGACTGTTGGGTATTTAAATACTACAAATAATTAATAATGAAATATTCTTTTAAGGCTCCCATAGTCTTCTGCACCTCCACTCTTGTTTTCATACACTTGATAAAGGATTAACACTCAAATGCCATCTCCATCTTTCACCTCACGATCCCTGCCAGAGAGGACTGTGGCACAAATGACACTGTGTATGGAATCTGTAGTGAATAGCAGTAGCAACCCTCTCATCAGGAAGCTAGACCATGGCAAAATTCACCGTTTGAAGAATCTGTGGTGTCCAGCTGCATAATATCTGCCTGGAAAATGAATCAAACCTTCAGATGAAAACTACCTATGAGGGGTTGCCTGCGACAACAAGGGTCGGGACTTGATGGCCCACGAGGTTCCTTTCCAATCCTGTGTTCTAACACATCCTTCAGGGGATGCATTACTTTGAATTCTCAGTCCCTGTTCTTTTCACTGGTGGTTTCATCCCATTGAGGAGGGGTTCTGCATTAGTGCTGAGGTGAAGAGAAAGTGGCGACAACTTCCTGTTTTTCTAAGATGCTGCCAAGACCTCTTTCTGAAGTCTCTTAAAGGCCAAGTAGTCCTGAAATCATTATGTTCCAGGTCTGACCTGGGTTGTGAGCAAAAGCCTCTTAGCCCAGTTTAAGGAGTTGTTGCTGAAAGATTATTGACCAGTTTAGTAAATATCTTGACTGTAGGACAAAAATAAATTCCTTTCAGACTGATTTAAATGCATGGCAGGTACAAAAACCTAGTCATCCACTACCTTGCAGTGCAGCAACTGCTACTGCTATTTGCTTCAAGTACAGAATCTCTCTCAGGAACACAGTCTATCATCCTTGCCTGTTGGCATGAAACTCAAGGATTGAGTTCTAAGGCCTGTTAACATTTTCTTAGCGAAGGTAATTAAAGTTCCAAGAATAAAACCAAACAAGCCAGTTAATTTTTAGAGTGGACAGACAGCTCTGTCATCCCTTCTGCTGCTTGACAAATTGACAGCTGGACAAGTCTAGCAGCTATGACGGCTGTGGACAACTGTTAGAGAGGGGCTTGTTTTGAAGCATAGAGTTCCTGGAGAAGCAAAATTAGAAATCACCTAAAGCTACAAGTTTATGAAGTTCCTTGTTTTCTACTTCTTGGTCAGGGAATAGAAAATCTTCTTCAGCATCTTCTCTGGGGGGGGGAGGGGGAAAGTTAGGGCCAGATCATCACCTGGTGTAATCAGTATAACTCCACTGGAGTCAATGGAGCTATGTTGATTTATACCCGCTGAGGATTTGTCCCTTAGATCTACTTTTATACAGTAAATAGCTCTAATTAAATTGCCCTCATACATCTGTATGTGGTTTTCACAGGAGTTATTGGGTTGCAGATTATGATGTACAAAATGTCAGGTCACCTGAAGAAGAGCTCTGTGTGGCTGAAAAGCTTGTCTCTCTCACCAACAGAAGTTGGTCCAATAAAAGATATTACCTCGCCCACCATGGCTCTAACATCCTGGGACCAACAAGGCTACAACTACACTGCATACAACTGGCTTTGGATCAGTTTCCAAGACTTTATAAAGGAGGAAAAAATCATATAGTTCCCCATACTGCAAGCACTCCACCAGGAGCTTACCTTTGCTCATGTGAGTAGCTGATGGGACTACTCATGTAAATATTTCTGCATGCAAGTAACTTTACACAAGATCAGGGTAACGGGTTACTAGTTGTAATTGATATCAGGTTCCATGCTAGCTTGAAAGGGAAAGTGCCTCAGCAAAAATGCGTTGTCTTAGATTCTGTCCCTCTCTCATTTGCTCACTTTACAAGCTAAGTGACATTTTCCCAAACACCAGCATGTCATAGATACCCTGGTGCAGTGTGGGACAGTCAAACCTCGTTCTCTCTGCTTTGTGCATTGCCATCAAAATGGAAGGATCCGGGATCAAGATGTAGCTAGATAATTTGCTCATAGTGAATAGAGTAGAGGAGACTGCCACATGCCATCTCCAGCAGCTGCCGTGGAGCTGAAATGCAGCAGTGGCAAAAGACCTGTTCATCAGTAAACTGAGAGGTGGAGACTTGGCAGGTGTGTAGGACATTGATTGTAACAAAGTGTCATTTTGTCGGCATTTCCCTGAGGGTAATTATACTTTGAATAGACTTAGTGGGGGGTATCTGAGGTGTAGTATGGTAAGTGAGAACTCTAGTTCTAAATTAATATGGGTCTGGTTTTCAGCTCAGGATTTAGTCAGGTTCCCAGCTGAAGTGAATGGAGCTACGCTGATTTATGCCAGTGGGGGATCCAGACTAGCGAAAATGTTCCTACAGTTTCCATGATTGCAGGCATGAATTGGGCATGTGCAGATGGCCAGTTGGATATATAACCAGCCTTTTGTGTCTGCCCCCCAAATAAAAATCCAGTTTGCTTGTGAAATCTGAGAAATATTTACAGCTGGTTGGGGAAGGAGGTTATTTCCCCCCCTTGTGAAAAACTTCATTGAAAACAAACTGTCTTAGTTTGCACAGAATTTTTTGGGTTCTCATCAAAATAAAAATAACATGAAATCAACTCATTTTTGGTTTTTCAACAGAAACCTGAAACCTTTGGACAGAAATGGACTTTTTTTTTGGTGCAAAATTGAAAAGCCATTTTTCATTTAAACAAAAATTAAATTAAAATGTTTTGACATCCTTCCCTGAAGCAGAAGCAATTTCCGTCTGTGATTATCACCACGATCACAGGACAACTCTATTGGGTGATCCTGGTCAAGTCATGGCCTCAGTCTGTCTCAGTTTCCCCATTTGTAAAATGGGTATAATTATGTTGACTTTTTTTGTAAATCACTTTGAGATCTACTGAAGAAGAGCTATATGAGAGCTAGGGATTATTGTTATTATATACATGTACAGTCAAAGGATTCTGGAAGTGTGGCTGTATGGAGAATAGGTAAATCAGTGACTATTAGCCAGGATGGGCAGGGATGGTGTCCGTAGCCTCTGTTTGCCAGAAGCTCGGAATGGGCGACAGGGGATGGATCACTCTATGATTCCCTGTTCTGTTCATTCCCTCTGGGGCATCTGGCATTGGCCACTTTTCAAAGACAGCATACTGGGCTAGATGGGCCATAGGGCTGACCCACAATAGCTGTTCTTATGTTCTTTTGTGAGTGTGTGTGTTCGGGGGGTGTCAGTGAGATAATTGTTTGGGACACAAACCAAATGTAACTAACTCAATTTGCAGAAAGGAGGTATATGTCCTTAGGGGTCTCTCTGCCTGATGCAGAAGTGGAAAATGATGGCATGTTCCATTCAGCCTTATCAGTTGGTGCGCATGGGAGTACCCCAATGTACATGCTGAAGGCTATCTTCCCAAGTCAAAGGGCTGCTTTTTTAAATATACGAGCATTCAGCTTTTCCTTTACAATAGCACAAACCAGCTCATCAGCTGGGGGCATGTTTTTCAATAAACAATTATCTTCAGTGCAAGTTCTTCAGTGCCCTGCCATTTTGTATGCTGTGCAGTATCACGTTTTTTTGGCTTTACATGTTGTCTCTCCTCCATCACTTAACACATCACTGTTTAATTGGAGAGGCCTGTCTTCAGAGAAGGAAGCTTTCTGATCTTGTTGAAGCAACTTCTGAAGCGTTCAGAACTGAATTCCTTGTGGTTCTCAAGACATCAGTATGCATTTATTGCTAGCTGACCATGACTGGCACTTGGTGACTGTTTGCTGCATGTTGTAAGTGGCTTTGCAGTGGAGCACGTAGTCATCTCAAAGATTTTAACCATAGTCACGCAGTCAGCAACATTCTCCTTTTGAATTATTATTACGCAAGTTCTGATTCTCACTGTATAATAGTATTGATACTATATATAGTACACAATCATCTTGCATAGCATTTTTTGCTACAACCTGTTGATACCATTCTCACTGAAGACAATCAAAAGAGCTACCACTGACAGGGACAGCTCTAGGTATTTTGCCACCCCAAGCACGCCAGGCAGGCTGCCTTTGGTGGCTTGCCTGCGGTAGGTCCCCGGTCCTGCGGATTCGGCGGCACACCTGTGGGAGGTCCGCCTAAGCTGCGGGACCAGCGGACCCTCCGCAGCCATGCCGCCCAAGGCAACCTGCCTGCTGCCTTTGCAGTGACCAGCAGGGAGCCCTCAGTGGCTTGCCGCCCCAGGCACGCGCTTGGTGTGCTGGTGCCTGGAGCCACCACTGACTTCAGGAGGGACAGCTTTTGGCCCTGAATCCTTTACAGGGACCATAATCTTTACAAAACACAAATGATAATGGAAGTTGTAGTTTTCAAAGGAGCCTAAAGGAGTCTATTGGCTTTCCATTGAAGCTATCTATGTATCTAAGGTACTTGTATTGCCCCACCACTGGGATATCCATGTTTGTGATAGTACCCTACACAGGTGATGAGAGAGTTAAGTGGAAACTGAGATAAATTAGTGTGTCTGGCTGCATCTGGAGGGTGGGTGGGGCACAACTAAGGAGGAAGTCTAGGGAGGAGTTGGGTGGGAGCAGGAAGGGCTGCAGGGAGAGGGGAAGAATTCTGCAGTCCCTCTCTGGTTGCTAGAGAGTGGAGGATAGGCCTAGAGGGAGGCAGATGTGCAGTCAGTCAGGGATGGCTGTGGAAAGGGCCTGGAGGAAGGTCAAGATAGGAAGGAATCCAGGGAGGCAGCGAGGAGGCTCAGGGAGCAGAGCTTAGCTGTTCACCGCAGGGCCCCTGGACTGGAACCCAGAGGACAGCTTGGGTTCCCCGAGCCGCCACTGGAAAAGGTGTTGGAGAAACACTTTGACACAAGGAGGAGAAAGACTTTTGCATTTGGAACCAGGCCTCCAGGGAGAGAGTCCTGGGAGGTGTCGCTCCACACAAGAGCAGGAGAATAATCCTGCACACCATGGGACGGGGTGTAGAGTCTGTGGAGCCGTGAGCCAGGTTGGAGCGAAGAGGTATGTTTGCGTTTAGTTTATTAGATTCTTTGTTTCCTCTGGAAGTGGTTGGTCGAAATGTAACCTGCCTGGAAGATGGAAGGATGTGTTCAGATGCACAGGTTACCTTATGAACCTACCAAAGCAGACAACCATTGCTTGCAGTAGCAGACAAAACCCACTGCTAACTCCAGAGTTCAGAGCCGAGGAACAAGTTTATTTCAGCACAGGCACAGAATAGCACACCCCAGTGATCAGTCAAGGGTGATCGGCCAATGATCTGGCTGAGTATATACAGGCAAGGCTGTCTGTAAAGAAAGGCAGAGGCTAAAGTCTCAGTACACTCTTCTGTACCCAAGATGACAACCTGCTTTTAGCAACAACCCTTGTCTGATTCGTCACATGAAAACAGTTAATAAGGTTTTACAACCAAATATAAGATTCTGCATTACATGCTAGATTATATAACTTATTTAATTACTTATTAACAAGTAATTAACAGCTGTTACCCCCAGCTGAGACAGGGATACTATAGCCCAGCTCTAATGGGAGTTAGGTGCCTAAATAACTTTGAGGATCTGGGCCCAAGTGACTTACCCAAAGTCACACAGGAAGTCTGTGGCTGACTGGGGAATTGAACCTGGATCTCCCAAATCCCCATGGGAGATGGTCATTTTAGGCTCCTTACCAGCCTAAAAGCAGTGGGAGAGAAGTTAGGTGCTACAGCCAGCGGGGACCCAGCCATTTGGTGATGTGATTTGAAAACAGGTGGGGGAGTATGAGTGATGGGGTGTGCTTGCCTCTTCAAGGTTCCCTGCTGGAGACCCCCTGATCCTAGCACACCCTATCCCAGGAAAGGAACAGCAAAGGTGAGTCCTCCATGCCCGCCTAGAGAGGCTGCCTAGAAGCAGCCAATCAGAGCCCAGCAGGCTGAGATAAAAGGCACGGCAGGCCCTGAGCAGGTCAGTTTCTGGCTGGGGCCTGAGGGGCAAGGAAGGGAATGGTGCTCTGCTCTGGCTGCAGGGAGCTCGATGGGCTGCATTTGCTAGCTCTGGGAGCTAAAGGACCTGAGAGCTCTAGACCTAAGGGAATGAACGGAGGTGAAGCAGCCCAGGGTCTGTAACAGCAACCAAGTAAAGGAAGCAGCAGGTGGCTGCTGTCTGTTGGGTTGCTGGGTTGGGATCTGCAGTAGTGGGAGGGCCTGGGTCTCCCCACCAACTAGTGCTGGAGCTGCCCAAGCCCTGCAAAGGGGACTTGGCTAGTTTAAAAGCCCAAGAAATGGGTCTAGATTTAAAGGGTCTCAGAGACAGGGCTGAAGGCCCTGGGGAAGGTAGACAAACAGTTTTATCAGGACTCTTTTGTAAACCACAAGGAGGGGATAAGTTTCCTTTTGAAGCCCTAGCAGAGGGCTGGGAGCCCAAGAGGAGCTGGAGAGAGAAGGCTCCCTCAGAGAGAAGGGGCTGAGTCCAGCTTGAGCCAGGGATGGAAGACTTTTGTTTTGGTTTTTTTTCTGGACTTGAACCCTGCAAGGGTTTCATCCATATTGACTGTGAGATTTGGCTGGAGGGCTGAGCCCATGAAGACCTGCTTAAGGAGGTTGACAGCCTACATGGGCTGCAGGGAGAAAAGAAGATTGCAGCATCGCACCCAGCCAGGGCCAGCTCTAGCCATTTCGCTGCCCCAAGCACGGTGGCATGCTGTGGGGGGCGCTTTGCCGCTCGCCGGTCCTGTGGCTCTGGTGGGCCTCCTGCAGGCGTGTCTGCGGAAGCTCCATCGGAGCTGCGGGACCAGCGGACCCTCTTCCGGGAAGGCTGCGGGAGGTCCACCGGAGACACCTGCCGCCCTCCCGGCAACCTGCAGAGCACCCGCTGCGGCATCCCGCCCCAAGCACGAGCTTGGCGTGCTGGGCCTGGAGCCAGCCCCTGCACCCAGCTGACAGGAGACACTCATGAGAGGTAAGTGACCTTCATTACAAGGGGAGATAAAGTGCAGCTGATTGAATGATTTCATTCACTGTCCTCAGTAAATAATCAGCCTTTCTGCAGGGTTTAAAACTACTTAGCTGTTTAGACTCATAACACTGGGAAACTGAAGCCTGGAACATAGGAGAGGAAATAAACACTAATTTGTTGCAATGTTCTGAGCTCAAATTTACATGGATCCGTATTTCCAGTTAAGTCTTCCTGAACGTCCCCAAAGACATCAGAGTAGCCAACTGGAGCGAGAGAATCAGCAGCAAGCCAGAGCTGGGGAAGGACATGTTGCTGCCTTCACCCAAGGGAAAACCTTGTTGATTCACCTGGCTCTGCACTGCTGTCCAGATGGAATTTTCAGAAGAACCCTGTACTGGTCTTACTCTGCTCCAGTTGAAGGTTTCTAATTCGAGGTAGAAGTTAAGCTCCAGGGATTGCACTGTTGAATCCTGGGTGTTGGGCAAGAGGATCTGCAGCAGCCAGGAGGAGTGAAGTTTAAGTTCAGAGAGGAAAAATCAAAATTTTAGAATAATAACAAAAATCAGTCCCTAGGTGACATTGATACCTCTTTATTTTAACTCCCATTGGAAGACAAGGGGAGTTAGGCACCAAATTGCCATTTGTGTCTTTGATACTTACCCCTGAAATGTGTGTTTCCCTTATGGGGAGCAGCTTTTGAAACTGTGGCTGGCCTGGGTAGCCGTCACCATTAGATCACTCATTCAAATGCCGTGTGCATCAGAAGAGGAGAAAAGGTCTCCATTACTGCATAGACTGGGCATGCTGGAGCCAAACTGCAGCCAGTCTGCCTTACTTCTGTGTCTCATTAGTTCTAGGCTGTGTGGCAAGCTGAGATTCTGTGGCAGCATGAAATGGAGGGAGAAGCCTTTAAACACAGAACTGTCTATTATCCAGTCAGAGCCTTTGACCTGAACTATCTTCACTGTTGATTTAGCTGAAAGGAAACCTGGATGTGACCCAATCATAGTTTAATGGGACAAATCACCCGTATAAAGTTGCTTGTATGGAATTACTTATGGGATTGGGGCTTTAGGGGGACCAGCAGCTGCAAACCATGACCAGGCATTTTTTCTGCTCATTTTATGAGTCGAATTCCTGTTGAGCTGCACATCTGTACCACAGAGAATGTGCTTAGTACATTTCAATTAAGCAAAACCATGACGCCCTTGCAAGTCACAACATTGCATCTCACCCCGATTAAATAGCACTGGCTGTGTGCTTGGGAAGGGCAGTACAATGTACCCTGTCTTTCAGACTCATTCTTCAAGGGCAGGGACCTTTGCCGTGTGAAATATTAGCAAATTGCTGGCTATAACTAAATGGCAGCGGTAATAAATTTGCAGTGTATTTCCTGAAACCCGACAGCTCCTGTAGGATGATAATGGCCAGTTGCACTCAGAAAACACAGCTATGGTGTCTATCGCCTTTACCAAGTGATCCTTCTGACATCCTTTATTTACTTACAATCCAATTGCCAAACATTCCAGCTCCTCCAAATATGTAACTTGTATCTCATTTCATGCCGTAAACCTCAGGTGTTTGCTTCATGTAGCTTCCTGGGGAACATGGGGGGGTCCAACCACCTAAACAGAAATGTACTAACAGACATCCAGTTCAGTCTATTTCTTCCCAGCAAGGTGGGCCCAGCTCTGCATCATTGTTATAAGCGCAGATAAGAGGAGGACTTTTGACTGTCTCAACCCTCCTTGTTGACTGTCTCAACCCTCATCCATGGGGCAGGATCCAGGACCTCTAACACGAAACCACAGTGTTTCCCCCACTTGAGCTAAAGGAGGATCTCCATTAGTTGGTAGCAGTAGCAGGCTCTTATCCTCTGTCTGGCCATTAGAGATATAATAAGCCAGTGTGTTCTCTCTTGTGCCCTACCAGCTCCACTGTCTCCCAAACTCCTTGTTCCTCCTCTCTCTGGGGGGAAGCTAACAGTGATCATGGTGCTAGCACAGAACACCTGCTGATGACACTAGTCTAGAACTGGCCTCGCACAACCTGCTTGTACTCTCCTTCAGACCTTGCCCTCCCATGCACAGTTAGCTCTAATTCCAGCTAAGAATGTCTATAAAGTGGAGTCCGTCTGTAAGAATCATCAGTGCAGCATGTGCAGGGGTGGGAGATTGGGGGTGGGGTGCATGTTGGGGTTTTGTGCCCCCTCCACCACCCAACTGCATCTTTCCACTCCCCTGCTGAGCTTGGCCCTTCACTGCAGTTCTAGGACCTGCAGCCCTGCCCACTTGGCCTGCATGATAGAGCAAGTGTGGAGAGCATGTGTAAGAGGGAGGGCCTGGAAGAGAGGAATTTTTTGGATGGGGAAGCTGGGGTCAGGGGAGCAGCAGAAGCACAACTGGAAGGTTTCCTCCTCCCGTCCTCAGCATCTGACTTGCAGGGAGGGGGGCGTTGCTATTTTGCAGTGAGGTGTATAGAGGACTTCCCCACCTTTGCACTGAGCTATCCCCTCCATCTGGGTTGCTGGCAACGGGGTGTGGGTGTGCTGTTTTGTGCGGGGGGAGGAGTCTGGGGGGCAATGACCTGTCCCCTCCTCCCTCTGCTGTCTGAGCTAGGAGCCACCCACCCTCCCTTTCATTGCAGGCTGTGCATGGTGTCATCCCCAGCCAGCCACCCCTCGCCAGGGTGGAGCACAAAGCTGCTGGCAGGAGCATCCTCAGCCTGTCCCCGGCAGCCGGGTTCGCTCAGCTGTTTCACCGAGTGGGGGCTCTCCTGCCCCATTTCCCCCCCCCACACGATGTGGCTGCTCCACCCCTTCAGAGACACCCCTAACTCTTTGTATGAGCACCCCACCTCCCCATCAGCCATCTGTCATCAGCGCCCTCCGTCTGGGACCAAACTGGTCTCGGTGTCACTCCCCTCACCTAGGGTTGTCAGGCAGCCGGTTTTTGAAAAGGGGACCCTGGCGGCTCTGGTCAGCACCGCAGAATGGGCCATTAGAAGTGACCGTAAGATCCGGCTCCTAGGCCGGGGGGCCACGGGGCTCTGCATGCTGCCCCAGCACTGGCTCCTGGCCAATGGGAGCTGGGACAGGGGATGGTGCCTGCAGGCTTCTGGGGCACAGCGCGGTGCCAGGGCAGGCAGGCAGCCTGCCTTAGCCCTTCTGTGCTGCTGACCGGGAGTCGCCCGAGGTAAACCTGAGCCCCAATGCCCTGAGCCCACCCAAACCCCCTCATCCCCAGCCACACCCAGAGCCTGCCCCCCGAGTCAGAACCCTACCCCAGCCTTGAGCCCCCTCCCACACCCTGAACCCCTCAGCCCCAGCCCAGAGTCCTCACTCCCTCCTATACCCCACCTCCCAGGCTCAACCTGCAGCCCCCTCCAGCACTCTGAATTCCTCAGCTCCAGCCTGGAGCCCCTTCCTGTACCCCAAACCTCCCACCACCACCCCAGATCCTTCACCTCCCCCTGCATCCCAGCTCCCAGCCCAGCCCAGGGAAAGTGAATGAGGGTGGGGGAGAACGAGCCACCGAAGGGGTGGGGCCTTGGGCAAGGGACGGGGCTAGGGTGTTCCATTTAGTGTGATTAAAAAGTTGGCAACCCTCACCCCACAGGGCCAAGTTGGGGCTCTCTGGGGCTGCACCCCTGCTCTGACGGGGGTAACAGGTTCTGTTTCCTTTCTCTGCCCCCCCTTCTCCCGCTCTCCCCAGTGGGAGGGGGCACGCTCCCACCTGCTGCGGGAGAGCCAGGCCCTGCCAGCTGAGCCCATGCTGTGTCAGGCCCAGCACTGAGCAGAATGTGCTGTGCCTGCCAACAGTGATGGGCAACACCGAGACCTCAGTCACCCACCAGCACGCCTAAGGGGCAGAGGCAGGGGGACCTTGCTTATGGTAAGGGTGTGGGGACATGGATCTTTGGCTTGCTTTGTGGGGTGAGGTCAGGGCTTGTGCCCTTATCCCTGCAAGAGAAGGGGTGCTGGGCATCAATGGGGCGCACGGCCTTTGTGGAGGAGGGGTGGCACCTGCCCTCAGGCTGCAGCACTGAAGAACCAGGGTCGGGAGGGGAATGGAGAGATGCACCCCAGCAGTACTGACCCCCCACTGTCTCCAGCCCTTGAGCGTGGCCCCGTCTGCTTTCCCTGCACAGGCTCTGTCAGGCAGGGCAAGTGGACAGGGCTGTGTGAAGGACCAGGGTTGGGAGGGGAGTGGAAAGATGTGCCCCTTCAGTACTGGTCGTCTGAAGGGTAGGGGCCAAATACACAAGTGAAATACACCTATGTGGACATGTGACTGTAAACCAGGAATTTCTGAGCACAAAATGCCATTTTCTTGCTTACTAGAGGAGTTGAAGTTCTTACAGAAGCACTGTCTATAGGAATCTCTACTGCTGTTCTGCCAGCGCATATGTTAAGTCAGCAGATTGTTCTTAAGGGATATAAAGGTCCTGAGGGGAAGGATGCTTTCTCAGGCATTCGTTTTTAAGCCCTATGGCTTTGGAGATGTAGATGTTGGGAAATATTGGTAACTAAGGGATATTGCATTTGGGCCTACTCCGTGGACATACGGGCCTTGTTGACTTCGGTGAAGGTTTCACCCTCGTTGGGCCTGGAGAAAGGGCTGCTCAGCTTTCCTAGTCCAGCCTGCTCTGCCTGCTGGAAAGTGTTCCAATCAAAGACCAAGATTTTCAAGCCAAAGTGATGCTCCTAACTCTGTAGCAAGGCACCCATGTGCCGGAGACTTGGTTTTCAGAAGTGCGACTGAGCACCCTCAGCTCCCGGGACTTCGGAGGGGATGTGGGGAAGAGTGCCTCAGCGGTTTTGACAACCAAGCCACTTGAAGTTAGGAGCCCAAATACGAATGCTAGGCAGCCCCGTTTGAGAACGTTGGCTGAAGTTCCTGGGGTGATGGAAAAGTAGAAGTAAGCCAAGCGGTGAGGAGGCCAGAACTACTCAGTCAGCCGTTTGTGAGGTCTTGAAACATTCTGGCCTGTTGCTGCTCTTGTCACCTGCTACCTGGAGCCTTTGGACTTCCTCTTGAAAAGCTGTTCAGGTGAATGCAGTCTGGACTATGCCGCTGATGGCAGCGGGGAAGTGCCTGAGGCGCTATATTCCAGGGGCACGGCTAATATTTCCCTGTCAAGGCTGAGTGGAAGATAAAAATAAATTTGGCCTCACCCATGCAGAGCAGGGCTCTATAAAGAGGGCTCATCAATCATTTTCACACTGGAAACGAGACCTGTTCCATTGCAGAGCCAGGCAGCCGTACTTTATGCAGCAGGAGTGGCACAAACACATCATTTACCATTGGCTTAACGAAAACCTGATTGGAAAAGAGAGGGTGACAGTGTAATTGATTAGGGAGATGAGAAAATATTTTTCTATGTCATGCCTTGTGCTATCAGTTTAAACAATGAACTCCAAGCAGAGAATCCGGCAGCTGGAGGCACTTCAGGGTACATTTACCCACCCAAAGACTCAGCCGGGTGTAGAAGACAATAGAAGCCATTCATCAAGGGAATGCTGCACTTTGGTGGTTGGGGGGAGGTGGGGGAGTTATCAATTGCATTTTTCTAACAAGAGATTAAAAGATCCAATGTCAGTAAAATAAGCCCCACGGAAGTTAGCTGAGCAGTACAAAGGGAGGGATTTCAGGCTTTTTCCTCCTCTGGCACAGGAACAAAGTGTGGCGGGGCATTTGGGGTAGGGCAGATGGGGATTGCAAACCCTCTGGCATCTACTTAACAGTGATGTTAGATAGAGGGTGGCCCACTGTCCAATAATATTGAAGTTCCAGGGTATAATGGTGGTGCTGGGGTGATCCTGAAGGAGTCCTCGCTAAGTGAGTACAGAGACCGAGACAGCCGTGGGGGGAAGAGCGAGACTAGCAGGCATGGGGGAGTGGGGGAAGGTACAAAACCCAAGGAGAAGAGAGAGACAAACACCAGACAAGAAGAAAGTAAGAAGGAAGAGGAAGAAAACCTGCACCATCACACTTTGTATCACCTCCCCCTAACCCCCGCTACCTCTAGGTGAAAATGTGGAAGGAAGATCCCTGCGGCTCCCCAGAATCAAATGCATGGGGGGAAACCCCAGTAAATCTCACTAAGGCAGATTCATGCGCAGACTGGGAGCACTGTCTGGTCTAGCTGGGTAGCTAGAGCTGTACAGCTCTGCGGTCTCTCTGCCCTCCAGGGGCTCTCAGACTCAAACGGCATCAATGTCTTGACATTCTGAGCTCTTCCTTAGACCTTGCCGCCTCCTCCTCCTGTTGTCCTAGGCCTCTCCTGGTTAATTCTCTGCCATTCTTTGACTCTTGCTGCCTTTCAGATGTTGTTCAGGCCTAGTAGCCTACGTACATTGGTTCTTCAATCTGACCCTGATTCAGCAAGATATATGACTTTAAGCACAGGAATGATGCCGTTGGCTTCAATGCACATGCTTCAAGTTATGCATGTACCTAACCATCCCACTGGCTCAGGGCCTGTATAGCTAAATCTAATCATATACTTGTGTCTAATATACATGAGATAGGTATTGGATGGTTTATTTTGCCACACCCTATTTTCTGGTATAATCCCAAATCCCTGAGCTGGCTAGCTGTCTGTGGGATTCTGCAGAGGCCTATTGGCCACCCCAGATTATCCAAAGTTCTGCCTCAGGAAGAAGTCTCACCCCTATTCCTCTAACTAAAGCTTTGGTAGAATTTAGGCTGACCCATCTCCATTGTGGTCCTGAGCAAATGTAAGAGAGCATGGGAGAAGAAAGTTTAATGCACGTCAAAGCGAAAAGTGAGCGGGAGGGGTGTGAAGAAGCCAGCTGATCTGAGGAAGAACCTGAGGCCTTTAGTTAGTGCTGGTCAAGAAGCACTGGAGAATATGTGGAGGGCCAGGGGAGCTTCAGAGAGAGAGGAGAGCTTTATAAAACTATTATTTATTACAGTGGTTAGAGATGAACTTTCTGACTCTGCCACTGACATACTGTCTGACCTTAGCCAAGTTAGTTAACACCTCTGTGCCCCAGCATACCAGGTCAATGATGCTCCACCCTCTTTTTCCAAACACTTTCTGATCCCCTGAGGATATGCTCTGGAAGTGCAAAGGTAGGATCAGAGCTCTCTGGGGGCCTCTCTAGTCTATTTGAGCTCCCTAGTCTAATCTTTCCAAAACGGGTGAGAGATGCTTTCGATGAAGCCGTTTTCTGGGACCAGAAGCCAGCACAGAATGCAGAAAAGTACGGCAGCTGGCCATTTTCAAAGCAAATGTCCCAGCTGTTCTGAGACTCTGTTTGATCAGCAATAAGCTTTTTCTTTACAAACAGTCTGTCATCTTCTTATTTTCTTCTTACAAAGAACAGATTTTTGGGAAAGATGTCCTGGCTGATTTAGAGCAGGGTGAGTTGAAAGCTCTGGGGCATAGATGCAGTGCCTGAGTACTGACCAGGAAAGCTGTAGGTTTTGATTTAGGAATGCATCTCTATTCTCCACCCCCCGCTTTACAGTTTTTTGAATGCTTGTGGGGTACGATATTTTGATCAATTATGATGATGATGACAGAAGAGTGGAATTATGAGCATAATTATAATTACCATTTTTATGCAGAGTTAATTAATCATAAAATACTGCTTTGTATAATTTTTCTGTTTAATGAAATTCATTATAGAGGCCCCTGAAGCCCTAAATATATCATTAAACAAATTAAACCTCTGGCTGGGGTTAGGGCTATTAAACAAGCGCAGCCTGGATTAGTGACCAAAAAGGACTGAGTGAGACATTAGCCAAATTAAGGGAGGTGCCACAGCTGCCCTTTCTTTGTGGAGGAGAGTGCACTGCTGAGTGGGTTTTGGCATGTTGATGTCTGACATCAATGGCTGGTCTCACATTGATGCCAGTGTGCATCTAGAGTGGCCCCTTACAGGTGAAATCAGGCTCCTTCTTCCACAAGTATAGAAGGCAGGTCGGCATTGGAACCTGGGTCTGGCAGGGCTGGGGCTATGCAGGGCAGGCCTTATAGGGTATGTGGTCCTCAGGAGCTCCCTGCATTGCATTACGCTAGTCAGGAGGACTCGGGGTGGTGTGTGGGTGGGAAGGAGAAAAGCGGGACTGGATGATCTGATGCTGCGTGGAACCTTCCATCCTATGTCTTGCAGGGAGCTGTCATAGGCCCTGTGGAGCCGACTCCAGCCATTGGATTGCTCCACAGATCAGTATCTGCAGCTCCTGTCTGGTCCCCCCAGTGCATTTGTTGATTTCCTCATCCAGCGAGTCAGGCGGGATGAAAGTTGCATGAAGGTGGTGTGTAGGGGGGAGCTATTAATCCATTTTATGGAAAGCTTTGCAAAGCTGCCTGTTGAAGACTAGCATTGTTGCATATTGAGGCATTACAAAGCATCTATTCAGATTTTCTAAACAAGTGTGTGTAGGACGCAAGATTTACTACCTGGTCTCCTGCCCCTCAAAGAGGGGAGATTTAGGATCTAGAGGATGAGGGACAGCAGGGAATGTGTCCAGAACCCATGAGACTATTGAGCTGTGCCAGTTTAAAGGAACTTGTGCCTCACACCGGGGGCACTGCAGCACTGGAGGTAAATGTTCTGCTGCCATTTCATCCCATTCCGGGGCCCCCAGGAGCTGAGGGGCTTCCCGTGGCTATAGGCTTGACTGCAAAACCCAAGCAATGGAAGTCTTCTTTCCATGGATAGGCTGGTCACACATGATGATAATGCCAGCTTGCCAACATTGCTCTACAGATGTGCCCAAAGCTTGAGCTGAGGGAGGAATAGCATGTAGATGGTTCAGTCCTTGTCCTTCCCACTGAGATGGCTTTTGGTAGTGGTGGATTTGTGTGACGTGGACACTTGAGCACTGGCAACTAGGCCATTGTACAGCCATTGTGCTGGATCAGCTTTCTGTCATAGCAAATGGCCTGATTCAAATGGATAATGTAGAGCAAAATGCTTGGTGGACCCAATTTCCTCTTCATTTACCCCAATATAAGTCTCTTGATTTCAGTGGAGTTACTCCTGATCTACACCTGTGTCACCTGTATGGGTGTGGGAATGCCAACTCTGCTATAGAATTCTATACGGTGGTTCAACGAGGATCTCATTCTCCATCAAGTTCAGACAGGTTCTGGAGGAACATCTATAGAACTGTAATGGTTTCCTAATTACTGACTTCCATAGGTGTCGCCATAGGGATAGAGAGATCGGAATCAAGCCTTTATTCTCTTTGCCAATCCTCTTTCATGTGGATCATTCACATTCTTTGTGGAAAACTTCAGCAGCCTATGCTCTTGGAGATGTCTTGTTTTATTTCTTACCAGTGTCTGTGTAATGGAAAGAGAACTCTTGGAGGTATTAAATTATCAATTTCTCACAGGTACCCGGTGTGGTGATTGTTACGGTTGTTGTTATTGATGTCTGATCTGAAAGCAGAATGCAAGGTTTTTTTGTTTTTAATATAATATGACATGTCTTAGCACGCAGGCTGAGGAATGGAATACAGAAAGAAAAAGGCCTGTTCTGAAGTAACTCGCAGTGGTTAGTACCCTTCGGCTGGAAAAATACCTTTCTATCTTTTTTAAATTTCTTTTGCTTTTCTGTCCTCACCCAATGAAGGTCTAAATCAAACCTTTGGCCAAATTCTTTGTTGTAACTCCAGTGAATGTAAAAATTAACATTCCTAAATCCCCAATTTTACATAGACCAAGTCATCCCTTGGCAGAAATCATAGACACCATAAAGAACACTTAAAAATAAAAAAGGTCCCCAATATATTTTACTTAGGGAGCTGAAAAACACCTCAGAATAAATCCAACATCCATAATTGTGAACAATGTTTAATAAGAAATATTTTGCTTTGACTGTAATGGAGAGGACCCATTCTCATTTATATTAGGACAGGATGGGTGTAACTACCACTCTAGGCCTCTGGAATTGTCTGCCTTGGTGATCAGAGACTTAGAATCATAGAACTGGAAGGGACCTTGAGAGGTCATCTAGTCCAGTCCCCTGCACTCAAGGCAGAGCTAAGTATTATTTAGACCATCCCTGACAGGTGTTTGTCTGACCTGCTCTTAAAAATCTCCGGTGATGGAGATTCCACAACCTCCCTAGGCAATTTATTCCAGTGCTTACCCACCCTGACAGGAAGTTTTTCCTAATATCCAACCTAAACTGCCTGTGCTTCAATTTAAGCCCATTGCTTCTTGTCCTTTCCTCAGAGGTTAAGAATAATTTTTCCCCCTCCTCCTTGTAATAAATTTTTATGTCTGTGAAAACTGTTAGCATGTCCCCTCTGTCATCTCTTCTCCAGACTTAACAAACTCAATTTTTTCAATTTTCCCTTATAGGTCATGATTTCTAGACCTGTAATCATTTTTGTTGCTCTTCTCTGGACTTTCTTCAATTTGTCCACATCTTTCCTGAAAGGTGGTGCTCAGATCTGGACACAATACTCTAGTTGAGGCCTAATCAGCATGGAATAGAGCGGAAGAATGACTTCTTGTGTCTTGCTTACAATACACTTGCTAATACAGCCCAGAATGATACTTGCTTTTTTTTTTGCAACAGGGTTACATTGCTGACTCATACGTAGCTTCTGGTCCACTATGACCCCCAGCTCCCTTTCCGCAGTACTCCTTCCTAGGCAGCCATTTCCCATTTTGTATGTGTGAAACTGATTGTTCCTTCCTAAGTGGAGCACTTTGCATTTGTCCTTATTGAATTTCATCCTATTTACTTCAGACCATTTTTCCAGTTTGTCCAGATTATTTTGAATTTTAATCCTGTCTTCCAAAGCACTTGCAACCCCTCCCATCTTGATATTGTCTGCAAACTTTATAAGTGTACTCTCTACGCCATTATCTAAATCATTGATGAAGATATTGAACAGAACTTGTCCCAGAACCGATCCCTGCAGGACCTCACTTGTTATGCCCTTCCAGCATGACAGTGAACCACTGATAACTACTCTCTTGGAACGATTTTCCAACCAGTTATGCACCCACTGTATAGTTGCTCCATCTAGGTTGTATTTCCCTAGTTTGTTTATGAGAAGGTCGTGCAAGACAGAATCAAAATACTTACCTAAGTAAAGATACCACATCTACCGCTTCCCCCATATCCACAAGTCTTGTTACCCTGTCAAAGAAAGCTATCAGGTTGGTTTTACATGATTTGTTCTTGACAAATCCATTCTGACTGTTTATCACCTTATCTTCCAGGTTCAAATTGATTGCTTAATTATTTGCTCTATTATCTTTTGGAGTATAGAAGTTAAGCTGACTGGTCTGTAATTCCTCGGGTTGTCCTTATTTCCCTTTTTATAGATGGGCACTATATTTGCACTTTTCCACTCTTCTGGAATGTCTCCCATCTTCCATGACTTTTCAAAGATTATTGCTAATGGCACAGATATTTCCTCAGTCAGCTCCTTGAGTATTCTAGGTTGCACATCATCAGGCCCTGGTGATCTGAAGACATCTAACTTATCTAAGTAATTTTTAACTTGTTCTTTCCCTATTTTAGACTCTGATTCTACCTCATTAGACTTGCTATGGACTAGAGCTGATTGTAAAATGGAATTTTTTTTTAAAAAAATGATTCATGAAAAATATGCTTTTTTTTTTTTTTTTTTTTTTGGTCAAAACATTTTGAATGTTGCCATTTTTTCCCCCAGCAGCACTACGATGAGCTTAATCTCTCTTAAACAAGTTGGACTTTGTTTTATTCATGAGAGATTTTTGGCACTATGGTAATTAATTTAGTAATTTCATTTTCTTCATTTTCTTGGGTTTTGTTTAAGGTGCTCAGAGTAGAACGCTTTGCTAGGCTGACAACAACAAAATAAAATGATCTAACAGACCCTATGCAGTGTCATAGCCATGTTGGTCCCAGAATATTAGAGACAAGGTAGTGAGGTAATACTATAAGAACGGCCATACTGGGTCAGACCAAAGGTCTATCTAGCCCTGTATCTTCTGACAGTGGCCAATATTTTATTGGATCAATTTCTGTTGGTGAGAGAGACAAGCTTTTGAGTTGACACAGAGCTCTTCTTCAGGTCTGGGAAGTTGGTCCATGAAGAGATATTACTTCATCCACCTTGTCTCTCTAACCGACCCTGCCAGGCAAAACTAGAAAATCTACACATTCTAATGGACAGCGATGTGGAACCAGTAGCACTAGTGTCATTGGAGGTCTTCACAGGGTATAGTGGGACTAGAATTAGGTGTCAAGCAAATTTAGATTTGGGCCTGGGTCCTCCAAGGTATTGAGGTGCCTAACTCCAATTGATTTCAATGAGCGTTTGACACCTTAAGACCTTTGAAGCTCTGGGCTTTGGAGACTAATGGGAATAAACAATGCAAGTAACCTACTTTTGTTGACCTAGTAGTTGACTATAATCCTCTTCCTCAATATTACTGCTCTGGCATATGAAGCAAAGCTGTCCATTATTATCCTTACTACGAATGTTTACTTTAAAGTTGGGAGGAGTATTGATCATTTCCCTTTCCTGTAGGCTCATTTCATCCCCAGAAAAGGGCTCCGAGAGGGGGAGATCACTGAAAGGATTGCAAATTGACTTTTATCAGAGATCTTCTGACAATTTTGGGTGGGGGGAAACGTAGTTTTGATAGATAAATCCTCTAGCAAATAACCAAGGACAAGGAATGGTTGGACAAGAGGTTGTAACAGGATGGATGAGGAATGTGTATGGTGCAGTAAGTTGTAGTAAATCAGAGGTTCTCAAACTGGGGGTCGGGACCCCTCAGGGGGTCCTGAGGTTAATACCTGGGGGGTTGTGAGCTGTCAGCCTACACCCCCAAACCTCTTTGACTCCAGCATTTATAATGGTGTTAAATATATAGAAAAGTGTTTTGAATTTATAAGGGAGGTCGCACTCAGGCTTGCTGTGTGAAAGGGGTCACCAGGACAAGAGTTTGAGAACCACTGTAGTAAATTAAAGCATGTTAAACACTTTGTTTCTTCTTTTCCCACCAATGAATGCAATCTGAACTATGAAGTAAGCTATGAACATTTGACCAGGGAAATCCAAAGTGAAGCCAATCACTGCCAATATGCTGAATAGTACACAGCAGCAGGACATTACATAGTCAAATAGATTAGTCAGATTCGCAAAAGGATCAGATGGCATGAATGCTAGGAATAATATTATAAGCTTGTAAAGGTAAGCATTAAGTCTCATGCTTCAGGGAAGAAACTGCTCTTTATCTGGGTCAGGAGGAAAGCGCCTTCATAGATGTGATATTTAACAAGTTGCCAGGTGTAAGAAGGGTTTTGCTTTCTTTGACCTGGGTGCCCATCCCTTCCCTACCTTGAGTAGCACCTTCCTCCATGAATGGTGCCATTGACTTCAATGAATTACTCATGGGATCCTGTATTATTCAATGTGATTGATTGTGTAAAGGGTCAAATTCTGCTCCCTCAATCACACTGATAGAAGTTCCACGAATTACCTAACTGAAATCAGTGGAGCTAGCTGTCCAGTGAGGGACTACTCAGCGAGTAATTATGTAAATAAAAGTGCAAGAGGAATCCTCTAGTAAGACCGAGGCTCTTAGCACCTCATTGCTGCTATGATAAGGGAAGTGGATAGAGGAAAGGGCCTATACCATGATCACTATAACATTACTTGTAGTATAGTATTCATCCACTAGATGTCTCTGTGTGCTGAGTGCCAGACAGGATCTGGAACCTGGTAAACAAGGGAGTCCAAGCTGGGACTCAAACTGTGTGCATGTTCGTGTGTAGTAGGCTGTTTCCTTTAATAACACCTTCTGTTTAAGAGAGTCCATGATTCCATAGATCATGACAGCTAGGATGCCATGTGTTTCACCAATCCCTGGATGTCGTTTCAGCACTTGGGTCAGTCAGCAGCTGACGTAAATTAAAGTAGCCCTCAGGCTCCACACAACAGCTCCAGAAATGGGAGAGTTAATAGGTGAGTTTTACATCATCTCTTTGAGACCATTTCTCGATCCATCCTAGGTGCAGTTTGGCTGGAGCCTTGCATATGGCCATACATCTATAGCAAGTTTGAAGCTTTAAAAAATAAGCCATTTTTGAGTTAATTACAAAAAAAAATCTGAAAAATGTTTTGATAGAAATCCTCATTCTTAGGTAACTCTCAGAGTTGCCAGGGTCAGGCAGAGCTTTCATAAAAATCTATTGTTGCACTGAAGACAAACACAAACAACTTCGATGTACAAGGTATTTTTCTGAAAAATGATTAGCACCTGAGAAGAGGCACTTATTATGGTAGTGTCTTCTCAGGCATAACTAGCATCTAGCACAACACTGTAATATTTATGTTATTGGCTAGTTGGAAACTTTGAAATCATGAAAGATCTACACGAATGATGCAGGGCTGAAAATGTTTTATGACATATTCATTCACACTAAATCAGACTTTGCCGCTTTAGTCTTCTTTCTAGACAGTTATGCAAAGCCAGAAAGACAGGGAGGGCTTTAAAATGACTTTCAGAATCAGAAGATTAGCAGAGAATGACAGACTCTTAAGAAATACAGCGCTGCTTCTGTGACTGAAAACGTCCAGCCCTTGTGGGGAAGTACAGGCAGAAGTGAGACTAGGAAGAAACAGATTAAAGCTCTTCATTTGATCTTCTTTAATAAAGGCTTTGTATTCTTTGGTATGATCGTGGCTCTTTATTTTATGAGGTGGCCGATATGAAATTATACTTAAAACTCATAAGGAATCTATTGTAGTGTTAGTTTTAATCTACTAGATGTCTGCTTTCCCACCCTTAGTCTTATGAGCAGTTAAACTAAAAATTAACCAGGAAACTTTGCATGTAAGGAATGTTCAGCTGGTCCTGCAAAGCCTTGTTGCTATGATTATCCCTGCCCGGGTTAATAGACTCCTTCACTTCAACGGGCCATGTGGGTAAGCATAGATTGGGTTAGGCTCAAATGTGTGCCATATATGGGCCATCATGCACCTTTAGTGCTGCCTTCTGTACCCAGTACATCTCCTTTGTGCTGGCCTTGAATTAGAACACGGCTTGGAGAAGAATGGCTCTGAACATTGATACTCAGGGGCTGCTCTCTCATTGAGCACTGCAGAGATTAACCCTGCCCTTTGTGCCTGTGCTATTTCTGATGGTATTTCCTTTCGCGTTTGGCTCAGCGGCGGCGGCTGCAATTCCTACGTTATGAAAGTCGGATGAATCAGATGCTGTACCTTGCATGTGTAATGATAAAGACTGAAATCAGCAGGTGCCAACCCCCCCATCATAGACCTTTGACTCCATGACCCAGGTCACGTACCAAGGGTCACCTACACCTTTTCTTTGGCATTGCCTCACTTTTGAGTACCTGACTGTGCAAACTTTTTGTCCTCTAAGGGCTGGATCCAAAGCCCACAGTGGTCGCCCCATGGAGGTGTCCTTCAGTCTCAAGCTGTGCAGCGTGCACAGATCAGATTCACAGAGCTTTGGCTGCACACTTACAACCCTGTCAGCCCCCAAGTTCAAAAGTCACGAGTCAGGCCCCCACATCACGAGATTTAAAACTTACAATCATGTCTCTATCATTTCCTTTTGGTTTTTGAGCCTTCAGGGTGCACTTAGGTCACATTTCCGAGGGTTTCTCAGCAGCCCTGAGAACTAGGATGGTACTCTTCCAAAAGGAAAGCTGGGATGGTCCCACCATGAAATGATTCCAGGAGCTGGGGCTTCAAGGAAAGCACGAAATGTCATGAGATGCACAATCAAATCATGAGAGTTGGCAACACTGCTTCGACAATGGGGCTGTAAGCATTGGCATGTACCTGGCACGGTTCATGAACTCTCCTGACACCTGTTCTTTCTACAGCCAGCGGGAGACCCTGGCGCACGTCTATGTAGGGTGCATCAGGTTGCAGCCTCTATTCAGACTCCTCCAGAGCCTCCTACTGAAGTTCTGGCTTCAATTGTTGCACCTTCAAATTCACGCACACCCCATCCAGGGCACCACAAAGTCACAAGACCCCTTTGTCAACCTCCTCCTGGCACTGGCCAAGGTGGTCAGCCATCATACCAGGAGGAGGAAGCTGCATGTGGGGATGTTCTGTGACAGTGGGACCTATTTCCAGTACACGTCCAGACAGTGTTCCTCTGGGCAGCGTCCTCTGACTCCTTAGTGCCCATTGCTCCTCAAAGGTTTCTATCTGGAGTTCCCTGCTCAGTGTTGCCCTCTGGATTCCTAATTGTTAACCTTTAATCTTCACTCCCATTCTTGTTTTTTCATCTGTTGTCCCTGGTACTTATGGCCTGGGCCCAGTGACTCCTCTCACTTGGGGGAGTGCGTGGGTCTCTAGGTTTGAGTGGGCCTAGACCCACCTGTCCCAGTGCCTACAAATAGTACTGCATCTACAGTAATGGAAGGCATCCTGCTTGGGGATAATGTTATGAGCACTGCACCTTTGCTGGTGCTCCTGCTTTAGTAGTTTGTGCTTTTCACAGATCGTCAGTCGAGTGCTGACCTGGGTGCAGCTGACTAGTTAAAATTCTCAGGAATGCATTGGGTGGCCATGCGTAATGTAAGCAAGTGTATGCATATTATTTATAGTGCAGCAGTGTCGAGGATCCCCACTTATGGACTGTTGTGCTAGGTGTTGTACAAACACGGAAGAAAAAAAGGCAATCCCTGCTCCAAAGAGCTGCTGCTGGAGAGGCCGTTTGTGCATCCTCTTCCTCCTCTCCACTCTGCTTTCTCTTTTGAGCCTGCTGCTCTGGATGTTTGCTGCCGATAAATGCTAATCCCTGGTTCCTACCCTGCTGTGCTAAACCTCTTCGTAGATGTTTTGCCATTCTCGTTTGCTAACTGGACAGCTGCCTGAGTAAAGCAATTCACCTCCGGACGTATGAATGAGTGGTTAGACAAGCTATAGCAGGTATGGGTAGATTTATGCGTGTGGTGGTGTGTACCGTACAGACACCATGCACCCGGTTAGCATGGGTACAAAGAGCAGTGCAATCAGTGGGGTGCAGTCAGTGGGGCCCAGCTTAGGCAGGTAGAGTGGAGTGCTTTTGCATACCTGAAGCCCTAGGGGACACATTCTACATGGCGCTCTGCACACCCAAGCAGTGGCTCCCATGGCTATTTTTAGCAATGTAGCGTCCTGCTGCCAACTCTCTGCTAGATTCTTTTCCCCACTACCTCCCCCTGCCGGAGCCTTTCACTGCAGTGTGTTGCTGCACGTGTAGTACCTGTAGGCTACACACTGCTGTAAGTGTAGCCATCTTCTGTGGGAATGCCTGTTGCAGCAGTATTAGGGAACAAACAGAGAGGCTGAGGGGGTCATAGCAGCAGCTAGCAGCACGAGGGACTTTCTCCCTCCCTGTCTCCTTGCCTAGAAAGCTGCCACCTTGGATCTTCTTTCTTGCTTCTGCTCAGAGTTCCTTGGTCACAAAACAGTCCTCTTGTCACTGCTCCGATGGCATGTATCCATTGACTTCAGCAGAATGCAGCCAGCAAAGCAATTTGACCCACAATATGTTATTGAATAACATTGCGGCACTGGCAGATTGTAGTCGAACATACACAGTTGTTTCTCTACTCTGGTGCACTGAACAAAAACCCAGTACATCTTGCTAATCCATCTTGTCCACTAGTGATCAGAACCGGGTGAATCATGGGTTTTTCGGTGGCTGGCAATTCTAAATGTGTGTGTATGTATATAGATGTGTGTGTTTTGGGCTGAAGTGAAAATGAATATTTTTATAATCTTCAGAAACTTGAGAAAAAATTGTTTCAGGTTGAATGAAACCTGGTTTTGATTTTGAGCATTTTTAAACATTATAAAAAGAATTTCAAATGAAAAACTGAAACAGTTGATTTTAAAAATATCAAAGCAGAACACTTTTTTAAAAAGTTGTGTAGCTTTTCTTTGTCTGCACCAATTCAGCAAAACATGTCTGTGTTGCCGAATTTCCTTTTTGAACCAAAAAAAGTTTTATGCAGAAAAAATTCACCGAGCTCTAGCGCCAACTGGTTTCAGGCTTAACTCAGTTCTCTGCACTGCATTCTATAAAGCAGTTGGTAACATTAGCTTCCCTACACATCTACATACATACCCTCAGAAGTGAACTTGGAGTTTCAGAGCTCATGTAGTTACATCTGAGGTCAGAAAAGCCCCCCCTCCCCCAAAAGAACAAGCAATGATTATTTACCCAGTGATCAGAGATGCCATGTATGGAGATCTACAGCTCATTTTCAGCTAGAATTCTCCTTCCCCCTCTCAAACTTTGACTGAAATATGCATTAACATGCACAAGCAATGAACAAGGAACGGCACAATGTGAATTATGTATAATATTCCATGCTTTCCAATGGTGTGCACCTGTGATGGGAAGGGAGTCTTGAGTTTGTACTGAAATTCAGCCTGTACAATTTCCTATGTGCTACTGTCATATATAATTGCCCTTGACTCTTTGGAACTCATCAAAAGTTATTGTTTGAGAATAATCTCTTGGATGATTCCATTATACAATCTGGAGTCTATTCATGGTAAAGAACCAAACTTCACCTGCGAGATTTATCAGCAAAGATTATTAAACAAATCTTTATAAACAAAGATTTATTTGTTGCCATTAGAGCCACCTCCGTAGTCTGCACTAAAAATGTGTTAAGAGAAGCAAAGCCTCACCTTAGGGTATAGAATGCCAATCAGCACATTCTTCAAGCTGTTATTTCATAAATGGTGACTTCCTTCTGCTGTATTGTTGGGTTCCTAGGTTGGTATATAAAAATGTGCTTTCAGCAGATGTTACCTGAAATGGGTCATAGTATGACCATATCTTATCCTGCTCTACTTGGGAATTTTAACTTCTTCTATGTCCTTTGAACTTGCTTATTGTTTTAACAATTATTTGCATTTCTGTTAACACAAATGAACTCTAAAAGTTTAAGGAAGTTGTTATGGGGAAAACCTGGGTGAATTCGGGGTAGGTGGGTGAAGTTTAATAAGAATATAAGAACGGCCATACTGGGTCAGACCAAAGGTCCATCTAGCCCAGTATCCTATCTCCTGACGGTAGCTAATGCCAGGTGCCACAGAGGGAATGAACAGAACAGGTTATCAAGTGATCCATTCCTTGTCGCCCATTCCCAGCTTCTGGCAAACAGAAGCTAGGGACACCATCCCTGCCTAATAGCCATTGATGGACCTATCCTCCATTAACTTATCTAGTTCTTTTTGGAACCCTGTTGTAGTCTTGGCCTTCACAACATCCTCTGGCAAGGAGTTCCACAGGTTGACCGTGCGTTGTGTGAAAAAATACTTCCTTTTGTTCATTTTAACCCTGCTGCCTATTAATTTCATTTGGTGACCCCTAGTTCTTGTGTTATGAGAGAGTAAATAACACTTCCTTATTTACTTTCTCCACACCAGTCATGTTTTTATAGACCTCAATCATATCCCCCCTTTCTCGTCTCTTTTCCAAACTGAAAAGTCCCAGTCTTATTAATCTCTCCTCATACGGCAGCCGTTCCATAGCCCTAGTCATTTTTGTTCCCCCTTTCTGTATCTTTTCCAATTCCAATATATCTTTTTTAAGATGGGGCGACCATGTCTACCCACAATATTCAAGAGGTATAGAGCGGCAATATATTTTCTGTCTTATTAGTGGGCTTTCTCCCCGCCCTGCCCCACTCTTTCAGTTCTTGTCCGTCCTCAGTTTGTGTTCTCTCACACCCAGCCCACCTACCCAAGGAAGCTCCTGGGTGGGTTCACGCACACCTTTTATCTTAGGTGGAGGTGTTTACAGTTATGTTAAACTGAAAGGGTGAGTTCTCACCTCAATGGGGTTTTAACGCAACCCCTTACAAGGTTTCACCCAACTCCTAACAGATCCTAGTGGTAGACTATTAAGCAATAGGGGGAGAGTTAAATGAGTGAACTCCTCATGTACGTAGCTGGAGGGGATAGAATATTGGAAAGGGAAGATGTGCAGAGAGGGAAATTGAAGCTGGGATTATTCTGGTGGAAGAATGAGGGGGTGTATCGGGGAAGGGAATTCAGCTTGTGCAGACAGAAAACCCTGTTTAATTAAGAAGCTGTGTTTCTGTCATCACTGATCACAAGCTGGGCACTACTGCAATGTAAATAATACATTATAAATCATGGAATTTATCTTAAAGACAGGATAAATGGCATTCTAGTGACAATCAAATAGGAATCAGTTCTGTGGCCCTAATTCAGGGAGGCCCTTAATTTCTCTCTCTCTCTTTCTCTCCTCCACCCCCGGTCCCTGGGTTTGTTCAAAGAGCTTTCTTCCTACACTGACTTTAGACGCTTGCAATTGTTAAAGAAGTGTATGCAAATAACACTCCTACAACATCAGAGAGGGGAACAGATGAGGTCAGAATAGGGCATAGAATATCAGGGTTGGAAGGGACCTCAGGAAGTCATCTAGTCCAACCCCTGCTCAAAGCAGGACCAATCCCCAACTAAATCATCCCAGCCAGGGCTTTGTCAAGCCTGACCTTAAAAACCTCTAAGGAAGGAGGTTTCACCATCTCCCTAGGTAACCCATTCCAGTGCTTCACCACCATCCTAGTGAAAAAGTTTTTTTTCCTAATATCCAACCTAAACTTCCCCCACTGCAACTTGAGACCATTGCTCCTTGTTCTGTCATCTGGTACCACTGAGAACAGTCTAGATCCATCCTCTTTGGAACCCCCTTTCAGGTAGTTGAAAGCAGCTATCAAATCTGCCCTCATTCTTCTCTTCTGCAGACTAAACAATCCCAGGGCACCCAGAACAGGGCTGAGAACCAGAGATTCCCCTAAATAATCTACAGGGGAGCTTCTCCCAGGGGGGGCGGGTGGAGGGCTCAAGAACCCTACTGGACTCAACTGGCCATTTACCCCCAAGAGTGCTATGCCAAATAATATCTCCAACCCGTAGCTGATTACTGGGAAGAAGGTATGCTTCCTTCAGGATCATGCTGCTGCTGTTGACCTAAGAACGATGGGTCATTCTAGCAGAACAGACATGGTTTCCTAGCGCAACGCACTGGACCAGTAACTGTTGCCAGAGGGGTGTTATCAGAGGCTCTTCTTTTGGCTCAAGGAAGCAAGTCAACCCATCTGGAGGGGTCTGGTTATAATGTACCCTAATATAGAGCAGACTGCTCTTTGCCACATGATGCTGTGCACAACCCCCTCTCCCCCCAAAGTCAAGCTTTGTGATCACAGGGACTCTGTACATTGGGGCCCCTTCGCCCTTAATTCTTTGCAGAACAGGTGTAATTTCATATGACTTCAAATGGGACCATTCATAGGCTTAAAGTCACACCCACGAGTGCCTTCTGGATCAGGGCTTGTTGGTAGCTGTAGTTGCCAAACTACTTGGCGTTATCAAGATTTATAGCTTTCCCTTTCTGGTCTTCAAACACAGGCGTTGCCCCAATTTGTACCTGTGTGTGTTTGTATTATCTACTCATTGTTAGATTTGCAAATAAGCCCTGATCTAAAACCAATTGACTCCATGGCAAGACTCTCATGCACTTCCGTGGGCTTTGCATCAGCTTTATTGGGGACTGATGTATCACGTCTAGATGTGATATATTGATCCCCGAATGCGCTCCCTGTCAACTCCAGAATTCCACCAGGGCAAGAGGCAGGAGCCGTGGCCATCGATCCTGTGCCGCAGGGACATAAAGTAAGTCAATCTAAGGGCTGGTCTACACTACGGGGGAAAATTGATCTCAGATACGCAACTTCAGCTACGTGAATAACGTAGCTGAAGTCTCAGTGTCTAAAATCAAATTACTCATCGTCCTCATGGTGCGGGATCGATGTCCGTGGCTCCCCAACTCCGCAACTCCGTTGGGGTTGGTGGAGTTCCAGAATCGATATAAGCGCTTTCGGGGATCGATATATCGCGTCTAGATGAGACGCGATATATCGATCCCTAAGCAATCGATTGCTACCCACTGATATGGCGGGTAGCAAAGACGTAGCCTAAGATACGTCGACTTCAGTTACGCTATTCCCATAGCTGAAGTTGCGTATCTTAGATCGGTTCCCCCCACCCCAGTGTAGACCAGGCCTTTGAACGCAGAGTTGGCGCCACTGCGAAATTAGCAAAGAAGTTCCTACTCCAATGGGGGAGAGCTCTCCCCTTGGTGCAGTTAATCCACCTCCCTGTGAGGCAGCAGCTGTGTCGGCAGGACACACTCTCCCATCGTCACAGTGCTGTCTATGTGAGGGGGTTAGGTTGGTACAATTATGTTGCTCAGGGGTGTAGATTTTTCACATCCCTGAGCGACTCTGCCATAGGTCTGTAATGTAGACCTGGCCTGAGAAAATTCTCTTGCATTGTCCAAACTGATTTCTTTACATTCACACATTGTTGCAATGTGTGTTTGATTTTCTTTTTAAAGCAACAGCTATGCAGCGGCGGCCTTCTAATAAATGCTGACACGATGCCAAGTATCAGACTGTCCAAATCAGCAGGATCAGGAAAATGCATTAAGGAAAGTAAATCTGATGAAAGTTCATTGCAAGGGACAATATAGTGGGAGAAACAGCATCATCCTTATCAGATGACAACTACATCTTGAAAATACAGGGGAGCGCTGCCCTTGGGGTGGTCAGAGCACAGACTGTAGGTCAGAGAGTATGCAATTCATTTATTTTGGAGCTTGCATCAGTATGTTAGGTGACAGTGCATTAGAATCCCTGTAATTACAAGAGTATCGTTTACAGCTCATTGGCACAAGGAAAAAAGTCTATTTTTATGGAACTATCAACCTTTAGCTGTGCTAAGATTATACAGTGCAACTATGGCAGAGAGGAACTGAATCAAGAAATGTCCTTACTTACCTTCACTCCAGGGAGAACATTCCCCTTCCACTGGGCTGCTCTCTAACCTTCTTAGGAACCTGGGACTAGCATGTCATCATGCGGGCCAGCTACAGGTAAAGAACCAGATTTTCGATGGACTTGAATGGAGCTACACTGGTTTGCAATAGTTGATGATCTGGCTCACAATATCACAAAAGGCCTGGAGAGGCAGCACGAATGCCACCGTCAGATTCAAGCAATCCATTATTAACTAGACACAAGTAATTAATTCCATGCCCATGCCTGTGCAAAAGATAAAGAGTAGATTATTGGTTTTACCTCGATGTTCTACTTCCAACCCGTATCCTTGTTATGCAGGGTTATCCAAGACTGACAAATTGCTGCTCATATAGGAATAACTAGAGAGGGTTCAAGACATAACCTGAGCCAAAGTACATGTGTTTGCAAAGCAAGCACAGCAGGAGCCACTTGGTTATTTTGTCGAGAAAACGTACATTTTTGTTGGGCTGTTGGCTGGACTTATTAAACAACACTTGCAACCTTAGCTCTTCAAGAAAGATTTTTGTTGGTGATTAAACTTAGATGTAACAGTTGGATCATTCCCAGTTGTCCTAGGAGGGCACGGCAGCACCTCTGTTAGAGCTGCACGGCTAACGTATTTTTCTGGTTTGCAGGCAATTCCTTTTATTTTTTTTTATTTTTTTTAAATTTAAAAAGCAGTTTGGGTCAACCTGAAAAATAGTGGTTTTTTTTTTAAGTGATGCAAGAGATTAAAAAAATCTCTCTGTAGGTCAAACAGGACATTTTTGTTTTATTTTCAGCCACTTTTAAATGTTTAGGGATTTTCTTTATATATATATATTTTAAATTAAGTCCTTTAGAACCAAAAAACGGAAACACTTTGTTTAGAAAATGTCAAAACATTTCATCGTGATCATTTTCAGAATTTATTCCCACTACTGAAACTGTTCAGCAAAACTGACACAAACTTTGGTGTCTGCATTTCCTCCGAGATCCCAATTTTTTTTTTTTGGCCCAACTCTATCCACTATATCCAGATGAGTTCTTTTTCTAGCTCAATCCTGAGATTTTAATACATCTTTTTGAGGGACCCCAAATCCCTCATAGTTTTTTAATTCCTCATATTTCCACCTTCTTCATATTGATTGATGTTTTTTTTTTTTTCACCCTTGTGTTGTTTCTGGGTGACGGCTAGCTGTCACCGTGCAGCATATGGGACAGTCAGATTTCACTGTATTCCTGCCAGATATTTGCTTCTCAGTGTTTCAGAGCCTTCTAAGGGACAGATCTTGGCCATTTCTGTGCACTAGTGCAAAGGGAGGTAAGGTTTTCCTTCACTCCCTTGCGTTGGTGAGCCATACCACTCGTTGCAGAGGTTGGGGTTTAGATGGCACCGTAGAGCCTCTGTTACTCCATAGTGCATCAGGGCTGCCCAGAGGGGGGGCAAGTGGGGCAATTTGCCCCAGGCCCCACAGGGGACCCCATGAGAATGCTCCAGTCCTGGCCCCGCCTTCCCCCCTCCCTCAGCGCGCTGCGTCCAGCATCAGCCCTGGACAGAGCTAAAGCGGCCTGGCTCGGGCGGGGCCTGAGCTCCTCCCTGCTCAAAGCTGCATGGTAAGGGGGCAGGGCTGCGAGCTTCGGTCCCGCCTGAGCCATGCTGCTGCAGCGCTGC
The DNA here is from genome assembly GCF_007399415.2 of Gopherus evgoodei. Lineage (NCBI taxonomy): Eukaryota > Metazoa > Chordata > Testudines > Testudinidae > Gopherus > Gopherus evgoodei. The sequence continues at coordinate 6,497,097 of NC_044325.1, read as the reverse complement.
CCAGGAGCCAGGGCAGCTCCTGGACATGGCGCGCTGAGGCTCCGAGAGAGGGGCGAGGCGGCAGTAACCCAGGAGCAGCCCTGGCCACAGCTTAAGCGGCGTGGCTCGGGCGGGGCCTGAAGGGGTCAGAGCACCACACCAAGCAGGGTTACACATACGCATGCTACAATATAAAGAAAATCTTTATTTTGCCACAACGAGATTCATGCAGTGAACAATACACCTCAAAAAGGGGCTTGTAACATGGGCAGCCACCTCGGGAGTGCCCTTAGGGCCTGAGGTCACGCTACAGCACCCTGTCTCTGTTTCCCCCTCTTCAAGGCCCCTTAAGAGCACTAACTACACTGACATAAGCCATGTGCCTCTCGAGGTGGTTTTATGATGTCGGCATAGCAGGGGAGTTACATCGGCGGGAGGGCAGACAAGGTCTAAGAGACCCCCAGCATTACAAAGGGATGCTGTAGGGCAGCCAGAACATGAATCCAGCTCTCCTGGGCCCTAGGCCAGTGCCTTAACTGCAAGCCAAGTCTTCCTCTAAGGTTTATTGACATGAGATTGTGAGGTGATTTAGCTTAAGAAAGAGACGTAGGAGGGGCGACTTGTTCACCGTCTCTAAGTACCTCCGTGGGGAACAAACATTTAATAATGGGTAAGGCTGCGTGTCTCTCGCGGAAGTCACAGATTCTGTCACTTTCCGCGACCTCTGTCACTTCTGCAGTGGCCAGTGTGGCTGACCTCAGGTCAGCCCAAGCAGCTGACTCTGGGGACAGTCACACAGGCTGCTGCTGGAGCAGCCCCGTGGCCATCCTTTTGGGTGACCCCACAGTCCTCATTCTCTGACTTTCTACTCAGGCCTGGATTGATGCTGCCCTACTGCTGTCTGATATTTAATGAGGTGGCTACTGGAGCGGCCCCACAGCCAGCCATCCGGTGGTCCCCGGTGCAGCTGGCTGTGGGGTCACTCAGACAGCCTCTGGTCTCCAGCTGTGAAGGCAGCACCATCAGGAGCAGCAGCAGCACAGAAGTAAGCACGGCACTACTGCAACCCCTGCCCCCCCCCACAATAACCTTGCGGCCCCCCCACAACTCCTTTTTGGGTCAGGACCCCTACAATTACGACACTGGGAAATTTCAGATTTAAATACCTGAAATAATGAAAATTACAAGTTTTAAAATACTATGACCATGAAATTGACCCAAATGGACTGTGAAGTTGGTATACAGGAGGTCAGACTAGATGATGGCAGCGGCTCCCTCCTGGCCTTGGAATCTCTGGGTCTGTTCCTTGTGAGTGGCAAAGCCACAGGTGTGCTGTGCAGGTGCTTCGCAATGAACACGGATGGATTATTGTTTTTTATTTTTTGTCTTCCCATACTACCTAGGAGTCCTACGCATGGAGCAGGACCCCGCTGTGCTAGGTGCTGTACACACACACAAAAATACCATTTGGGCTAGAATCACAAAAGGACTTGGCACCATCAGCCACTGTAGGCACCTAACTCCCAGAATCAGGCCCCATGGGGATTCACAAAATCCCCCATTCAACTGCCACCCAACCCTGTAGGTGCCTAAATTCACTTGATACCTAACATTTTGCAGTAAGTGTTCCCTAGGACCCATGTTTCTACCTCTCTACATGCACCCTACAACCCCAAGGCAGGCATCCGGACACCTGAAGCCTGAGTGGTACACAAACCAGGTGAAGATAGGTGTTCCTCTGCTCACTCACCTGCACGGCCCCAATCCAGGAAGAGAGCTTGGAATCAACTCCATGCATCAGGCTCCTATAGGAGGGCTTACACAAAATGGCAGAGGCTGGGGGAAGGACTTCCCTTATACCTCTTAGCCCAGTTGTTAGGGTACTCATCTGGGAGGTGCCAGATCCCTGTTTCCAGTCTCTTCTCCCCCTCAGTCAGAGAGAGGGCTTGAACTGGGGTTTCCTGTCTCCAAGGTGAGTTCCCTAGCCACTGGGCTAAAAGTTAGAAGGGAGGTCAACTGCCTCCTCCACCGGCCCTTGCTAAAATGAATAGGCACCTAATCTCAAGAGAGGGTTTTGCAGGCAAGAATACCAAGCGGAGGGAGGTGCCTCCCCGTAGCCTGGATTTAGGTGCCAAACTTCCTGAGAGGGGCAGGGCTTATGCACCTCTCTCCCAATGGTTACTGTCCATTGTTCCCCAGGTAGCATGCTAGCTTTCGTGAATCCCATTCTAAGGCATCTCTCGTTGTACAGGGAACCTAGGCCTCCAACCCAGGCTTTGTGAACCCTAAGTGCCTGAAAGTTAGCTGCGGTGACCCTCAGACTCGTCAGTTTCTTTGGGAATCGAGCCCTTCCTGCCTCAAAGAGCTTACAATCAAACTGTCAGACAAGAGACGTCAGGCAGAGGGCTGGGGCATGGGGAAGTAGTGAACATGTGATGGCAGCAATTGTCACGTTAGTTTCACAAGTTTTCTTGTGGGTTTGGTCTGGAGGGGATCAGTGAAGTGGAAAGGAAAGGAGGGTAGGAAGGAGAGGGAAAGGGTAGGAGGGCCGGTGTGAGGTGAAGGAACTGTAGGGGTGCGGGTTTTATCTTAATGCCCCCAGATTAGCATGCAGGACTCTACCCTGCCCAGTACTGGATCCAGGAGGTTCTGGGGGAGATGTATGGTCGTGATGGGACCCCATCTTGTATTCTGTGCACAGCACCAATGTCAGAGGAAAACTATTTTAGGAGTGTTTTACAGCAGGGTGTGACTAGTGTTAGTATTATACAAAATGCTGACTAACGGGTATCGAAAAGAAAACTTCATCAAAGAGAAATGTGTTTACGATACCGTTGTTATTGGAAGTGCTGGCACAGGTTATATTAGCTGGGTTCATGGACACTTCAGAACTTGAGAAAACATTTTATTTTTAAAGAGATCATTGGGCTAGTTTTGAATTTTTCAAATTAAAAAAAGCATTCTTTATTTCAGACTTTTTGTGCCTCAAACAGTCAGATTAACTTTGCAAGTGATTAGTTCCTATGAATAAATACATTTGGAATTAGAAATAATAATGGCATAGTTAGGTTTAAATAGCCAAAGCGAGATGGTATATATACATAAGAATATTTCCTCTGGGCCCAATCAGATGTCCATTGGAATGAATGGGCATCCTTCCATTGAGTCAACTGTGCAGTGTGCAGATACATTAGGTAACCATAAAATGGAGCAGGGTAGCGCCAAGGATCTCTCATGCACTTAATATTTCTTATCATTCTGCTCCTTGAGATGCATTTTAGCTTTTCCCATAAATAGCTTTGGGTCGCTCTCTGGGGACTTTCTTGAGACCTAATGCTTCAACAATGGCCTGGAGTTAGAAAGACACTTCTTCTATGCCCAGATTACTCTATAATTGTCCATTATGGTCTTTCTTTCACCGTCCTCTGGAAGCATCTGGAATTGGCCACTACTGGAAACAAGATACTGAACTAGATAACTAGGTAGTATCTGGTATGGAAATCCCTGTGACTTTCTGAATCTTAAACAATTTCTGAAGAGCTTTGCCCACCACCCTAGAAAAATAATACTTATTCTGTGAAACTGTTTAAAAGTATCCCTGAGATTCTGACTACAATAGTGAACAGTAGTCAGACACACAGGAACCTGACAAATATCTAATATTTAAGTCTCACTCTTGTGCCATTTTCAGTTCACAACAGGATGAGTCACAGGCAGAGTTGTAAGGCTTGAGAGAATACAACTCTTCCAACGTGATTCTGAATTCTCCATGTAGAAATACAAGTACAATTAGGTTAAAAGCATGGAACAAATGTCTCTAAAAGAAAAGATGACTTGTGCTGTTTGTTCTCATACAGCACATGTTTATTTCCCCCATCTGATAGAAATGTCAAAAATAGGAATCATTTTTGTGTTAGGAAAAAGCCAGGCTTGAGGGAGACCTGTAGAGTACTTACAGTCATGTCAAAATGAATCATCATCTTTGCCATCTCATAGGTGTTATACTCCTGAGTCTGATGTATTCAGCCACGATCAACATGAATATTCAATCAAGATTAGAAAACACTTACCAACCTTTGTGAGGAAGGAGTTCAGCTGTGGTACTTCCTCTCATGTCACAGAAGATCTTTCCATTTTGTGTACATGGCTATGATAGGATATGCTAGTTGTATTCATGTAAATGAAGGACCCGTAACAGAGTTGTATAACGACGCTTATATAACACACAAGAATAGAATTCTGAACAAAGCTTAGAACTTTTATGCCACCTTTTTGCAAGGAGTTATCAATTTTACAAAGCATAAAAAAGCCAGGATTCTTGTTGGAGTAGCACAACCACCTTTTTCAGATGGATTAATTGAGTCACAGAGCAAGGTTATGTTTATCAGAAGTGTGGAACACCTGCTACTCCCTTGGAGATCAATGGGAGATGTGGGTTTTCAGAAAATCAGGTCTGAACGACTTGTTCAGGACAAGTCATGGCACATTTTCTGCCAGAGCTGGAAATAGAACTCGGGAGTCCTGACCTCCAGTTCTTGATGTGAACAAATAGGCCATTTTTTTCTCAGCAGTAGAATGACCTTCTGCCAAAGAAAGGCAAACTTAATCTAGTTCTTAAGAAAACTGTAAAAATTATGAATTCTGTTAATAACTGGGACAATTTGCTCACAAAGGCTATTGAAACATCATCAATAGAATGGATTAGATACAACACTTCGGGTCTGATTCACCTCTACATATGCTGGGGCAAACCAGGAGTCACTCTGTACAACTGGTGTAAATGAGAGAAGAATGAGGCCCATAGAGGTTTAGGAGAGGAGAGTCCCTCACATGAGATAAACAGGGCGGCCCTTTGAAGCCCTGCTGAGAATGTGTTTTGCTCAGCTGAATCACCACAAAGGACTTTTCTCCTTCAGCATGACTGGCACACAGTACATAGTTCTCATCCTGTGGGTGACACAGCCATTGTCCTTCCTCTTGTGCCAAAGAAGGGTCACTGCGGGTACAACTGGTTGCTGGAAAGAAGGGTCACTGCGGGTACAACTGGTTGCTTTGAAGAGAGACAGTGCAAGAATCGCATAACTCTGTGTGTGTGTCAGAAATCACTGCACCGCTCTTTATGAAGATATCAACACACTTACATTGTAAATTGGCACATTATATGCTTCATTAGGATACAATATCAGAATGGCAAACTGAACCAGCAGCAATATGGTCTGAGCATCTGTGCAGCAGCTAGAAAATGGCTGACGACGGGCATATGCAGTTTGTGTCAGCAGCTCCTTCTGGTCCGTGGCTGGAAAGTTTATAAACCACTCTGGCAGCTTTACCTTTGGAAAGAGGTCACAGCTAATAGCAACTCTCAGACCCTTCCCTAGGTGTGTGTCATAATCCCAGGTCTTCTACAATCCGGTCTTGGCTACTTGCTCTTGCCACCAAGTTTCTCCCTCTGCTCCCTTGTTACAATGACCCTGCCCACAGGAGCAGGGGTGCCCTGAGAGGTAGGGTAGGTGTTCTTTGATGGCTGTTGCAGAAATCCCCATTCACCACAGCTCTACTCCAGACTGGCATCATCTGGCAGTGCCTCCCCTGCCTCTACAAGGCCTGGAAAGTCATATTTCATATCCCAATTCAGGCTTCCTTTTCATAAGCCATGGAGACCGATGTTCTCCCAGTCTAGTCTTACCCCCACCCTGGCAGCAGCCTGGCCCGCTGCTATCCCTGATGGACCAGTCTCTGGCGGCTGAAGAGACCTTTTTTAGCAACTTCTGCAATCCCAAACCAAACCACCTCCAGCTAGCTGATCTCCACACTCCACCCCCTAATGGTGCACGCTAACTTTCCAACACACATTCCGGAGGGGGTGAGAGTGGGGTTCATACCAATCCCAAGGACTCTCTGAGAGTCCCTAGGTTTCAAACCATTATTTCAGGTCCACATATCTTTCCTCCGACATACCTCATGTTTAAAAGAATATTAATGCAACACCCAGCCTACTGTTCTTTACAGTGTGTGATACCTGTGGATGTTTGTCTAATAGAATTTCCAATACTGTATTGAGATATCAGCCAGCATCAGGCCTAGGCAAATTCCCACCCGAGTGGATAGGAGTGTAGGTGGGGACATCTGGGAGAGGGATAGAGACAACGCTGTCTTAATTCTGAGGCAGAGATCCCTTCATTTCCACAGTGGGATTCCCTTCACACAGGTGCATTTTAAACCAGAGTATGAGCTGTGAGTTGGATTGCATGAACTAAGATTATCCCAAACTGACACATATTAGAACCTGAATCAGAAGGGCCGGAGGTTCTGCAGGGTCACCACGGTTCTGATTCCTCACCCTTAGTCACAATGAATAGTGCTTACTCACACGAGCCATCCCATTGCATCCTGGGGGATCATTTGTATAGATGCAAGCCGAGTGATTGTTGCAGCAGCAGACCGAAGCCTTAGGAGACAGTCTCCTTTTCTTTTCAAAATGAACATCCAATCCTGTAGCTTTATCTGAGTCTTATTCACCAGGAACAAATAGTGCAAATGCCATCAGCTGGCACAAACCTACAATAATTCATTCATTGGCTCCAGGGCGTGGGGGCTGACTACTGTGATGATTTTCAGAATTGTGGCCTCAGACAGTAAATGAAGCAGAGACATTAAGTTATAATGTAGTTACCCACACTGGAATTTGCTTAGGAAATTGAGTCTAACAGGCCTACTGCTGGGAAAAGTTAGGATCTTTAATACCACCAGTGAGAGGGACCCTTCACTGGACAACTTCTCCACCGGATAGGAGCTTAGCAATCCACTGGAAAAAACAATCTTCAGACTCTTAGAATGGGGCATCAGAACTTGTGCTCATTTATCTCTGTTCCTGGCTTTCACACTGAAGAGCAAGCTAAAGTGTTTGCACATTATTACAACTCCTATTGAAACTCAATTACTTTATATTGCTTTTGAGTGGCAGGAAGACTTTGCACTGCGTTAGGTCCTTCATAGCATTAAGTGACAGGTATTTTCAAGGCAATGCTGCATGTCCAAAAAGGGATAAATCAAAATTACAATTATTGAGATAAAGGATAACTCTCAGCAACTGCAATAGGTTTGAGGAAAGCAAAACAGAAATGAAAGGTATAAATTAAATCTCCATAATGATGAGGACTTTGCATGATATCAAACAGTGAGATACCCTACTAGCCAGTAAATAACCCTGTTGCTGGTTACCTTAGGGAGCCATGTTAGCATTTTATGGCAATTATTTCTTGTCTCGGGGCATCTACTGAGAGAGAAAAATAATCACAAATAGAAAGTTAACAATAAATTTTTATAATTAAATTTCAAGATGAATTGAGACTTTGTAGACATAAACCCTTTGATTTGTGCTAGAGCCATAACATTTTGCTAGCATGATACCACCTAATTTATGGAAATGTTGCTAATTATGAACATTTTGGTACAAATGATACAAACAAAACTGACAAAGTCGCAAGGAGTGTTTTGATACTCTACAGCTGTGGTCATATTGTTCCTGCTGACTTCTGAGGTTAGTCTGAAATCATTTTTAAGAAGGGGAAAAATACCTGGGAAATAGAAAATAAAAACATGAATGTAATATGAAGTTTTTAAGGTTTTTTGTTATTATTGTAGTAGGGCCTACAAAACTCAATCAAGATCAGACCCCAGGGTGTTAAATGTACACTTAGTAAGAGACAGCATCTACCCTGAAGAGATTACAATCTCAGGAGACAAGACAAACCAAGCATAGGAGAAAGAAGTCCATTTTAGGGTTGGGAACTCAGGAACATTGAAGTTCCATCTCTTGTCCTGTGTAACACAAGAAGTCTGTGGTTGAGCAGTAGATTGAAGCCGGATCGCAGTCCAGTGCCTTAACTTGAAAGTGTAGTAAACCACGCCACACTTGGGGACTTTTACTGTGCTCTAGCAGTGTCCAGATGGGATAGTACTGAGCAGCAGGCTGCCGCACTGCGGATTCACGCTCTGACTTGCAGTGTGGTCATGGTCCATTAGACAGACCGTTACACTATAAACTCCTGGAACAAGGACTGTCTTTCTGTGCTGTGTTTGTACAGTGCCTAGTCCTGGCCCATGACTGGGACTTCTAGGTGGTACAGTAATACAAATAAATAATAATGAATAAGCACAAGGCTGGCATCTTTCTCACTGCTCAGTCTCTATGCACATCAGATTAGTAGAGTAAAGTAAAAGTGTGATATGATCCTGCACATCGGTGAGAAGCCTCAGTTCCCATTAACCTCACTGAGAGTTGAGAGCACGTCACACCACTCAGGAGAAAAGGATGTTGCTGCTACGGATAGATGGAACTAATATTCCTGAGCAAAAGAACATCATTATGCCAGAGTTAAGTATGTAACTGACTAAATAACCAATTGATTTTATTTTTGTAACCTTCATCTGCCCACCTCTTGTTTCACCCACCTGTTGTTGTTCTCACTTCTTGCATTATGTCCACTGTTCCATTGTAAGCTCTTTGGGGTGGGGACTGTGACTTTCTGTATATTTAGAAAGTGCCTAGCATATTTTGGGCAAAAGCACGAGACAGCTGAGGGTCTCTATATTCAGCAGTGATCTCACATTCTCTCTAGTATGCTCTAAAACCTTGACATTGAAATGAATTCAACACGATCATGTTTACTCAATACCACCACCTATTGACAGTTACACTGGAGATTAACCTTCAAAACACTCTCCTGAGGCAGAACCACCACCAGCTTCTCTCTGAGGATATTCTTTTGGTTAAAGAAATGGATTGGGTTTGGAGACCTGATTTCTATTTTTGGCTGTGTCCACAAATGTCCATTGATGTTGGGCACTCCAGTTTTGGGAAGCCCAGTTTAAGACACCTAGGGCCTGATTTCCTAAATGTAAATGCTCAGAACAACTGCAGCTGACCTCAGGGAAAGATGCAGGGGTCCAGCGCCTCTGGAAATCAGGCCCAGAGTGTCTCCAATTGGAAACCCAAAAACTAATCAATAGGCAGTTCTGAAGATGTTGGCCTAGGTGATTTAGAGAGGTGGGCACTGTGGTCTTGCCATAGTGTAGACCTCACCATAACAGAATCATAGAAGATTAGGGTTGGAAGGGACCTAAGGAGGTATCTAGTCCAACCTCCTGCTCAAAGCAGGACCAACCCCAACTAAATCATCCCAGCCAGGGCTTTGCCAAGCCAGGCCTTAAAATCTCTAATGCTGGAGATTGCACCACCTCCCTAGGTAATGCATTCCAATGCTTCACCACCCTCCTAGTGAAATAGTGTTTCCTAATATCCAACCTAAACCTCCCCCACTGCAACTTGAGACCATTGCTCCTTGTTCTGTCATCTGCCACCACTGAGAATAGCCAAGCTACATGCTCTTTGGAACCCCCCTTCAGGTAGCTGAAGGCTGCTATCAAACTCCCCCTCACTCTTCTCTTCTGCAGACTTAATAATCAAAGTTCCCTCAGCCTCTCCTTGTAAGTTATGTGCTCCAGCCCTCTAATCATTTTTGTTGCCCTCCACTGGACTCTCCAATTTGTCCACATCTCTTCTGTAGTGGGGGGACCAAAACTGGACACAATACTCCAGGTGTTGCCTCACCTGTGCTGAATAGAGGGGAATAATCACTTCCCTGGATCTGCTGGCAATGCTCCTGCTAATGCAGCGCAATATGCCATTGGCCTTCTTGGCAACAAGGGCACACTGCTGACTCATACTCAGCTTCTCATCCACTGTAATCCCCAGGTCGTTTTCTGCAGAACTGCTGCTTAGCCAGTTGGTCACCAGCCTATAGCAGTGCATGGGATTCTTCTTTCCTAAATGCAGGACTCTGCTCTTGACTTTGTTGAACCTCATCAGATTTCTTTTGGCCCAATCCTCCAATTTGTCTAGGTCACTCCAGACCCTATCCCTACCCTCCAGTGTGTTTACCTCTTCCCCCATTTTAGTGTCATCTGCAAACTGGCTGAGGGTACAATCCATCCAGATCATTAATGAAGATGTTAAACAAAACCAGCCCCAGGACAGACCCTTGGGGCACTCCACTTGATACCGGCTGCCAACTAGACATGGAGCCGTTGATCACTACCCGTTGAGCCCGACGATCTAGCCAGCTTTCTATCCGCTTTATAGTCCATTCATCCAGCCCATACTTCTTTAACTTTTCTGGGAAGAATACTGTGGGAGACCATATCAAAAACTTTGCTAAAGTTAAGGAATAACACATTCACTGCTTTCCCCCCATCCCTTCAGAGCCAGTTATCCCTTCCTCTTTCCAATCAACGTGTCATACTTCAGTGTCGAGTCCAGTGACTTTTACATGAGAAGCTTTAACTTAAATATGAAGTGTATCTTCACTGGCCGTCAGTGCAAAATAGCATCTGGATCTGAGGGGGAGGGTCAGCACCATGTGTTTATTAGCCAGCCCTTCACCGACCACCAGCATAGCAAGTGTGCTGGGGACCTCAGACAGTTTGAGACCCACTAGTGGATTAGTCTTGGAGTCAAGAGATCTGAGTCCTAATGCCAGTTTTTACACTGATTTTCTAGATCTCAGTTAGGTTACTAAACCTCTCTGAAATGCAGTTTTCCCACCTGGAAAATTGGGGACACAAAAATGAAGACATAACTATTGAGGGATTTTACATTGATCAGAAAAGATCAGAAAGAAGAGGAGGGGCGGGAAGGTGCATTTTTTTCCCTTTAAAAAGAATGCAGCTGGTTATAGACACAGTCTCCACAACTGAAAACAAAACAATTAATTTAAAGTTACTGACAAGTACAGGAACACAACCAAAAAACCAAGGTGGAGAAAAGCAAATTGGTCTGTTCCTCAATACGCAGAGATGGCAAGATTAAAGTGAAGACCTGCTGATGATTCTACAATATAGCATGAGCACTGTACATGCTGAGCCAGATTTTCAGCAGGTGTTATCCACATCGCTCCATGGCAAGCTCTTCCTAGTTTAAGACCCTGCAGTATCTTGAAGCCGGTAAAATTTGTATGTGCTTATGTTTCGCGGTCTTTTTTTGATGCTCCTTGGCTTTTGCCTCTGTTCTTCAGTGTTTCATTTGTGGTCACATCACCTCTACTGTGCTCTGTTTATTAACTAAAGCCAAAAGGTCTTAGTTCTCTTGCTATCTACGCTAGCGTTTGTAATAGGAAAGTAGCGACTAGAAAGCAGGAGGGAGGCCAGTTATTTCCTGTGCTGCATGGACATTGGGCAGGCTTTGTCATGAGCAGGGATGCTTTTTAAACTAATGGTCATTGAAGGCAGGATGGAAGGGTCTGAGAAAGGAAGAAGGGGAGTTTTTCCTCTCATTTGCAGAAATCTACCTTCTGGGCCAAATCCTCAGCTGGTGTAAATCAGTTTCCATTGCCGTCAATGAAGCCACACTGATTTTCACCTTCTGAGGATCTGCCCTGAGTTCCCATTCTAGTTCCTTGGGCAGAGAGAGCCCTTTCCAGGTATGGTATGAATTATCGTCCCACTGTGTGTAAAGGCACCAACCAATGGGCTGTGTTGCGCAATCCATTTTTTAGCATCCCTTCCCATTGATTTCACTGGGGGAGTTCTGCGAAAACATGGATGGGAGAAAATGGTGCAATCGAAATCAAACTGGTTCTATTGTGTTCTAAAGACACCAACCTGCTGGGCTGTCAGATTTACCTTGTGTCGAGACAAATAACACTGAATGTGAGGCCATAAATAGCAATACTGTAATTAATCACAATCCTGCATGAGTCAGACTCCAACAGGGAACCAATAATGGCATATGTGGTGTTGGACACTTGTCTGGAGTACAGCCCATTTCTAAATAAGTGAAACCATTTAAAATCTCATGTAGGTAGTGTGACAAAGTTTCTCCTCTACCTTGGTGGGTCCTGTGCTTATTGGCAGATTTGCTCACCTCAGTGATCTTCCCCACAGTCTGGGTCAACTCCTCCTGTGTCTGATCAGGAGTTGGGAGGTTTGGGGGGAACCCGGGCCCGCCCTCTACTCCGGGTTCCAGCCCAGGGCCCTGTGGATCGCAGCTGCCTATAGTGCCTCTTGTAACAGCTGCATGACAGCTACAACTCCCTGGGCTACTTCCCCATGGCCTCCTCCCAACACCTTCTTTATCCTCACCACAGGACATTCCTCCTGGTGTCTGATAACACTTGTACTCCTTAGTTCTCCAGTAGCACAGCCTCTCACTTTCAGCTCTTTGCGCCTCTTGCTCCCAGCTCCTCACACACACTTCCTCTCCTCTGGCTCCCCCCTCCCTGACTGGAGTGAGCTCCTTTTTAAACCCAGGTGCCCTGATTAGCCTGTCTTGATTGGCTGCAGGTGATCTAATCAGCCTGTCTGCCTTAATTGGTTCTAGCAGGTTCCTGATTACTCTAGTGCAGCCCCTGCTCTGATCCAGGAGTGGCGCCAGGGTTTCTGACACTCTAGGCGGACAGCCATTTCGCCACCCCCCATGCGTCCGGTGCACCTACCGCAGTCATGCCGGTGGATGGTCCGCTGCTGGCAAGGCTCCGGTGGAGCTGCCGCAGTGATGCCGGCGGGTGGTCCGCTGGTCTAAAGGCTCCGGTGGACCTGCCACAGGCATGACTGCGGTAGGTCCACCGGAGCCTTTAGACCAGCGCACCATCCGCCGAAATGACAGCGGCAGCTCCACCAGAGCCTTTCCAGCAGCGCACCGTCCGCTGGCATGACTGCGGTAGGTCCACTGGACCCGCGTGCCACCCCCCCGGCAAAATAGCCCCCCTAAAATTCTGGCGCCCTAGGCCATTGCCTAGGTTGCCTAAATGGTAGCGCCGGTCCTGCTCTGATCACTCAAGGAACAGCAAACTACTCATCCAGTGACCAGTATATTTGCCCTCTAGCAGACTCCTGTGCCCCACTGGCCTGGGTCTGCCACATATCCCTCCCCCTTGCTCAACACCAAGGGATTGGGCAGCTTGGGATGCCAGACAGTGCACACATGACAAGCCATCGGCATTACCGTGATGGCTCCCTGCTCTGTGTTGCACCGCAACTGGAAAGGTTGGAGGGATAAGAACCACCTAGTCACCCTTGTGTTATTCTCCTTGTTCCGCTGCATCCACTGAAGAGGGGCATGGTCGGTCACGAGGACAAATCTGCGCCCGAGTAAGTAGTAGCTCAATGCTTCCATGGCCCATTTTACGGCGAGGCACTCTCTCTCCACCACTGCATATTTTTGTTCCCTCAGAAGGAGATTCCTACTGAGGTAGAGAATTGAGTGTTCCTCCTCCCCGACCATCTGTGATAGAACAGTTCCCAACCCTACTTCTGATGCATCTGTCTGCAGGATAAATTCCTTGGTGAAATCAGGGGCTACCAGTACAGGGTTACTGCAGAGGGCAGTCCGTAGGTCTGTGAATGCTTCCTTTGCTGCGTCAGACCATCTCACCAGATCAGGTCCATGGGCCTTCACTAGGTCTGTCAGGGGGCTTGCCCTTGTGGCAAAGTGGGGGATAAATCTTCGGTAATACCCCACTACACCTAGGAATGCCCAGACTTGTTTCTTGCGACGTGATCGGGGCCAATTTTGGATGGCCTCCAACTTGTTCACTTGGGGTTTTACCAGACCTTTTCCCACAATGTAGCCAAGATATTTGGCCTCTGTAAACCCTACAGCACACTTGGCAGGGTTTTCTGTAAGGCCAGTTCGCCTGAAGGTATCAAGGACTGCCTCCAACTTCTCTAGGTGGGTTTCCCAGCCTGGGGAATCAATGACCACATCGTCCAAGTAGGCAGCAGCATAACTGTTATGCGGGCATAATAGCTTGTCCATGAGGAGCTGGAAAGTAGCTGGGGCCCCATGTAGTCCAAAAGGGAGGACAGTATATTGAAAAAGACCCTCTGGTGTAGAGAACACAGTCTTTTCCTTTGCGTCTTCTGCAAGGGGAATCTGCCAGTACCCCTTTGTCAAGTCTAGGGTAGTCAAGTACCAGGCATTACCCAAACAGTTCACTAGCTCATCTATGCGAGGTATGGGGTACGCGTCGAACTGGGATACTTGGTTTAGTCACCGGAAGTCGTTGCAAAACCTTGTGGTGCCATCAGGTTTGGGCACCAGCATGACTGGGCTGGACCACTGACTGTGGGATTCTTCAATGATCCCTAACTTCAGCATTTTTTTTACTTCTGCTTTTATTTCTTCCTTTTTGGCCGCTGGCACCTGATAGGGCCTTATTGTTATTCTAGCCCCAGGGTTCATGACGATGTGGTGATATGTCTCGGTTGTTCAACCTGGTTTTGTCGAGAACACATCTTGGTTCCAAAAGATCATCTCAGACACCTCATTCTTCTGGTCTGGTGTTAAATTGGGTGACACTCTCACCTGTTTGGAAGGCTTGTTTTCCTGAGTTAGGTCTTTTTGGACAGTTATGCATGCCTCTTGTGCATGCCCGGGTTTCAGAAGGTCAATGTAATAAATCTGTTCTTGTTTTCGGCGTCCTGGCTGCCGCACCTTGTAGGTTACTTCCCCCATGGGTTCAACTGCCTCATAGGGCCCCTGCCATTGGGCCAGAAGCTTGCTTTCAGCCGTGGGTACGAACACCATCACCCGATCCCCTGGTTGGAACTGTCGGACTTTTGCCTGGCGATTGTAATGGGTTCGCTGGGCCTCCTTTGCCTTTTCCAAATGTTCCCGTACAATAGGGGTGACCTGGGCTATCCGGTCTCGCATCTGTATTACATGTTCTATTATATTTCTCCCCTCATTGGGTTCCTCTTCCTATAACTCTTTGGCGATATCTTGTATGCCATGGGGGTGACGCCCGTATAATAACTCGAATGGGGAAAACCCAGTCGAGGCCTGAGGTACCTCCTGGATAGCGAACATAAGATAGGGCAGTAGGGTGTCCTAATCCTTCCCGTCCCGACTTACCACCTTCCTTATCATAGCCTTGAGGGTTTGGTTAAACCTTTCTACCAACCCATCTCTCTGCGGATGGTAGACTGAAGTTCTCAGGGTATGAATATGGAGCAGCGTACAGAGGTCCTTCATTAGCTTTGACATAAATGGGGTTCCTTGGTCTCTTAATATCTCCTTTGGTAGCTCCACTCAGGCAAAGATCCCCACCAGCTCTTTGGTTATTGTTTTAGAGGCTGTGTTCCGCAGGGGGACAGCTTCCGGGTAGCAAGTAGCATAGTCCAAAACAACAAGTATATATTGGTGGCCCTGAGCCATCTTCTCCAGGGGTCCCACTAGGTCCATGGCTATTCACTCAAAGGGGACCTCTATGATGGGGGGACCTCCCCTCAGGTGGGCACTTCCTCTCTTCTGGCTCCCCCCTCCCTGACTGGAGTGAGCTCCTTTTTAAACCCAGGTGCCCTGATTAGCCTGCCTTGATTGGCTGCAGGTGATCTAATCAGCCTGTCTGCCTTAATTGGTTCTAGCAGGTTCCTGATTACTCTAGTGCAGCCCTTGCTCTGGTCACTCAGGGAACAGAAAACTACTCACCCAGTGACCAGTATATTTGCCCTCTACCAGACTCCTGTACCCCACTGGCCTGAGTCTGTCACACAAGTCACTCACCACTTTCAAACGTGCATCTTTTCACCCCTCTGCAGAGCTCTGCCGTGCTCGCTAGAGGAGGGAAGTGCAGCTGATTTGCCGTGTTTGGCTTAAAATCCCTCTTGGTTTGAACTCCACTTTCCTTTAGGCAAATTGCATAGCTATCATCTCTGGGTACGTCTACACTACAGGATTATTCCGATTTTACATAAACCGGTTTTGTAAAACAGATTATATAAAGTTGAGTGCATGCGGCCACACGAAGCACAATAATTCGGCGGTGTGTATCCATGTACCGAGGCTAGCGTTGATTTCTGGAGCGTTGCACTGTGGGTAGCTATCCCATAGCTATCCCATAGTTCCCGCAGTCTCCCCCGCTCATTGGAATTCTGGGTTAAGAGCCCAATGCATGATGGTGTAAAAACAGTGTCGCGGGTGATTCTGGGTAAATGTCGTCACTCATTCCTTCCTCTGTGAAAGCAATGGCAGAGAATCATTTCGCGCCCTTTTTCCCTGGATTGCCCTGGCAGACGCCATAGCATGGCAACCATGGAGCCTGTTTTGTCTTTTGTCACTGTCACCGTATGTGTACTGGATGCTACTGACAGAGGCGGTACTGCAGTGTTACACAGCAGCATTCATTTACCTTTGCAAGGTAGCAGAGATGGTTACCATCTGCCATGCCATTTTAAATTGGCGATGAAATGACAGTTATCAGTCATTCTGTACCGTCTGCTGCTGTCATGGGTGGTCCTGGCTGGCCTTCGCTGAGGTCAGCCAGGGGCGCAAAGACAAAAATGGGAATGACCCCCCGGGTCATTTCCTCCTTTATGTTGTATCTAAAAATAGAGTCAGTCCTGCCTAGAATATGGGGCAAGTGTACTAGAGAACCAGTGTAGCAGAGAACCAGAGAGCACAGCCGCTCCGTGTCAGATCCTGCAGAAATGATGAGCTACATGCCATTCTAGGGGGTGCCCCTGCAAAAACCCCACCCATTGCTTCCCTCCTCCCCCAGCCCTCCTGGGCTACTGTTGCAGTGTCCCCCCATTTGTGTGATGAAATAATAAAGAATGCAGGAATAAGAAACATTGACTCTTTAGTGAGATAAAATGAGGGGGAGGCAACCTCCAGCTGCTATGATAGTCCAGGCAGGACATTAAACGGTGAGGGGAAGAGGAGCCCAGCTTCCTGCTGCTATGATAGTCCAGAAAGTACAGAATCTTTTCTTTAGACATGAAAGAGGGGGAGCTGATGGTGCTCAGCCCCCAGTTGCTATGATGAAGACGGTTACCAGCCATTCTGTACCATCTGCCAGGAATGACTGGGAGTCATTCCTATTTTTACCCATGCGCCCCCGGCCAACCTCACCGAGGCCAGCCAGGAGCATTCATGGGATGACGACGAGGACGGCTATCAGTCATTTTACACTGTACTGTCTGCCACCGGGGAGTGGAGGGGAGAGGATGCTGCTGTTCAGTGCCGCAGCATTGCGTCTACCAGCAGCATGCACTAGACATATGGTGACATTGAAAAAAGTCAAGAAACGATTTTTTTCCCTTTTCTTTCATGAGGTGGGAGGGGGGTAAATTGACGAGAGATACCCTGAACCACCCCGGACAATGTGTTTGACCCTACAGGCATTGGGTGCTCAGTCAAGAATGCAAATGCTTTTCGGAGACTGCGGAGACTGTGGGATAGCTGGAGTCCTCAGTACCCCCTACTTCCCTCCATGAGCGTCCATTTGATTCTTTGGCTTTTCGTTATGCTTGTCACATGGCACTGTGCTGTGGCCTCTGTCTATCATAGCCTGGAGATTTTTTCAAATGCGTTGTCATTTCGTCTTCTGTAACGGTGCTGTGATAGAACAGATTTGTCTCCTCATACAGCAGTCAGATCCAGTATCTCCCATATGGTCCATACTGGAGCTCTTTTTGGATTTGGGACTGCATCGCCACCCGTGCTGATCAGAGCTCCACGCTGGGCAAACAGGAAATGAAATTCAACAGTTTGCGGGGCTTTTCCTGTCTACCTGGCCAGTGCATCCGAGTTCAGATTGCTTTCCAGAGCGGTCACAATGGTGCACTGTGGGATACCGCTCGGAGGCCAATACCGTCAATTTGCGGCCACACTAACCCTAATTTGACATGGCAACACCGATTTCAGTGTTACTCCTCTCTTTGGGGAGGAGTACAGAAATCGGTTTAAAGAGTCCTTTTATATCAATATACAGGGCCTCGTTGTGTGGACAGGTGCAGGGTTAAATCGGTTTAACGCTGCTACATTTGGTTTAAACGCGTAGTGTAGACCAGGCCGCTGATGGGGTAATCCACAGGATGCGTGAGTTCAAAAGTAAAACCACACCCAAAATAGGAAGGAGAAGAAGCACCCAAAGAAAAAAGCACTTGCTGGCCCTGAAGAGTGGGAGGTGATGAAGCCCTTTCTGATTCAGAGCACCTTTTCCAGCCCATATGTTGTTTCATTATGTGCTCTCTGCATATATGAAGAATGACTCGCTATTGCTAATGTTAGTCAGTGGTTGTGGCGGTAGGGGTCGATTCTACTGCTATGGAAGTCACAGGCAATCCTCTTATTTAGGTTCTTTAATGGGACTGGGATCAGGCCCTGAAAAAGAAAGCATGAAATGAGATCCACACTAATTAACACCTAGAAGATGCCTTTAAACCCCTGCTCTGTTACCTTAGGGACGGGAGCTACCAGTAGTATTGTAACAAGAGAACTTGCAGACTGTCACTGTGGAGTGTGAGAATTAAAACAACAGGAAAAGAAAGATGTAGAGATGACAGCTGCTTAGGACTTTGTGACGGAAGAGCTCTGAAGTTGCTGAGTGTCCCTAGCAGGAGGCACACAGCCACAGACACACAATTAGCTGCTGGGTAGGTCTCTGCAGTGATGTGGCTCCAAAAAATCATGTGAAAAGGAGGAAACAAGTCCAGAGCAGGCTAGAAATTTGGGACAAGTGGAGCAAACCTTAACATGCAAAGAAGATAAAAATGCACTAACTTCTGCAGCGAAAACGACAAATGTAGTTTATGGTGACATAAAAATCGTTTTCCATTTAGCAAAGACCGGCTGTAAAATATCCCATAAAACTAAAGGTTTCCCTGATGCTTGAAGCTGCATTCTAATTGTCCTTCCTATTCTTCTCTGAGTGTTTTAATTAACCTTTTGCACCCTGATCCTCCTTTTAATCCTCATGTTTAGCTGCGCTTGTACAGAATTATGATCCTTAGTACATCGCACAACTAAAAAGTAGAGGTTTCAAGTTAGTTTTTATAGCCAGGCAAGAAGTGAATCTTTTTGTCACACATCTGTTGCTTTTCTTAAGTTTAACTTTTCTGACATAAAGGAGGAAAATAATTTTTTTTGTGATGATTTTTAAAGAGCAACTCAATGTTAATGAAAATATTAGTTGATCTGTGAAATAAAAATAGTTGAGTCCAGGTGAAGATAGGGACAAGATTACTGAGTCCAGTAAACGTAAATGATTAAACGATTCACATTTTACAGGACTTTCTTCAACGCCGCTAGCTAAGGAGTGAATCGATTCTGAATTTCAGTTTCAGATGCTAATGGTCAGCAATAACTTCAAGTGCAAATTCTGGTCCATGGTCACAGATCATCGATAAAGATGCATTAAGTTAAAGGATTCAAAGCGTTGTCAATTTGTGCTTATAAATCAGCTGTCAGTCACACAAGTCTATTTTCAAAATGTTGTGCAAGGGTTTACACATGGAACAAAATTTCAAAGGGAGTGAAAATCTAGACATGCAGCTTGGTGTGATTAGATATGACACTGTAAACAAGTGGGAAAGTGGGTGGAGCTTCAAATCTGGGCAGGCTTCCTAGTAATAAGAACAATATGAGGATTTTACTCTTATACAGAGTCTTCATCCGAGAAGTCCAAGGGGATATTGGTTTGCAGCTAATAGGTGCACAAACTCCCTAATATGAAAGTCTTGAATAGTCTCAGCTGGTTTTGTTGTTTGTGAATTCTTTGATTTGTTCCTTCTTTCTGCTGCTAACCATTTCCCCGACAGCTTAAAAATCTGTCAACTGACAGACTTAAGGGAGTCTTCTTCCAGGGCCGCCCAGAGGATTCAGGGGCCTAGAGCAAAACGAGGGAGCTGCAGTGCTTATACTCACCCTACGGCGGTCCGGGTCTTCGGCATTTCAATGGTGGGGGACCCTTCAGTCGCTCTACGTTTTCGGCAGCACTGAAGGGACCCCCGTCGCCAAAATGCTACCGAAGACCCGGACCCGCTGCTGGACCAGGGTTCTCAGGGCCCCTTCGAGGCTCGGGGCCTGGGGCAAATTGCCCCATTTGCCCCACCCCCCATCTGGGAAGCCCTGTCTCCTTCTGCTTAATATGTTTCCTGGTCACTGTTACTGAATGGAGCTCATAGACGGTAAGAATTAGCTCTTGCATGTTAATTCATATTAGTCAAGAATGAGCTTGTGGAGTCTGACTACACTGCAGTGGGAAGTGAACCTCTCAGCTTGGCTAGACAGACTTGTGCTAGTGGGGCTTGAGCTAGTGTGTGCAGGGTTCAAACTAGCATGAACCCTGGGCCTCTCTAGCCTACAGGGCCAGATTCACTTGAGAGTCCCAGTCGCAATGTCCACACTAGTCTTTTTAGCATACTAGCTCAAGCTGCACTAGCGCAAGTCTTTCTATCTGGAGGCTTGCTCCCTGGGGCTGTGTAGACACATCCATAGCCATCTAAACAATCTGTCCTGAAAAACAGGCCTTTGTGATTTCAAATTGCTTCAGCCCCAACCATGCCCTGTTATGCCATGCAAACACTTGGAAGGTGGTAAGGTGATAGGGAATAGCCAGCATGGATTTGTAAAGAACAAATCGTGTCAAACTAATCTGATAGCGTTCTTTGATAGGATAACGAGCCTTGTGGCTAAGGGAGAAGCGGTGGATGTGATATACCTAGACTTTAGTAAGGCATTTGATACAGTCTTGCATGATATCCTTATAGATAAACTAGGAAAGTACAATTTAGATGGGGCTACTATAAGGTGGGTGCATAACTGGCTGGATAACCGTACTCAGAGAGTAGTTGTTAATGGCTCCCAATCCTGCTGGAAAGGTATAACAAGTGGGGTTCCGCAGGGGTCTGTTTTGGGACCGGTTCTGTTCAATATCTTCATCAACGATTTAGATGTTGGCATAGAAAGTACGCTTATTAAGTTTGCGGACGATACCAAACTGGGAGGGATTGCAACTGCTTTGGAGGACAGGGTCAAAATTCAAAATGATCTGGACAAATTGGAGAAATGGTCTGAGGTAAACAGGATGAAGTTCAATAAAGATAAATGCAAAGTGCTCCACCTGGGAAGGAACAATCAGAAAGAGATCTAGGGGTCATAGTGGACCACAAGCTTAATATGAGTCAACAGTGTGATACTGTTGCAAAAAAAGCAAACGTGATTCTGGGATGCATTAACAGGTGTGTTGTAAACAAGACAAGAGAAGTCATTCTTCCGCTTTACTCTGCGCTGGTTAGGCCTCAACTGGAGTATTGTGTCCAGTTCTGGGCACCGCATTTCAAGAAAGATGTGGAGAAATTGGAGAGAGTCCAGAGAAGAGCAACAAGAATGATTAAAGGTCTTGAGAACATGACCTATGAAGGAAGGCTGAAGGAACTGGGTTTGTTTAGTTTGGAAAAGAGAAGACTGAGAGGGGACATGCTAGCAGTTTTCAGGTATCTAAAAGGGTGTCATCAGGAGGAGGGAGAAAACTTGTTCACCTTAGCCTCCAATGATAGAACAAGAAGCAATGGGCTTAAACTGCAGCAAGGGAGATTTAGGTTGGACATTAGGAAAAAGTTCCTAACTGTCAGGGTAGTTAAACACTGGAATAGATTGCCTAGGGAAGTTGTGGAATCTCCATCGCTGGAGATATTTAAGAGTAGGTTAGATAAATGTCTATCAGGGATGGTCTAGACAGTATTTGGTCCTGCCATGAGGGCAGGGGACTGGACTCGATGACCTCTCGAGGTCCCTTCCAGTCCTAGAGTCTATGAGTCTATGCATTCAGTCAGTTAATGTGATCATCAGTTAATAGCCAAATTAATTATTGTTAGGAATATAATTGTTATTACAATGAAAAAATGCAATCAAGCTTCCAATTTCAGGTGTGTAACAATGTTAAGATGTATCACTGATGAAAGGTAAATAAGTGTCTGATGACACCAAGATTCTTTATTAGGCCCATTGTCCATTGGCCTAGTTCTTGGACCAGTTCTATATTGGCCTTGGCCCCAGCATATTGTAGGGAAGCCTCGAGGCTGCTCTAAATTATGTCAGCTGCTATTAGTCTTCAAAGGAGCCTTTGAAGAATAGCAGTTGCAGGAAGGAGTGGATGCTGAGCAAAGGATGACTGGTCCAGATACAGACAGCAGTGTGGCAGACGGCACAAAGCTGAGAATGGGGGAAAAAGATACAAAATGAGGATTAAGGTGTCATTATGATAAAGCAAATACAGAGCCAATGGCAAACATGCCATGCAGAGCATATGGAGAGAGATAAATGGTGCAGAGGACTTCAGAAGCATTACGTAAGTGGTCTAATAAATAGCAACACACGATTCATATGTACTAAATAGAATTTGTTGTTTTACCAGCTTGTGCACCAAAAATGTGTCGCTATAAAGGAATGAACTGAAATCAGCTTGTGGATGAAAGACTTTGGGCTGTTCCTCCACTCACGTGTACCTTGTGGAGTCAGTGACTTCAGTGCAAAGTGAGTGGAAAGCTGGTAAAACACTGCCAGTCTGAGTCTTAATTATTAAAAGATTAAGATGTTTGCGGCAGTACCCAGGATGTGCTAGGCACTTTCCAGACTTGAAAGAAGGGATTGACACTGCCCTGAGGAGCTACGAAGGATGGACAGATAGGTAGTGGTTAGGGAAGGGGAAGAACACATCAGCAGGGGTTTTCTGTAGAAATGAATAAGGTTCACTGCAGCATAGGATTTTGTTATGCCTTTGTCTGCTAGATTGAAAAGCCCCGTGCAATCAGAAGCCTTCTCCCCCTGGGACTGTTTATGGTGCATGATCAGGACACCTTGTGACCTTCTTTTGGATATTCAAACTAGATTGAGTGTGCACTGTCCTCACTTTGCATGTAGAACACTCAGGTCAGTGAGATCCCCATGGGCCTCAGGATACAGCTTTAAAACATCTCTGTAACAGTCCAAAAATAAGGCAGAAAATGAGCTAAATTCTGGCATTAACCATTGGGCTGAGTAGGGGGGTGTCATCCACCAGGAGCACAGGGAAGGCTGCAACCTATCTCACATCCACCCATCCGGGAGTGCAGGGGATTGTGCAGTCTGTTCTGCCATCTCCACCCATGGGAAGGGGTGAGGACATGATAGCTGGCGCGCTGTGACCGTTGCTTGTCATGCTGTTCATCACCATCACTCCATCTGTCTGTTGCATCCACCTGTTCTTTCACCTACTTAGCTTGTGAGCTCTGCAGGGAAGGGACTTTGCCATGACAGGTGACCCTGCTTAGTACAAATAATGATATTGGAACAAATTATTAAACAATCCATTTGTAAGCACCTAGGGGATAATAAATCTATAAGGAACGAGGAGTCCAGTGGCACCTAAAAGACTAACAGATTTATCTGGGCATAAACGTCCGTGGGTAAAAACCCACTTCTTCAGATGCATCATTATTAAGTAGGCTATAAGGAATATCCAGCATGGATTTGTCAAGAACAAATCATATCAGACCAGCCTAATTTCCTTCTTTGACAGGGTTACTGACCTAATGGATGAGGGGAAGTAGTAGACATGATATATCTTGATTTTAGTAAGGCTTTTGACACAGCCCCACATAACATTGTCATAAGCAAACTGGGGATATGTGGTTGTCATAAACAGATAAGTAAGAGTTAATAGAACAAAACTGCTCCATATCTCTTTTGCCTGGAAAGGGTTAACAAGATCAGTGAGCTTGGCTGTCACCTGACCCAAGGACTAATCAGAGGACAGGATACTTTCAAATCTTGAGGGAGGGAAGTTTTTGTGCTGTGCTGTTAGTTTTGGTTGTTGTTCACTCTGGGGGCTCAGAGGGACCAGACGTGCAATCAGGTTTCTCTCCAATCTCTCCAATACAGGCTCTTATAAATTCAGAGTAGTGAATACTAGGTAAATAAAGCGAGTTAGGCTTATGTTTGTTTTCTTTATTTGCAAATGTGTATTTGATTGGAAGAAGTTCAAATGTGTATTTGGCTGAAAGGAGTTCAAATTTGTATTTTTGCTGAAAGGATTTTAATTTGTACTTGTATACTTAGGCTGGGAGGGTGTTCCCCGTGTCTATAGCTGAAAGACCCTGTACCTATTCCATTTTTTTTTAAATTTACAAAGATAATTTTTACTGTTTTTTCTTTCTTGAATTAAAAGCTTTTCTTGTTTAAGAACCTGATTGTTTTTTTATTCTGGTGAGACCCCAGGGGACTGGGTCTGGATTCACTAGGGAATTGGTGGGGAGAAAGAAGGGAAGAGGGAGAGAGAGGCTGATTTCTCTCTGTGCCAGGATTATTTTCTCTCAGGGAGAGTCTGGGAGGGGGAGAGAGAAGGAGGGGGGAAGGTGCATTTTCCTCTCTGTTTTGTGATTCAAGGAGTTTGAATCACAGTGATCTTCCAGGGTAACCCAGGGAGGGGAAGCCTGGGAGAGGCAATGGTGAGGGAAAGGGTTTACTTTCCTTGTGTTAAGATCCAGAGGGTCTGGGTCTTGGGGGTCCCCGGGCAAGGTTTTGGGGGGACCAGAGTGTACCAGGCACTGGAATTCCTGGTTGGTGGCAGCGCTACAGGTTCTAAGCTGGTAATTGAGCTTAGAGGAATTCATGCTGGTACCCCATCTTTTGGACGCTAAGGTTCAGAGTGGGGAATTGTTCCATGACAGTGGTCTAGATGAAATTACTACCATGTGGGTGCACAACTGGTTGGAAGACTGTACTCAAAGAGTAGTTATGGTTTGCTGTCAGAATGGGAGGACTTGTCTAGTGGGGTCCCGTAGGGGTCTGTCCAGGGTCCTGTATTATTCAACATTTTCATTAGTGACTTGGATGATGGAGTGGAGAACATGCTTATAAAATTTTCAGATGAAATCAAGTTGGGAGGTGTTGCATGCACTTTGGAGGGCGGGTTTAGAATTCAAATTGACCTTGACAATTTGGAGAATTGGTCTGAATTCAACAAGATGAAATTCAATAAAGACAATTAAAAATACTTCCCTTAGGAATTAAAAACTCAAATGCACAACTACAAAATAAGGAATAAGGGTCTAGACGGTTATACAGGTGAAAAGGAGCTAGGGGTTATAGTGGATCACAAATGGAATATGAGTTAACAATGTGATGCAGCTTCAAAAGGGGCTAATATCATTCTGGGGTGTGTGAACAGGAACGTTGCATGTAAGACATGGAAGGAGACTGTCCTGCTCTCCTTGGCACTGGTGACGCCTCAGCTGGAGCACCGTGTCCAATTCTGGGTTTAGAATTCTGGGTGCCACACTTGAGGAAAGATGTGGACAAATTGGAGAGAGTCTAGAGGAGAACAACAAAAATGGTCAAAGATTTAGAAAACTTGACCTACAAGGAAAGGTTAAAAAACCGGGCATGTTTGGTCTTGAGAAAAGAAGACTGAGAGCGACCTGATAACAGTCTTCAAATATGTTAAGGGTTGTTATAAAGTGGACAGTGTTCAATTGTTCTCCTTGTCCACTGAAGGCAGGAGAAGTAGTAATGTGCTCAATCTGCAGCAAGGGAGATTTAGATTAGATACTAGGAAAAACTTTCTAACTATAAGGATAGTTAAGTGCTGGAACAGGCTTTCCAGGGAGGCTGTGGAATTCCCATCATTGGTTATTAAGAACAGGTTGGACAAACCTCTGTTTGAGTGGTCTAGATATACTTGATCCTGTCTCAGAGGGACTGGACTTGATGACATATCGAGGTCCCCTCCAGCCCTAATTTCTGTGATAATTTCCTGCTCTTACCAATTTTCCCTTCTTGCTTTGGGACATTGTGTGGTCCTGGATGCAATTTCCTCGAGTGCAGGCGGGCTAACGGGGTGCGGGCTCTTTTAAATATCTCCTCTCTCCCCACTGCCCACATACGTCCCAGGCATGGGGACTGTCATAATGTGGACCTGAAAGATTAGGCCACATCACAAAGATTTTCCTTCCCCAAAGCTGTTTGTTTCTGTGTCTTTCCCCATTTATGGAAGGTATGTTTGCATGTCTCCCTCTGCTCATTCCTGTTCTCACAGTGTGAAGCCTGGGGTGTCACTGATAACTTTTCTATTTTGTTTAAATGTATTTATTCTGTTGGGGAATATCACCATTTTTCTTCATTCGCCCTGACATTTCATTCGTTGTCTCTGGAGTTTGCCCACAGGACAGAAATAAATAGCTTGGTCTCCTTTAAAAACAAAGTCTGAGGCCAATAAATGGACTTTGCTTTTTGCTATTTCTTGCATAATGAAGTGCCTCAACGTATGCAGTCCCAACTTCATTCTAAAAGGAGACTGGCTACTTAATTTTGCTCCACTGAGGAAACTCTTGGCATTATGAGCCCCAAATCAAGGGTAATGAAGACTAATGACTGCACATGGCACAGCAAAAGAAAGAGCTGCTGGAAATCAGACTCCCAATTATGTATTTTTTAAACATTCCTTCTGTGGCACTCAGGGCCATCTCCAGGCACTCACAAAGGAAGCGCGTGCCTGGGGCTGCCAACAGAAAGGGGCAGCACTCCATCCGGTATTGGGGCGGCACGTCCGGAGCGCTCCGCGTTAGTCTTCAGTGGCAATTTAGTGGCGGGTCCTTCACTCCATCTCTTCTTTGGTGGCACTTTGGCTGGAGCTCAACTGTTACTCCTCCCCTCCCCCCGCCGCTTGGGGTGGCAAAAAGGCTGGAGCCAGCCCTGGTGGCACTATAGCATTTCAGATGTTCATGCTGTTTACCAAAAAGGAGAGACAAAGGAAGCAGAGATATTCAGTGGAAATTGAAAGGCGTCTAAAATGTGTCTTGCAGGAAGTAAAGGCCAGATTCGCAAGGACTCAACGTCAGCAGCCGGGGCCAGACATACTAAGGTCTTCTGCAAATTTGGCCCTTACTTGGGTGCCTAAATAGGAACTGAACTCTGGCCCATGTTGTGGGCACTGAACTCTTTGAAAGTCTGTCTGTAAAGTCTTTGGGTCAGAGAATGGGCCGAATTCTCTAGTGACAAAACGAGGTGCAGCTCCATCGGTTTCTATAGAGTTCTGCCATTGACACCAACAAGAATTTGGCCCACTGTCTTTATTTGAGTGTTTTGTACAGGATCAGTCACATTGTTAGGGCTAAATGAGTAATACAGAAATAATTAGATAATGTGTAAGCAGGCATGCCTCAGACTCTTTGCAGCCCCTTGTGGAGACCGTCAGGCAGTCGGATGATCTTTAGTGCACCCCATTATCATCCTGGCTCTCGTGTAAGAAAGAACTTGCCATCTTTCATCGGCTTTTATGCCGGAGAGGATGATAAACTCTGATGGGATTTGCCAAAAACTGCAATGCGCTGCCTCATGGGAGTGGATGCCTGATCAGAGGGGCTGAGCCCCTCACAGGTTAAGTCACAATTCTCTACACTTTAACATAAGATTGGCAATACTGGGTCAGATCAGTGGTTCATCTAGCCCAGTATCCTGTCTTCTGACAGTGGCCAATGCCAGGTGCTTCAGAGGGAATGCACAGAACAGGGCAATTATTGAGTGATCCATCCCGTTTCCCAGTCTCAGCTTCTGGCAGTTGGAGGTTTAGGGACACCCAGAACATGTGGTTGCTTCCCTGACCATTTTGGCTAATGGCCACTGATGGATCTGTCCTCCATGAATTCGTTAAATTCTTTTTTGAACCCAGTTATAGTTTTGGCCTTCAAAACATCCCCTCAGAACAGGTTCCATAGGTTGACTGCATTGTATGAAGTACTTCCTTATGTCCGTTTTAAACCTACTGCTTATTAATTTCATTGGGTGACCCCTGGTTCTTGTGTTATGTGAAGGGGTAAATAACATATCCTTGTGCATTTTCTCCAAAACATTCATGATTTTGTAGACCTCTGTCACATCCCCCTTAGTTGTCTATTTGCTATGCTGAACTGTCCCAGTATTTTTAATTTCTCCTCGTATGGAATCTGTTCCATGCCCCTAAATATTTCGTTGCCCTTCACTGTACTTTTTCTAATATCTCTTTTTTGAGATGGGACAAGCAGAACTTCATGCATTGTTCGAGGTGTGGGCTTACCATGGTGTATAGAGTGGCATTATCATATTTTCTGTCTTACTATCTAATTTCCTAATTGTTTCTAACATTCTGTTCACTTTTGTGACTGCCGATGCACATTGAGCAGATGTTTTCAGAGAACTATGCATGATGACTCCAAGGTCTCTTTCTTGAGTGGTAACAGCTAATCTTGCTTGGTAACAGCTAGCATCCTCGTAGGGGGGAAAATACAAAAGAAATCCACCGCAGTAGCATTTTACTTCAAAAATAAGGAAGCTAGTTACATGGAAATTAAAAGGAGCAGTCAGAAGAGTGAAATGCCTGCAAACTTAATTGAAACTTTTAAAGCACTACATAATAGAAGCTCAAATTTTATAATATTATAATTATATAATCCATTTTTAAAAAAAAAAACCAGTAAGAGGACCCCCCCGCAAAGCCTCTAAATAAGAGGCTAAAGGAGGCTGTTAGGGACAAAACGACATCTTTTAATAATTGGAAGTCACATCTCACTGAGGAGAATATAAAGGATCATAAACTCTGGGAAGTCAAGTGTAAAAGTATAATTATGCAGGCCAAAAAGAATTTGAAAAGCAACTAGCAAAAGCCACAAAAACTAACAGCAAAAAAAAAGGCCGAAAGCCTGCCAAACAATCAGTGGGGCCACTGGACAATCAAGAACTAAAGGAACACTCAGTGAAGGCCAGGCCATTGCGGAGAAACTAAATGAATTCTTTGCATTGGGTTTCATTGCAGAAGACGTGAGAGAGATTGCCACACCTCACATTCTTTTTAGATGACAAATCTGAGCAACTGTCCCAGACTGAGGTGTCAGTAGAGGAGTTTTTGGAACAAACTGATACATTTAAAAAGTAATAAGTCACCAGGACCAGATGGTATCACCCAAGAGTTCTGAAGGATTCAAATATGAAACTGCAGCGCTACTAACTGTGGTATGTAACCTAGTGCTTAAATCAGCCTCTGAACCAAATGACTAGAGGATAGCTAATGTGACACTGAATTTTTCAAAGGGATCCAGGGGAAATTACAGGCGGATAAGACCAACTTCAGTACCAGACAAATTGGCTGAAACTATAGAGGACAGAATTAGCAGATACAAAGATGAACACAGTATGTTGGGAAAGACTCAAGAGGGCTTTGGTAAAGGGAAATCATGCCTCACCAATTCCGTAGAATTTGTTGAGTGTCTCAAGCATGTGAACTAGGGTAATGCAGTTGATATAGAGTACTTGGATTCAGAAAGCCTTTGACAAGGTCCCAAGATCCTCTCATAAATCAGTAACTAATTAAAAGACAGGAAATGAAGGTAAGAATAAATGGTCAGTTTTCACATTGGCGAGAGGTAAATAGTGTGTTCCTCCAAGGATCTCTACTGGGACCAGTGATATTTCACATATTCATATCTGGTCTGGAGAAGGGGGTAAACAGTGAGGTGGCAAAACTTGCAGATGATACTGAATCCAAAGCTGGATGCAAAGAGTTACAAAGAGATCTCGCAAATGGGCAACATGACAAATGAAATTCAATGTTGGTAAATGCGCAGTAATGCACATTGGAAAACATAATCCCAGCTATACACAATCCCAACTGCCCATTATCTATCTTGTTTCAACTATTTTTTGATTCCTTGCATTAGGAATTTAATCTTGTTTGCACGCCAGGCCATTATCAATTTGCAAATGCCTCTCAGTCCTGCAGGCAGTTTCTATCAGCGCCTTGTTTTTACTTATCTCCTTCCCCTTGATTTTACTGGTGCCCATTAGCACAGAACCTAAAGGGTTGGAGAAGTGGCAGCCAGTGGAATGGCTCTTAATGGCACTATATCCATCCAAAAGGCTGCAGCCCCTTCTCATTATACCAGACCTAACCTGCCCTGTGGCTTTAATTTTAATCATGGTTCTAAACCAAAGTCTCACACTTGTCACCATTGTCCTAGGTCATTCCCAAATAGGTGTTATGTTCTGCTTAATTCTGTGGGAGGAGCTCACTTTGACACTGCTAGTGCTCGCTGAATAATAATGAAATGCATTAAAAATGCCCAGCTTTTCAGGGTGCATTCTGTAAAATACACCTTGTCACCATGGGTCACAACTGAGAATACCAAATTCAGGACAAACTGTTGAGAAATAAGGCAGATACACCCCAAAACTGGAGGTTATTCTCCCATGAAATATACCAAACCAGCAACAAAAGTACACTTCTGTTTCACCACACAAGAAGTCAGATCAGCATTTTCCTTAGGCATTCCAGTCCTTGTAGTATCAAAAACATTAGACTTAGAGATGAGTGGTTATTTAAAACCAATTTAATCAAATAAAAGGTTCTTCTGATCCCAAAGGACCAGCCACACACCCAGGTCAATGTACAATTGCCATGTTTAAATCTGTTATTGAGTGACCAGGGAAGTTGAAGTGTTCTCCAACTGTTTTTGAATTTTATAATTCCTGATGTCAGATTTGTGTCCATTTATTCTTTTGCGTAGAGACTGTCCAGTTTGGCCAATGTACATGGCAGAGGGGCACTGCTGGCACATGATGGCATATATGACATTGGTAGATGTGCAGGTGAACGAGCCCCTGATGGTGTGGCTGATGTGATTAGGTCCTATGATGGTGCCACTTGAATAGATATGTGGACAGAGTTGGCACCAGGGTTTGTTACAGGGTTTGATTCCTGGGTTAGTGTTTTTGTTGTGTGATGTTGCTGGTGAGCATTTGCTTCAAGTTGGCAATTCTTCAACCAAAAAAAATTCAAAAACAGACTCCAACGTGAAACTGCAGAATTGGAATTAATCTGCAAACTGTACACCCTCAAATTAGGCCTGAATAAAGACTGGGAGTGGATGCGTCATTACAAAAACTAATTTCCCCTCTACTGTTACTCACCCCTTCTTGTCAACTGTTTGAAATGGG
This sequence comes from Gopherus evgoodei, assembly GCF_007399415.2. NCBI lineage: Eukaryota > Metazoa > Chordata > Testudines > Testudinidae > Gopherus > Gopherus evgoodei. Next base: position 6,466,331 of record NC_044325.1, on the reverse strand, counting down.
CCACCCTCATTATCACTACAAAACTGATTTTTCCTCCCTTGGTATTCTACTATTAATTGAATTGTCTCGTTAGACTGACCTCTCACTTGGTAAGGCAATTCCCATCTACTCATGGACTATGTATATATACCTGCTACTGTATTTTCCACTCCATGCATCTGATGAAGTGGGTTCTAGCCCACAAAAGCTTATGCCCAAATAAATTTATTAGTTTCTAAGTGCCACAAGGACTCCTTGTTATTTTTTTCTAAAATGTAAAGATTTATTTATAGAAAGATAGAAAGCTGAGAGTTAAAATTGGCAAAAGGAATCAAATACATACAATAATTACAAGGTTCTTGGATCAGGCTTGTAGCAGTGACAGAATAAACTGCTGGCTTGTTAAATATCCGGTTGCTTCCAAATCATTGGAATGACCTCAGTCCCTTGGTTAGAATGCTCCCATTCGTATAAGTCCACATTCTAAAGGTTTGAGCAGGGCAGAGGCCAAATAGAGATGTTTCCAGAGCCTTTTATAGCTTCTGCCATGTGGAGGGAAATCCATTGCTTCAAACAAAGCCCTCAGGACAGCTAGTGGAAAACTACAGGTAAAAGATGGAGTTTGGAGTCACACGGGCAAGTCACATGTCCATGCCTGATTCTGCTTAGTCATAGCAGGAAAGCATTACCTATTCCCCAGACAGAACATTCACAGGACTGTCCATGCAGCATAGATGGGCGTCTTCCATTGTGTGCTTAGTCTTTTGATGGACCATTTAACTTTAATAGTCCCTTCAAGGTGTGCAGGCTAAATACCCTGTGGGTTGCCACAGGAACAAACATTTGAAATCCAGGTGTAGAGCGAATACTCATAACTTTAATTACAAAAATGATACCTGACTACAAATAGCACACTTCATATTTGGCAAATCATAACCTTTCTGTAGACATCTTACATGCCACATTTTCTACACGAGTTGTTGCAAATAGATAACAGTGGTAGCAACAATGATCTACTTGGTCATATTTTATCAGATAATGTCACATCCCTATTTATAACTTTAATTAATCAGCATTCTTAAATACAGTAATATTCTTAGAAAAGGTTACCGAAAAAGACCCACCAAAATATCCTATAAAAATAGCAGTACAAATATGCCAAACAGCCAAGTGCCCACATACCACGCAGTCTAAACACCTGGCAAGATGGATCGACAGCCAGGCTGAGTAGGTGTCAAGCATAGATGTATGTGCCTTATGGAGTGCACAAGGGGAATACATGTGCCTGCTGGATTTCCAACAAGGGAGTTGAGTGAACCTTTTGTTGTGGACATTATGACGAAGGAGCACGTAATTCTGTGCACTATCTATTTTGTACAGCTTCTTATCCTGTGCTCATCACTGATGTATCTAAGGCCCAAATCCTCAAAGATATGTAGGTGCCTTGCTTCGACTGAAATCAGAGTTAGTCAGCTAAACGCCCTGTGTGCCTTCAAGCAGCGCATTAGCAACAGGACCAAGATCTGCCACATGTGGATTGTTCCTTCTCTCACACGCTCCCCGGGGGAGAGCTGTGTGTGCAGCATAGGGTTTTGTTTTGGCAGGTTTTTTTTAACTGTCTGTGCTGCTCTGTGTTTATGTCAGAGAAGGCAGCCTGAAGAAATGCACCTGGTCCTTGGTGCAGAAGGTGGTGAGGTTTGTGATGGTTCTTAGTTCCTATGCGACTTTGCTTCGTATTCTGGGACCTGGCTCCACAAAAAGCTGAGTCCTGCACAAAAGAACTTTACCCTTATTGTAAAGAGTTCCCTTGGGTGGAGCAGTGCAGTTATTGATCATTGTCTTCATCCAGAGTGTTTTGTGATCTTTGATAGGATGTTATAGGAATATGCAAGCTGAATATTGTGCAGACCCTGTAGTTCTTGTGCCAATGGCTAAAATCAGCTCTCTAATTTCATTGTTTATTTATTTTTGTTAAGATATCCACTTACGTTGTTAATAAATTCTTTGATATTCATTTATAGGCATCTCCAGTTTTAGCCAGAGAGGCAATGGGGCTTAATGGATAGAGTGCTGATCCAACACTCAGGAGATCTGGCTTCAGCTCCTTGCTTTGGGAATTACTTTGTGCAAGACACCTCACCTCCCTGTGCCTTGGTTTACCTGTCTGTAAAATGGGGATAATGGTACTGACCTGCTTAGTAAAGTGCCTTGCAGCCTACTGATAAAAAGTGCAAGGTATTATTACTAATTGGGTTGTGGCTGTATTTTGAATGGGTGAAGTAAAATTGTGTGTATTTTTTTTTTTATGTTCCAAGAGGTTGTTAGTACTTCTGTGACATCTCAGCCGTTAAGTACTGGAGGAGGTAATTGATTGCTTTTGTTTAGACATGCCTGACATACAAATAATTTGTACTTGTTATGTTGTGGCTCAGTGCTGTACGTTTAAGGTCAGTTTTTCAAAAGAGCTCAGCAGTCATTCAGGAACCTCAGTGAAATAGCCAGGGATTCAAAAGGGCTCAGCTCACAGCAGTTCCCATTGGCTCAGTGAGGAGTGCTGGTCACAAGCTGTTTGATGGATCGGTTTCAAATTAAAACACTGCGTGGGAGCACTGGTAGATTAGCCGCTGGGCCTACAAGGCCTGTGCCCAAGGGCCCTGGCCAATTGGGGGCCCCTCGAAATTGGGTGCCCCCATTCCCTGACCTGCTCTGCCTGCCCCTGCACCCTGCCCCATTTCCTCAGCAGGAGCACTGGAGGAGAGACTGCAGGCGGAAGCGGTAGGGGGGACCCCCCACTTTGTCTGGTCCAGACAAATCCCCACAAATCTCAGATCTGCTTCTGTGTGGGACTGTATCGGTATTGTCAAAATTTCCACGGCAGATTATTGAAACATTTAGTTTTCTGTTCTGTTCTATTATTATATGTTATATCATATCAAAGTCAAAATAATAAATTCAACATGAAATGTTTCAGTCTTATCAAAACTAAATATTATTCAAGTGAAACTTTACCATAATGTCATACTGAAATATTGTCAGAAGATTTCATTTCACAAAAGGTTCTGAGATTTGGAATTCAGGCCTCGATTTGGAGCTAATCCACGTTTTGAAATCTCAGAATTTCCTGCGGCACGGAAAGTCTGAATTTCAACCAGCTCTAGTGCTGAGTGCTTTAGGAAATCTTGCTCTCAATCTAACGTCTGGAATCCTGTTTGTGCTGGAAACCGTCCCTTCCCTGTAAGTCCGTGAACCTTCAGATCTCAGATGGACCAATTTAGACTAGTCACAAATGGCAATATCATAGCCTGCTTTCATCTCAGATAGACAGAAACCTGTGGCTCTGAACACATTCAGCTCTAGGTGATCGCAATACGTTTCTGCATGAAATAGTGGTGAGTTTGTCTATTTGAGAATAAAAATCCATTCATGATTGTGAGGTGCTCAGATGCTACAGCGATCAAGGCCTTATAAATACCTAGGTAGATGTACTGAAACTGGTGACAGTGAGAGACAAAGTAGAGAAAAGAGTTGTCGTCATCTGTGCTGGACCAAATGTGATGGGCTGTTGCCCTGCTAACCCAAAGTAGCTGCTTTGCTCTGAGTCATTGAGCTCAGCTATAATTTAATATTGCTATTTGTAACCTTTGTATAGTGCCCACATACCTAGTGATTCTGGGTGGGTAGTGAGTAACCAGATATATTAACCGCAGTAAGACAGTCAATAACACCAAGTGCTGAAACTCAGGTTTAATCAGTTGAAGTGCTCCCCTATCTTTCCACAGAAGAGACAGGCTGTAAACCAAGGTAATTACGAAGAACATTTTCCCCGTGTTCCTCCTGGTCCATGCTGCTAGCAGGGAAAATTAATTGCCTCTCCATTCATGACCTGAATGGATTCATGCTCTTCGCCAGTGCAGCTAACAAGACCTAGCACAAAGAACCGCAGAAATAATTTTCTCGGTCAAGGGTGCTTGACTTTGACATGAGCTACCAGACAAGATGATACTAAGCATAAGCCTGGTCAGATTCACAACATTTTACAAGACGCACCGATCTCCTAAAACAAATACGGGAAATCTGGGGGAAGTTCTTTGGGCTGTGTTATACACGAGGTCAGACTAGATGATCACTGTGACCAGGACCCCGGGGGGGGGCACACTGAGGTTACTCAATTAGGGCAAACTACAAAGAATGAGGCAGACAAACCCCAAAGCTGGTGGGTCTGCCAATACTGAGATCCACCAAGCTAGCCACAAAACTGCTTCCACAATACCTTACTGGTTACACAGAAGTCAAAACACAGTTATCTTAAAGTAACCCAGCCTTTGGGCTCCCTCCCAGCCAGCCAAGTCAAATATGAAAGTTCTACCAATCCAAAAGGATTGGACACATTACATTCCAGGTCAATATTTCAAATCTTACCTAAATACATACTTACAGCCAATTATTATCAACTAAACTAAAATTTATTAAAAAAGAAATGAGAGAGAGTTGGTTAAAAGATGGGTATACATATAGACATAAGTACAGTTCTGAGATCAGTTTCATAGCAGAGATGGTGTGTTTTGAAGTTGAAAAGACTTCTTAGAATTAGTCCATAGATTCAATCCAATGTCCATGCCAGAGTGAGCCAAATAAATTTGGAGACCTCAATCTTGCAGCTTTATGCTTCCCAGATGAAGCACAAGCAGATCCAAGATAAAAAGGATCAGGACCCAAGAATCTTTTAGAGAGTTCCAGGCCTTTTCTTGCCAACACCAGAGTCCTCAGCTGAACAATAGGCAATCATCCCAGCAGATCTATTTCCTAAGCATCACCGGTAATTAGCTACATGGATTAACAGAAGGCAGTTGCCTATCTTCCACCATTTGCAGGTGTTCTGCAATATACTGCAAAGAGAAATCAATACAGTGATACCACTATATTTACAGTTCATTTAAACGTTAAGATCGCCTTTTGATCTCTGAATTAACAGAATACAGCATAGACAGAAACGATTCAGTTACATGGTTAACCTCTTACAAGATATAGGTAAACATAGACTACTACAAACACTATCTTCTTCCAATTCTTTAACAATACTTGTTTACATTTCAAAGATCTAGCCTATTTAACATGGCTGTGTTAACTATTCCTAAGGAATAGCCCTAATTGCCATTTACATACTTTTCTAACATATCTCTAAAGGTTGAATATGGGTCAATTAGCCTGCTATTTGCTCAACACTTTCTGGCCATGTGTCAAAACCACAATGGTCCCTTCTGGCCTTGAAATCTATGAAAGCCTTCCAGCTATTAGCAGAAGACAAGGACACTACTGTAAAAAAGAACGTTACAGTAACAGATAAGAGTCCCTGGAACCTGGGTGAGGCAAAGAGCAGAGTCCATTGGTGTTTAATCCACCATGGATAATACTTTGAAGTTCTAAAATACCTCCTCTCCGTTCAGATCACTTGGCTATAGATGTTAGCCAAAGGTAAATAGATGGATGCAGGAGCTGCCTAATCTCCTTTGCATGGATTATCCACATTTCTGACTGCAGGACAGAAACAGGTGGCAGAACCCAAAGTGGGAGGTTCTGGTACTAAGCAGTCCCCATAGCATTTGCTCTGGAGTCTTGGAAGAACATCAGAGAAAGAGAACCTTGTAACTCAGCCTGGGAGTGTTTGCCATTCATGGCTTTGCAGATGTGTCCATTCTTCCACACCGGATTCACTCCTCCTCCTGTGCTTTTCAAGACCATTGCTTTAGCACCCAGGCATAGTCCTGACCCCCCTGACAGATAATTCTCCCAATGTCCTCCTTCACTTATTCCTAGCCTGTATCCTTTTCAATTGAATTCATCCCTTAGTTTTGTCTGCATGGAAACAGTCAACTATCATATGCAACACATCACCATAGTAGGTGCCCAGTTCATAACCCCAATGGAGAAAAATTCATGTTTTCTTTTTAGCAAAACCATACAGGGCATTAGATCTAATTTGCACTGTGTTTTTTTCACAGCATCTTGATATGTTCTAGGGACCAGACTTTGCCTGAATTCCATAGATTTCATATTTACTTTTATACTAAGTATTCCTAGTAATTTTAAAATAAGTTATTTAAAATAATCCCTTAAATTTCCATGGTTGTTAAACATGTATGTGTGTGTGTGTATTGCAAACATCTCCTTACACACACACACACACACACACACACACACACACACACACACACACACACACACACACACACACACACACACACACACACACACACACGTATGTGTGTAAGTCAATTCCTAACAGTGAGGTTCAAGAGTAAATGAAAGCAAATGATGCACAATAGCAAAAGAAAAGAAAACTAGAAAGTATAAAAGAGAATGAATATCTGAAATCCTACCTCCCTTTCTGCAGTGAGGGTCACTAACTTAATTTTCTCCTCCAGCTGAATAGATTTTAATTTCTAGGAAGTCTTCCCAACTATCTCGAGTCTTTGTCAAATTATCATCGCGTTGATTTATTAGCTCTACAGGAGAGGTTAGCTCCACCAAACACCGAAAACAATCATTTGTAATGGAAACCTTGAAATGAGTCTTTTTTCTCAAGGAAGAAACTAGAATGTACAGCTCTAAGTCTAATTTTCGCTACTTTGTGCCTGAGCACAGAGATCTTTTTTTATGAACTAGACAGTGCACATCATAATCTGTACAACAAGGCTGAGATGGTTTGACTAGAGGAGGGGCAAGCGCCAAACCATTGTAACAAAAGAAGTGCGAGCGGGAATGACCTTGAATTCCTTTGCCATCTTGTGCTGAAGTCCCAACCCTTCTGGGGGCCGTTGGCCTTGATCAGGCAGATAGTCCATGTGCACATGCTCACCAGATTTGCAAAGTGAAAAACTGGATGTCTGCCCTGGTGAAGGGGGCAGTGGATGGCTGGGGGAAGAGTGTGACCCTAAGCACCCTTCCGTGCCAACTGGCAAAGGGGTCACTGCTCTACAACAGTAACGCCAGACAGGCCTGACAATTCACTACACCCAACACATCGCTTTTGTAATATTTATCCAAAGAAGATCACATGAGGTCTCCAATAAAAGCTTATGTCAGCTGATTTTCATAATCGTTTTGAGATATGTGGAAATACGTTCTAACGTCTGTGTCCAAGTCAGGGCTGACAATCAGGTTTCTGCCAGACAAAAGATGCATCTTCACCTGTCTGCCTCGGTTCACATGTCAAACAAGCATTGTAAGCCAGCCCAATGGAAGCCTGTTCACATATGATGTCAATGTTTGTTTGATATGTAACCAATTCTGGTTTCATCATTATCATTGTTCACTATCTCTTAGGCCTGGGCTATACTGGGGAGTGGGGTTCAAACTAAGATACGCAACTTCAGCTACACTATTCGCATAGCTGAAATTGAAGTATCTTAGTTCGACTTACGTGGCCGTCCTCACAGTGGTGAGTCAGCTGCCACGGCTCCCCCGTTGACTCCACTTACTCCTCCTGCCAAGGTGGAGTACGGGCGTCAATTAGCGGATTGATTTATCATGTCCAGACAAGACATGATAAATCGATCCCCCATACATTGAACACTACCTGCCAATCTGGCGGGTAGTATAGATGTACCCATAGCCTCTGAAAATCAATGTATGATTGTTTTCACTATAAGGGTATCTCAGTATTGTGATGTTATATTGGAGGCGAACCTGGGTTGAATCAAACAAGCTGGTGTATGCACTGTTCCTTTGGGGACAGTGTACCTGGCAATTTCTGTGTGCCCCATAATTAAGGGCTGGACACTGCATGGGGATGCTTCCAGGGGGCTAGGGGATTGGGGTGCACCTGTTGTTAAGCTGCCAGACAAAGTGAGGGCTGGCAGAGCCCAGAGGAGACTGTTTGGGTGGCTACAGCACAAGCAAATCTCCACTCTCAGCTGTTCCCAGCCTTTTGTCTTTCATCTCTGCCATTCTCCTTCTATTTTTTCCTTCTAATTCTCAGCACTGGTGCACAATGACCCAAGTTGTCCTGGGCTGTGATGTGGATGAGTGTGAGGGAGAAGTCCCCCCATGTGACAATGCCCTCCCCCCCGCCCGGGATAGGAGAATGGAAATGCACTGGATGCTCTCGGAGAAGCTCAGGGACTACCCTTCCCATGTACAACCCTCCCCAAAGGGTTTGATGAGCAGGGAGGAGATGGAGCTATTGCTTGATCCTCCCTCCATCCCAGTCTGCAGAGCCGGCTGGAAGGATGGTGCAGCCTGCACGCTGGAGAGCTCCAGGAAGGATTGCGTGTCTCTTTCAGGGCCATGAGCACTTTGCTCAGTGAGCCCCAGGATGGGCTGTACATGCTCTGCACTCAGTTACTGCAGCAGTGGACACCAATCTCAGACAGCTAGCTGCTGCTGGTTAACTCTAGAACTTAGCGTGTAGGCGTCATTTTCAACATCTATGGAGTCCATTCATTTAATAACATAGCACTCCCCCATGAGAACATGTATAGATTGTCTTACTACTCTTTAACAAATAAAGAAAAACAATGTTCTCTCCCATTCCACATATTTCAGATGCACAAAGGAATGGCTCAGTCACACACTGGTAAGATGGATCCAGCTCTATTGTCATTGTCACTAGTGTAAAACCCAAGTAATTTCATTGGCCCAGTTTCTTTTCTCTACCAAGATCCTCTTCCTGATTCTCGTGGTGCATTTGGCCAGCCCTGGCTCATTGCCATAAAGTAGAAAATCTCTGGGGCTGCTCTTACTTATGCCCACTGGCTAACATCCCTAAGGGATCTTATGCTAGCTGTGAACTGGAGTAGCACAGACTCATTATCTCATACCCTGTCCTGCCCCTTGTGGTGGGGTGTGGGAAGGCACAGGAGACAACTATGCCAGCTGAGAGCCCCACCCTGTGCTGGAGGAATTTTCATCTGGCTATTTAGGGCCAGATTCCACCACTTTTTGCTGCTTGAGTGGTGCAAAGCAACTGGAACAGGAGAGAAGCAGAGCCATTGCCTACAGTGACTTAACTGCAGTGTACATCAGCGTAACTACATGCTGTATTGGGAAGGATTTGTTTTCTTGATCATGGCTATTGCCATAGAGTGCATCAGAGCATGCAGGTATCAAGGTCCCTTGTATATCACCTGTCAAAACACAAATATTTCTATTATAGGCAAGCACTGGTTCTGTCATCATAAATTACAGGCATTTGCAGCCTTGTAGTTTATAGTGTGACTTATTGTAATGATACAAAACATTAATCGTTATAGAGAATGATGGTGACATGTTCTATTTCAACAATATCATAGACAATCTTAAGCCATAGAAGGGTTTTGCTGAGAACTTCAGGGCTTTGCAACTAATATCTAGCAAATATTTTTGCAAAGTACCCAGAAAATAGGGTCTATTAGATGATTTAAGAAACAAGAGGGAGGTAGGAAAATATCAGGAACGGGAATGATTGAATACATTGTTAAAGTTTATAGTAACTTTTTTTTTGCTTCCTAAGAATTATTTAAAACCCAAACATATGCAGCCTATAATTTAATGCTGTTTCCAGGTTAATGTATCATGTACGTGCTTTAAATTTCATCCTTGCAATGCACATTTATTTCAAGGAGTCCTCAGTGAAAATTTAAAGCACAGAACAAATCTATTTTTACCTAGTTTATCGTATCTCTTATAGGCAGGAAGGAACTCCTTCATTTAAGAGACCAGGATGATACCTATACCGGGGAAGATTAGCCCACATCTGCTTATACCTTCCTTTGAAGCATCCAGCGCCGGCCACTGTCACAGACAGGATACAGGAGTAAACAGACCTGGGGTCTGATGAAGTCTGCCAATTCCTATGCTCAATGATAAAATTCCAGTTGATATCAGAGGGCCCAGGCATGGCTCTTTCTTTAGTCTGATGCTATATTTTCATGCCTTTAGGCTGCCTGCATCCTTTTTTGGAATTGTCTTCCTGCTTTTAACCATTTGGTGGCTGAAGTCAGGTATCAACTTTGTGTTAACACCTGCAGAAGAAATATAATCAAAGTACCTTTGCAGTTCTTTTCTTCACAAATAAACCCTGGCACAAATGATATTTAGTGCCAGAAAACACACAGCTCCTTGCATCTTAAAGACCTTGACACTAAGTAAAGATGAAGGAAAAAACAAGTCAGCACTTTGAGGCTGAAATAATCCTATTTCAGAAGAATCCTTTTGTTTAAGTGCTTGCATGCTTTCATTTTGCATAATACCTTTTCCATTAATCAGTTTTCCATGTCAATGAGATTATCTTGTCTTGATGCAGGAGTTAAATTACTCTAAAGTACGTAGCAAAGCACATATTTGTTTGGCTATTGCATTCTTATTATAGTAAAGCAGTGAACACATCAGATCTCCCATTGGCCTCTGTGGGACATATTAATCTAAGTAAAAATCCATTTCCAAAATAAAGACACTAGTCACCTGAACATGTAACCGAAGGGCTGAGAGTCATTATAACATGACCTTCCTCTGGTCTAGGATCAGTTTTCCTAATTGCCCTGTGAATCGGAAGTGGAAAAAAGAGAAACAGAAACAAAAGAACAAAGAATTGTATTAGACATTTCATTTGAATTTGCAGATGTAATTCTCTGCGCCCCATCGCTTAGGGACTAACTCAAAGTCATAAACAGAGATGAAACAGTCAATTGATTATCATCACTGGAAGACAAAAATGTCAGCCCTTGATCAAGTGCACAAGTTACTCACATGTGTATGTGTCTGCAGGATCGGGGCCTTCATCCACAGGGTAACACAGTGCATAGGGCAGCAAAGAATGTGCCTCTCATATATTGCAGTGGCACTGACAAAGTTCCACAGCCTAACATTGTTAGCTATACACTACTCTTCGCATACTTCTTACTGGAGGTAGAGAGCACAGCTTCTGGCTGGTGTGACGTGTAGGTAGTGTTGCCAAGTGTCTGGTTTTTGACTGGAATGCCCGGTTGAAAAGGGATCCTGGTGGGTCCGGTCAGCACTGCTGACTGGGCCGTTAAAAGTCCGGTCAGTGGCACAGCGGGCTCCCTGTGGCTCCTGGAAGCAGCAGCATGTCCCCCTTCCAGCTCCTGTGCAGAGGGGTAGCCAGGGAGCTCCACATGCTGCCTCTGTCCCAAGCTCTCTAGCTCCCATTGGCTGGGAACCATAGCCAATGGGAGCTGTGGAGGTGGCACCTGTGGATGGGGTAGCACGCAGAGTTGCCTGACCTCTCTGCCTACGAACCGAAGGGGGGACATGCTGCTGCTTCCGGGAGCTGATTGAGGTAAGCACTACCCAGAGCCTGCACCCCTGACCCCCTCCTGCACCCCAACATCCTGCCCCAGCCCTGATCCCCCACTCACCCTCTGAACCCCTCGGTCCCAGCCTGGAGCACCCTCCTGCACCCCAAACTCCTTAACCCCAGCCCCACTCCAGAGCCTGCACCCCCAGTTGAAGCTCTTCCCCCATCCCCCCCAGTGCCCATACCCCTTGCCTCAGCCTGGTGAAAATGAGCGAGTGAGTGAAGATGTGGAGTGAGCATGGGGTGGGGGTCTGGGAGAAGGGGCGTGGCAGGGGTGTGGTAAGGGTGTTCGGATTTGTGTGAGTAGAAAGTTGGCAACCCTACATGTAGGCCAGAAAATCCATAGTAAACAACAGGGGGGCAGCGCCTAGCCAAGACACCACAGAGAGCTTGTTCCGCAGGGGGATCGTGGCAGAGGTCCAAGGGGGAGCAGGGAGCTGGCCAGGTGGCTGCTGTGGGTGCCCAGCACAGGGGAGCACGGACACTGCAGCTGCCCCAACCACGCTGCTCCCTCTGCCTGCAGCATGTCTCCAAGGTCAAGGCAAGTGTCCGCCCCATGGCCCTGTACGGGGAGACTTTGGCAATCCAGTAAAGTGCCTAAAACCACTATGGCTTATTGCTAAAAAGCAACCTAGTCCGCAGGCTGTAAAGTGGCCATGCAGCTTGACGAAGGCTGGAGGGGAGGGGGTTTGGAGATGCCACAGAAAGGGCAGCTTGATCCCATGTCCTTCCTGATAAGAATTGTGTTGAAGTTGCTGATACATGCATTTTAAAAGAGCAGGAATGTCTATTGGGGTCTCAAGGCTGCAAACTCTGGAAAAACCCACACCCAGTTAATCAATAATCAGAAGGAACCTCTTGTTTGATCATTGGAACTGCTTACTTAACAAGTTTTCTTTAAGGGACATGTCATTCTATTACTAATGTATAAATAAGGGGAAAAAGCTTGAGACAGTTGGACTCGTTTGGGGACTCTTTTGGACTCTCCCTCTGGATACATCTTGTGGTCCCTACTGGCAGAAGGAAAATTTGGCCATCAGAAGCCTGCTGCTGTGTCACTCGAAAGCCACACTCAGCTTTGGTAATTATCAAGGGTTGGGGGTGTGTTACTAATCTTGTTGTGGACGTGTGCAACTGCTTGAGACTAAGTAAAGTTTAGCTTTAAGTGAAAGCACTCTTGTGTTGTCCTGTCTGTGCCAGCCATCTATGGGTTGGACGGCCATGTCTCCCCTGATTTATTTCCTGACACCACCTCGCACAGAGTAAAAGTTACCAAGAGCTTTGGGTTGAAAGAACCCCGGGTAACAGCCCTCCCTTGCCTCCATCACTGGCTCTGCCTGTCCTCTCCCGTGCCTTGGGCTCCTCAGAGCACCTCCTCTCGCCCAAACCTTACCCCCACTGCTCCAGCTGAACTCACGCCACCTCCACTCATCAGATTAGCACATGCTCTGTGTTTGGAGAGGGCACACCTGGATTTTCACCCTGTGGCTCCATTGTTTATGAACTCCACTGCGATCTCACTCTGCCATAAGAGCAGTCTAGTTTCCCCCGTCTTGTTGCTCCTTTTGTCCATCCTACCTGGACTTTCAGACTCTGCTGAACCAGTCAAAGCTCCTTTTACAAAGCTCTATCCTTCAGGCCCCACTGTAGGACCCCACCTTAAAATTTGCCCCAACAGAACTCTTTCCCTCAGCTCTAGTGCGATTAAAAAACTTGCTCGATGTTCCCAAACAATTTGCCTAACTCTTGAATGCACTGTGAAGAAGCATTGTTGAATTTGTGAAGCACCAAAACTACAGTACTTACTGCTGAAAAATAACATATTTTCAGCTATGGTATAATTTTCTGCTGGCTGAATCTCAGGAAGGAAATCTTTCATGCCAGCAGCTGAAATGAGACGTGTCACAAAGATGGAGCTCCACTCTCTTCATGCTGCTTTGCCTGGGAGTATGCGGGATGACAGTGCTTAGTTGCCGCTGGAAGCGTGCAGGATAATACAAGCACTTAAGCATTAACAATAACGGAGAATGTGTTGCTCTTGCTGTCATTCCCTTCGAACAACCTCTTTGTATCTGGCACTGTGGCCTTCAGCAGGGATGTTGAACTCTTACACAGAACAGATCACAACTAGGTTTAAAATGAAGCCTTAGCATTCCCCTGAATTCTGGGTTACTTAGGTGCGCATAGGTTCAAGTGATGATCTGAAATTATAGCCTAACAGAATCATAGAAAGGTAGGATTGCAAGAGACTTCAAGAAGTCAGCTAGTCTATCCCCCTGCATGGAGGCAGGATTAAATATCCCTAGACCATCCCCAACTGGTGTTCGTTTGATCTCATAGACGTATACTCATACTCATAGACTTTAAGGTCAGAAGGGACCATTATGATCATCTAGTCTGACCTCCTGCGTTCTTAAAAACCTCCAATGACGGGGATTCCACAACCTCCTTAGGTAACCTGTTCCAGTGCAAAACTGTCCTTATAGTTAGAAAGTTTTTTCCTAATATCTAACCTAAATCTCCCTTGCTGCAGTTTAAGCTGATTACTTCTTGTTCTACACCTGTTGGACATGGAGAACAGTTGATCACCATCTTAATAACAGCCCTTAACACACTTTAAGACTGCTTACCTGTCCCTCCTCAGTTTTCTCTTCCCAATACTAAATATGTCCAGTTCTTTTAAGCTTTTCTTATAGGTCATGTTTTCTAAATCTCATATTTATGTTGCTCTCCACTGGGCTCTCTCCAGTTTGTCCACATCTTTTTTAGTGTGGTGCCCAAACCTGGACACAGTACTGCCACTAGCGCCTCACCGGTGCAGGGTGGAACAAGTACCTCCTGTGCCCTACCTCTCCTGTTAACACACCCCAGAATGACATTTGCCTTTTTCACAACAGCACCTGTCCTGCAAAGTGCTTGCAACTCCTCCCAGCTTGTGGTGATCCACAAATGTTATCAACATTCTGCCATCCAATTTGTTAATGAAAATGCTGAATGGTACCAGGTCCAGGACATTTCTCTGAGGGACCCCACTTGACATGTCCTTGCAGCTTGACAGCAAACTATTGGTAAGTGCTCTGTGAGTGCATCCTTCCAACCCTTTGTTACCATCTGATAGGGATTTCATTGAGCCCATATTGCCTTAGTTTATCAATGAGAATGTGATGTAGGCCTATATCAAAAACCTTACTAAAGATCAGATATATCACATCTGCAGCTTCTCCTCTATTCACCAGTTTGGTTACTTTGTCAAAGAAGATTGGCTTGGTTTGGCATGATTTGTTCTGGACGAATCCACGTTGGCTACTATTTGTTTCTCTGTTATCCTTGAGGTGCTTACAAGTTGACTTTTAAATAATTTGTTCCAGTATCTTTCCAGATATTGGAGTTATGCTGACTGATCTATAATTCCCTGGGTATTCTTTGTTCCTGTTTTTAAAGTTAGGTACTATGTTTGCCCTTCTCCAGTCCCCTGAGACCCCACCCATACTCCATGAGCTCTCGAAGATAATCGCCAACGGTTCTGAGATTGCTTCAGTTTGTCCCTTAAGTACTGTAGGGTGAATTTCATCAGGCCCTGCCAACTTGAACACAATTAACTTATCTAAATGTGCTTGACCCTGTTCTTCCCCTGTTCTGGCCTGTGTTCCTTCCCGCTTGTTAATATTCCTTATGTTAAACAGCTGATGATCGTTGACTTTTTTAGTGAACCCTGAGGCAAAAAAAGCATTAAACACGTCAGCCGTCTCTGGGTCATCTGTGATTTACCCTCCTTCCCCATTAAGTAATGGCCTTTCACTTTCCATCTATTTGGTCATGGACTGCAGTGTGGTGTTGATGACACAAAACCGAAATCATATAAGCATCACACTGGGTAGTTGTATGGGTGGGAATGATGCCATGTCCCATGGCAGTGGCCTCCAATTCTAAAAGCTCTGGGTCAGCCTGAGGCCAAGGCGTTGAGACAGGGCTTGCTGGTAGAGTTGTATAGCCTGTGCTATGGAGGGCAGACCGGATCAGCACACTGGGACAGATTTTTAAAGGTATTCAAGTGCCAAAAGATACAGATAGGCACCTAGCAGGGTTTTCAAAAGCACCCAGCCTCCTAACTCCTGTTGATTTCAATGAGACTTTAAAAGTCTGCCTCAGTGGTCCCTTCTGGCCTCGAAATCGATGAATGCCAGAGCCACACTGAGATGTGTAAAGTTTTGGAGAGACTTTTGGAAGTCAGGTCAAGGTGCCTGTTTCAATTCTGGCCATGTTCACAGGCTAAATTGCGTAGGAAAGCAACCCTCGTGATGTCTCACCTTAGTGAGCAGATGACAAATTTAGTGGTTTTACCCAGGCAAACCTCCCCATTTAAACACAATCCATACATTCGTCCATGGCATATAAAGGTGTGGCTAGCCCGGACCACTCAGTTTGACTCCAAATCCTTGCTAGAGCAAGGCTCCACACTCCAGATGTTCCTTGGCTGTATCTGCATGATTCCATCAGGCAGCAGAGAGTATCTATAATCTGGCTCACCTAATTTTCAATCTTGTTCTAAGCACTTAAAGTCACGGTACACATTTACATTTATCATAGAGGGATCATTACGGTAATCAAAACCTGTTCACAGGTGTAATACTGCTTTAACGTGACTCTGTTGGCAATGGGATGCTTCTTTCTGTGCCTAAATCAAGACATAGACAATCCAAGAGAGGGGAAAAAAAACCCTTACGTCAAAAAAGAAAGCAGGTGGTGGAGGTTTCTGTAGTTGAGATTTGTCACACGTACAGGTAGAGCGGCCAGATTAGCTGTTCTAATCAAGATCTTGAGTATCCTCATATCCATCTGAAGGGAACATCCCTTTTGTATTAGGCTCTAAAGGTATTTTAGCCTGCATTGACACAAATTAAATAGGAATCTTGCTGTCTATTGATTTTGTCAGCGGCGGGTTTTCTTTTCCTCCTTAAGTCATTTTTTTAAGACTTTACTTTTATTAAACCAAACACTGCCAGTTAACGAAGTCTTTGTTTTTATAGACTCAAGAGAACAAGATCTAACATAAATTAATCATGACTTAATTGACTGAACTAATTCAAGTTCTTTCCAGTTCACTGCACAGCAATATTCTTGTCTTCCCAATGCTGTTACTGAAGGCTAAATGGTACATTGCATTAACAGCGCAAACTTTTATATCTTTAGCACAATATGTTTACTGTGAACCAAAGTTTTAATTTCCTTGGAATTAAGTTCACAAAACATTTTCATGGTTAGGGATGTTAAAGCCACCGTCCCTTCGTATAACATATATTAGAACTGACTTCAATTTCTTATCATTATCTTTCCCTGCCCCTGTGTGGCCTAAATTATTTATTTGAGATTACTACTTCAAAGGCTAACCTAGCCTTAATTCAATTTACAGCAGAATTCTTTCACCCTAACGAGCACAAAAAGAAATGCAAATGAATGCCTGATAGTGCTGGTGTCAGAAATACAATGCAGCTAGTGATGCTTGTGGATAAGGGAGAAGCAGTGGATGTGGTATACCTAGACTTTAGTAACGCATTTGATATGGTCTCGCATGATATTCTTATCGATAAACTAGTCAAATACAATTTAGATAGGGCTACTATAAGGTGGATGCATAACTGGCTGGATAGTCGTACTCAGAGAGTAGTTATTAATGGTTCCTAATCCTGCTGGAAAGGTATAACAAGTGTGGTTCCGCAGGGGTCTGTTTTGGGACGGTTCTGTTCAATATCTTCATCAATGACAGATATAGGCATAGAAAGTATGCTTATTAAGTTTGCAGACGATACCAAACTGGGAGGGATTGCAACTGCTTTGGAGGACAGGGTCATAATTCAAAATGATCTGGACAAATTGGAGAAATGGTCTGAGGTAAACTGGATGAAGTTTAACAAAGACAAATGCAAAGTGCTCCACTTAGGAAGGAAAAATCAGTTCCACACATACAAAATGGGAAGAGAATGTCTAGGAAGGAGTATGGCAGAAAGGGATCTAGGGGTCATAGTGGACCACAAGCTAAATATGAGTCAACAGTGTGATGCTGTTGCAAAAAAAGCAAACGTGATTCTGAGCTGCATTAACAGGTGTGTTGTGAGCAAGACATGAGAAGTCATTCTTCTGCTCTACTCTGCCCTGGTTAGGTCTCAACTGAAGTATTGTGTCCAATTCTGTGTTCCAGAGGGTCCAGAGAAGAGCAACAAGAATGATTAAAGGTCTTGAGAACATGACCTATGAAGGAAGGCTGAAAGAATTGGGTTTGTTTAGTTTGGAAAAGAGAAGACTGAAAGGAGACATAGAATATCAGGGTTGGAGGAGACCTCAGGAAATCATCTAGTCCAATCCCCTGCTCAAAGCAGGACCAATCCCCAAATTGCCTACTCAAGGATTGAATTCTCAACCCTGGGTATAACAGGCCAATGCTCAAACCACTGAGCTATCTCTCCCCCCCCCCCCCCAACTTCTCTGGGCCATTTTTAGGTATCTAAAAGGGTGTCATAAGGCAGCGGGAGAAAACTTGTTCACTTTAGCCTCTAATGATAGAACAAGAAGCAATGGGCTTAAACTGCAGCCAGGGAGGTTTAGGTTGGACATTAGGAAAAAGTTCCTAACTGTCAGGGTGGTTAAACATTGGAATAAACTGTTTAGGGAGGTTGCGGGATCTGGAGATATTTAACAGTAGGTTAGATAAATGTCTGTCAGGGATGGTCTAGACAGTATTTGGTCCTGCCATGAGGGCAGGGAACTGGACTTGATGACCTCTCGAGGTCCCTTTGAGTCCTAGAATCTATGAATATCATGAGTGAAAACAGCCCTTTCCAAACAAAGTTAGGAACCATTGCCGGTAACTGATAAAGCTAGTGCAGAGAGCCTACTATGGGTGTCTTCCAGAGCAGGGGCCCACTGCATTATGCAGAGTAGCCCACAGGAACACAGCACAGAATTCCAGGCCTTCAGAAGTGATGCATAAAGTGGTGTAAGTTAGATTTCCCACGCTTCAGACCACATATGCCACAGCAGTGGACAGGGACTGTTCGCAATATGCAAATATCTGCCCCTCCAAGTCCCAGTTCATGGGGTGCGACCAGCGAGGGACGGGTTAGCTTGCTGGGGACTGTGCACAGTACACAGAGACTATCCCGCTAAGGGGATTCTTTGCTGGTCCCAATTACAGGTAGCCCACAGGAGGTCACTGCAAATTAGAGCAACCTCTGGCTTCTCACATGTACAGCAGGGGCCATTTTGGGGCCTGGACAACCTGGAATCCCCAAGGGCACAAAGGTGGTATAAAAGCCAGCTTTGAACACTCTCCTCTCGAGCTGTGTCTTCTGTGTTACGCCGCAGGTTCAGGCCGCGTTCCTTAGCCCTGCCCTCCCCACAGATGCGGCCTCAGTCCTTCAGGCTGCTCCTCATGGACAGACCCCGTCTCTGTGCACAGCCCCATCTAAGTCAGCGGGGCTATATAACATGGGGTCTGGCTGTGCAGAGCAGCTTGCAGGATCAGGGAGGAAGAGTGGCAAGAGCCTGTTAACGGAAAGTAGCCCTCACCTTGTTTTAATATATCCCTTAATACACCATCTTCTGGCTCCAAGACTTGGTTACACATCAGTTGAGAGGGTCCTTGCAAGTCTCAGAGTATGTCTACACTGCAGTCGGGAGGCATGACTGCAGCCTGTGTAGACACACCTGAGCTAGCTGTGGTCATGCTAGGCCACTAAAAATAGCAGGGAAGCTGTGGCAGGCCAGGTGTGTTGCTGTACTCAGACTGAGCTCCCCAGGGACCCAGGGTATGTACTCAAACCCCCAACCCATTCTGCTACCCATGCTGCCTTGGCTGTGCTGCTATTTTTATCAGGCTAGCTCAATCAAAGCTAGATCAGGCAGCTAACAAGAGATGTTAAGAGTAACA
Source organism: Gopherus evgoodei (assembly GCF_007399415.2). NCBI lineage: Eukaryota > Metazoa > Chordata > Testudines > Testudinidae > Gopherus > Gopherus evgoodei. Next base: position 6,447,135 of record NC_044325.1, on the reverse strand, counting down.
AGAAGGGTTTCTTCAGGTATGTTAGCAACAAAAAGAAAGTCAAGGAAAGTGTGGGACCCTTACTGAATGAGGGAGGCAACCTAGTGACAGAGGATATGGAAAAAGCTAAAGTACTCAATGATTTTTTTGCCTCTGTCTTCATGAACAAGGTCAGCTCCCAGACTACGGCACTGGGCTGCACAGTATGGGAAAGAGGTGACCAGCCCTCTCTGGAGAAAGAAATAGTTCAGGACTGAAATAGATTATTCTACTTAGCTGCCATAATAGGGGGCAAGTTTGTCACGTACACATAGGAGAAAGAAGAAGGGAAAAATGCAGTATCAGCTATGGATAGTCTTAACTCAGGAAGTTCCTCCAAGAGGAAATGTAGCCAAACTCCAAACCTGCAGGCAATGGAACTTTCTGTGCCTGCATCCTGTAGATAACTAACTGCTTGGTTTGCAAAATAATGCAAGGGGGGCAAGTAAGTGAACAATAAGGGATCACAAGGTGGGCAGATGAATATAGCTTGCTAATTATGCATGGTCATGATAGCATAGCATGATAGCATGATAGCATCATAGGGTGATAGATTATCATACTCAATTGCATATAATACTTTGGTGTAAGTTTTTTCTTGGTTCTTGCTGACCTGTGAGCTCGAACCCAACTGCAGTTGAAATAAATGGATCACCCCTCCCAGGGCTCCTTGCTTGACTAGCTGTGTCCGTCTCTCCTTATTCCTCAGCTGGAACGGGCAGGAATTTCTACAACAGGACTATTTAGAAAAGCTGGACAAGCACAAGTCCATAGGGCTGGATGTGCTGCATCTGAGGTTGCTAAAGGAGTTGGCGGATGTATTGCAGAGCCATTGACCATTATCTTTGAAAACTCATGGCAATTGGGGGAAGTCCCAGATGACTTGGGAAAGGCTAATGCAGTGCCCATCCTTAAAAAAGGGAAGGAAGAGGATCCGGGGAGCTACAGGCCAGTCAGCCTCACTTCAGTCCCTGGAAAAATCATGGAGCAGGTCCTCAAGGAATCAATTTTGAAGCACTTAGAGGAGAGAAAAGTGATTAGGAACAGTCAGTATGGATTTACCAAGGGCAAATCATGCCTGACCAACCTGATTGCCTTCTATGACGAGATAACTGGCTCTGTGGATGAGGGAAAAGCAGTGGATGTGTTATTCCTTGACTTTAGCAAAGCTTTTGATACTGTCTCTGACAGTATTCTTGCTGGCAAGTTAAAGGAGTATGGGCTGGATTCATGGACTATAAGGTGAATAGAAAGCTGGCTAGATTGTCGGGCTCAACGGGTGGCTAGATCGCCAGGCTCAACGGGTAGTGATCAATGGCTCCATGTCTAGTTGGCAGCTGGTATCAAGCAGAGTGCCCCAAGGGTCAGTCTTGGGGCCGGTTTTGTTCAATATCTTCATTAATGATCTAGAGCAGGGGTAGGCAACCTATGGGATGCGTGCCGAAGGCTGCATGCAAGCTGATTTTCAGTGGCACTCACACTGCCCAGGTCCTGGCTACCGGTCCGGGGGGCTCTGCATTTTAATTTAATTTTAAATGAAGCTTCTTAAACATTTTAAAAACCTTATTTACTTTATATACAATAATAGTTTAGTTATATATTATAGACTTATAGAAAGAGACTTTCTAAAAACGTTAATATGTATTACTGGTACACGAAACCTTAAATGAGACTGAATAAATGAAGACTTGGTACACCACTTCTGAAAGGTTGCCGACCCCTGATTTGGAAGATGGCATGGTCTGCACTCTCAGCAAGTTTGCAGGTGACACTAAACTGGGATGAATGGTAGATACACTGGAGGGTAGATATAGGATACAGAGGGACCTAGACAAATTAGAGGATTGGGCCAAAAGAAACCTGATGAGGTTCAACAAGGACAAGTGTAGAGTCTTGCACTTAGGATGGAAGAATCTCATTACTGCTACAGACTAGGGACCGAAAGGCTAGACAGCAGTTCTTCAGAAAAGGACCTAGGGGACAGTGGATGAGAAGCTAGATATGAGTCGAGTGTGTGACCTTGTTGCCATGAAGGCTAATGGCATTTTGGTCTGTATAAGTAGAGGCATTGCCAGCAGATCGAGGGATGTGATCATTCCTCTCTATTCTGCATTGGTGAGGCCTCATCTGGAGTACTGTGTCCAGTTTTGGGCACCACACTACAAGAAGAATGTGGAAAAATTGGAGCGAGTCCAGTGGAGGGCAACAAAAATGATTAGGGGGCTGGAGCACATGAATTATGAGGAGAGGCTGAGGGAACTGGGATTGTTTAGTCTGCAGAAGAGAAGAATGAGGGGGGATTTGATAGCTACTTTCAACTACCTGCTTTCAACCTCTAAAGAGGATGGATCTAGACTGTTCTCAGTGGTACCAGATGAGAGAACAAGGAGCAATGGTCTCAAGTTGCAGTGGGGGAGGTCTAGGTTGGATATTAGGAACAACTTTTTCACTAGAAGGGTGATGGAGCACTGGAATGGGTTACCTAGGGAGGTAGTGGAATCTCCATCCTTAGAGGTTTTTAAGGTCAGGCTTGACAAAGCCCTTGCTGGGATGGTTTAGTTGGGGTTGGTCCTGTTTTGAGCAGGGAGTTGGACTAGATGACCTCCTGAACTCCCTTCCAACCCTGATATTCTATGATTCTATGTCTACATGAGCTGCAGCCACACCCTGTGATCATAGAATCATAGAATATCAGGGTTGGAAGAGACCTCAGAGGCTCATCTAGTCCAACCCCCTGCTCAAAGCCTTGTTGCTCTGTAGACATTCCCTAAGTGAGTGTAACATGGAAGGGTCTAACTTACTTCACATACTTCTCTTCTAAATTTGTCCTTTAACAATCCTGACAAAGACAGATGCCAAAACATACCTCAGAAATGTTCTGGCACGCGAGGAGGATCACACTTGTTTGGTGAGGCCTTCCAGTGTCTGACTGAGAAAGCGGTTAGCAACCCTGATGAAGAAAATCAAATCTTCATTTCCTCCCCTCCATTTTTGTTAAAACGAGGCAGACAATTTCGATTGTTTTCTGGGGCAGCTATTTCTTGTGTGTTTTCAAATCCATTGATTCCACTGACCTACGAAAAGGAAGGGACGGCAAAACCCGTAAATGAACATGGTTCAAATGGTGCCATTCCCAGAACAGGAGTTAAGGATGGGAGAGGCCCAGGCGTGATCTACAACTTCCTTGGGAGGACCGGGGCTGATCCAGACTGCATGTTTGCTCACAAATGGAATAGTACCCAACATTTCCCACAAATATTCATTCAGCTTTTGAAATAAAGTCACTTTAATCCTGTGAGTGCCCCCTTCTGTCCTTGCTTTGCATGGACATTCAAGCAGTCCAGTTTATTGGCTCAAAGGGCCCTGCACAAGAAGCTGGGATGCACGTCGAGGTTTGGTGCAGGGAAGTTCTTGCACACTCACCCAGGGAGTGAACAGAAACTACAGGCTAGAGCAAGCAACATAAATCAGCTGGAAACACAGAGGTTCAATCCTTTGGGGGAGGCCTCTTGCTTGGGGGAAGTCATCGGGGCAGCTTCTGTGGCACACTTTTTCCAGCACCCCAGGGAGCGTGGTTAGGCTGTCTCTCCACTCCAGCTGCTGGGATAGCCCCTAAGGGCAGCACAGAATACAGCAGCCCTGGCAGGGACAGATCTAGAATCCAGGCCACCACAGCTTCCATTTAGAATATTCATGATCAATCCAAACGTCAACGGATCTGAAAGGTTTGTTCGCTGACTGCATTGGAATAAGGAATCATTCCGAGAAAACGGCACACTGCAGAGAGAAAGACTGGATTAATCAAAGAGATTGTTTCCTGCATATATTTTTTTTATCAGCTTTGCATTTTTCTAGGGCATTTATTTCTCCAGCACAGCTTTAAATATCCCAAACAACGGTGCAATGACCACTTCCTTTGGGATCGTATTCCTTAAGCCGATGATAAATCACTATCCAGAAGATTTTTTCTTTTATTCAGTCTAAACTCTCCATTGCTTCATTTCATACCGTGTGGAGTACCTGTTCTTCCTTGTGTCACTCAGAATAACGCCTACCCTTGAAATATGTGTAGACATCTATCAGGTCTTCTCTCAATATTAAGAGCCACCGTTAGCAATTCCTGAGCCAAACTCTATATGTTTAATGTGTTAATTTTTTTCCTCACCGTTTGAGCCCTGCAGCCCCTGCACACCCTCCTATGTGACTTTCATGCATTCTGCACTTTTTAACCATCGCTGTAATCAACCCTTGTATCTTGTGGTTTGTAAGGGCTGGATCTAAAGCCCGCTGACATCAATGGGGGTCTGCCTGCAATGGGCCTTGAATCAGACCATAAATGTCGTATTTTGAACGAACGAGGAAAGAATATGCAACTTTAGAGAAGCAGCCTCATTTCTTGGGAAGCTCCTGGATAGAAAGTTTTCTTTGCAGACTCTGCAGTAATGTCAATAAAGAAAGCAAAGTCCGGACTCTGCCTTAATTTTGTCAGGGAAAAGTGATAACCCCCCCCCCCCGGCACCAATGCTTTAGGCCTTTTTGCAAAGCTATGAAACTTAAGAGATTCAGCTAGGCTTGCTTTTCTGTACAAAGGGCATGCGAGGGCAGAAAGATGTGGTCAGGGCCCCCAAAAGAGGAAGTGAAATTGGGAAAAGGGGGAACCAGGAGGTAGGACAGAAAGTCCTGGGACATGCCAAATTGCGACAGCTGCATAGCCAGACTGCAATAAAGGGTGTTAGAACAGTCAAACCACCAAACTTGACTAGGAATGACAATAACAGGAAAAACTATAAATGGAAAGGTAATTGGTGAGCTTGCTTGTGATTAACGTTGTATCCCAAATAAGGCAATTAAAATGTGTAACGAGTGTGCTACGTTTTGCGGTTTTAACCTTTATAAGCTAGGTAAGATTTGTAGAAAGCAGAGCAGCTTGCCTCTTGCATGGGGCCATGCTGTCTCTCTCTGCATATATGCTTGTATAAAATAAAGGCGCCTCAGGCTGTCTGATCCAAAATCAACTGTGTGGTTAATTTTCCACAACAATTTGGGGGCTCGTCTAGGATCCACAGATGACTTCCCCCGACCGTGGGCAGTCTCCCACCAAAACCCTTGGCCCATCTGAAAGGTAAGAGACCTTTTGAAATCTCTATCATGGGTTGTTGGTGGAGGACTGACCCGTAGGCTCAGGGTTTGAGTGAGTTATGAGCTGGATCTGAACCGTTTTTTTTCCATCAGACACGCCCAACACCCTTCGGTCCTGTTCTGTTCATCGGGATTCTGTTTGGTCCAGTTCTGTTCATCTGCATTCTGTTCTGTTCCCCAGGAACAGCCGCTGGGTTTGGTTAGGTAGACCTTGGTCCAGCTCCTGTCAGTCCATAGGTCTTGGTTCAGCTGTGATTGGCTGGATCCTGTCCTCCGCCCTGACGACTGTGTTGGGATTTTGATTTACGTGCCTGTGTGTGTGTGTGTGAAGGTCGTAAGATCGGTGTGAGTGATGGTTGTGGGAAGATGCCCCAAGCCTCCTGCGAAGCTAACAAGCTCGTGACCAGGAGTCCCTCGAAAGCAACCACACCTTAGAAAGGTCGTAAGGACCTTGACTGGGACTAGGTCTCCTCTGCATGGCATGCCCGGCGAGGAACCTGTCCAGATCTAGGCGTGTGTGACCCTATCCTCTTATCCTTCACCCTAACCTCTTCCCTTTCCCTTCCGCTGCCTAGGGCAGTCTGAGAGCCACTGACGGGTCCTAGCATCTTAACGTGAGTGTAGACAGTCATGGAGCCATTGACAGGTCCAAGCACCCCAATTCAGGTGTAGATAGTCGTGGCAACCTGAAGCAAACATCCCTTGTGTGAAAGGCTTGAGCGACAGTGTGTTGATTGAAAATGGGGACTGGAGGGTCAAAGGGCATCTCAGTCCCGCCAAAAGGCATGCCTGCTGCTTATATGTATTCAAACTATGGCCAGTTGACATGTAAATACTTAAAGAAATGGAATTCATATACCAGGGACGATCCGAAACTGCAGTTTCCTCTGGAAGGAAGCTTTGACCTTGACAAGATTGTACACCTATGTGGCCTCACTGGAGGTTCTGTTTTCGGGATTTGTGAAATTAAACCTACCTACACAGGAACTGCCAAACTGGATCAGACCAGAGTTGCATCTCATCTAGTATAATGTCAATACCTGGCTCCAGAACCAGAGGCGAGGAAAGCCCTGCAGTAGACTGATCTCAGATAATCTGCTCTTGTGGAAGTTTCTGCATAACCCCTAATATTTAGAAATTGCGTTGGCCTTGAAGTTGAAGGGTTTATAAATTTATCAACTCTTTTGGCTGGCTCTTCTCCTGGATTTATCCCTGGTTGTATGTTGCTGTTTAATCTGTCAATTTGTTACAGCACAGCTAGTCTTCATTGCTCAGTTCATGGCAATTCCTCAACGTTACTACCGGAAAAGGCAGGTGTCTCCCAACATCCTTTGGGGTTTAGACCAATGCAAAATAACCTTTTAGCTTCTTTGTCATGTTCTTCCCATTCCTTTGCTATTACGACTCTAATATAAAGCTCAGTGCTTGAATGCTCTCAGAAATTCATCGACTGCAAGGCCAGAAGGGATCATTGTGCTCATCTAGTCTGATCTTGTGTATAACACAGGCCAGAGAACTGTCCCAAAATAATTCCTAGAGCAGATCTTTTAGAAGACCATCCAGTCTCTACCGTGCAATTTTATAGCCCCACAGCCTGAGTCCCATGAGCCACATGAGCTGAAATGGGACAGCCGCAGATGTTTTATTGTAGTGTACACATACCCTATGGGTCTGACTGCAACTGGTGCAAACCACTGTAGTGCCACTGACTTCAAAAGAGCTATGGTGATTTACACCTGCTAAGGATCTGGCCTAATATGTTCCTGGTTTCTGACAGAGACTAGATATACAAATTCTCAATGTCTGGATGGCATTAACTGGATCTATATTGGACACATGGACTCACGAGCTTAAACGAGTTAAGTTTACATCTACCCCCAAGCATCAGCAGAACTCGTTCTATACGGCCCAGTCTCTTTAGTGAAAAATCTCCACCTGGAATGGCATCATTCATGGACATGACTTGTGATCTAGCTTCCACACCATGCTAGACGAAGAGACATCACAACACTTTCTGCACATGTCACGTAGATGCACACACAGACCAGTAATGAGTTTAAAACAAAGATGGTAATGTACTGTACTGCTCCGTGTGCAATTTAGATTTAATTTGATGATATACCATCTATCAACAACATAAAAGTCTGCAGCAAATATATGTGATGTTCACCATAATGAAAGTGTCATTATAAAGTATAATTGACTGTATGTTCAGCAGTCTGTTTTTATGTTTCAGGTCATTAATTGCTGACAGAGGTTACAATGCAGAGGGGATTAGGTGATAAAATTGCATTTTCAAAGTCTACCCTTTCTTTCCTCTGAAGACTGTGGAGTTTACATTTACTAAAGCAAAATACTCATCCAAATATCTCAAAGAGGATGTGACTTATCGGCAGTATACTTTAATGCAGCTGTGTGTAATGAGAACTTGAAATTGAATTTTAATTTAATAAAGTAGATTGTTTTTTAATTGAAATTTTTTCCCCTTGCCTCGGAACATTACAACCCTTTAATTATGTTTCATTCAAGAGAAGAACAAATAATAATCAATTTATTTTCTGGGTGCACAGTGAAAACCTGTAGTATTTCTTGCTGACTGAAAAAATAACACAAATATTGAAAAAATCTCTTAAAACAATATATTTAAGGGAGCCAGCCATATTGAATGGAAAGATCTGCTTTCTGGAAATAATACCTATATCAGGGCATCATATACACACTATTTGATTATTGTACTTTATCAGAATGCAGGATACAATGATTATTGGCCAAGGTGGATGTCCAAATAGTCGCGTTGCATATGCCAGGAATAGGCACATTGTACAAGAAGGCAACCGATATGGTTACAGACCTTGTGGCATGTGGGACCTTGCAGTAGGAATGGAGCCGGCATAGATCACGCCAAGGATGGTGTGGAGATCTGCGATGCAGCATCTGTGCAATGCACCATAAGGCCAGGAGGTGGCATTCTTGCCTGTCGGACAGAGTCACTTGGTACTGATCACTTTTTCTGTGCTGTTGGTGCCAGTGTAGAGGAGATGGTCTTCCCCGGCCCTCCTTCTTAGAGCCTGCCCGCATAGGGTCTGTGGCTTGAATGGGACCGTTGGTATCGTAGATTCCTGCCGACTCAAAGGTACTACACCATGGCACAATCGGTACCAAAGTGGTAGATAGAGTTAGGGAATGTTTCCTCTTTGGACCGGTCTTGGGAGGAGGAATGTTAGCTCTCCTCTTTCTGCGTCCTTTAGAAGACACATCCCTTCCCTGCGGGGTGGAGAAGGGGGGGTCTGTCCGAAGCTGCATGCGGTGATAGGGTGGCTGGAGAAGTTTATGAGCCCGGGTCTGAGACGGGACGGAGGGACTTCTCCATTAAGATGAGTTTCAGCTTAGGGTCCCTGGCTTTTCTTGTCCTGGCTGGAAGACTGTGACAATGTGTGCATTTTGGAGGCTAATGCGTTTCCCCCAGGCACTGGACACATTGTCAGAAATCGGAATTGCCTCACGGCAGGAAATGCACTGTTTAAAGCCAGGAGACCCTGACATTCTGAGGGAAAAACAACCATCCCTTCAGGGGACAAAGTAAAGAAGAATATTTTTTTAATGGGAAGAAAAAGAAAAAGAAGTAAAGGGATCTTAATCAACTAACCGAATGACTCTAAATGACATGACTAATCTAACGATACTAATTCAGAGGTAAGCAAGCGAGCACACTGCTGGAGCTCCGACTCGGACCAAGGGCGGTAGAGAAGGAACTGAGAGGGGAGGTAGCCACACAGTGCTAATCAATGGCCGACACAGGCGCTAGATGGGGAGAGTGCATGCACAGCCTGACCAGGCACTGCTGTCGAAACTTTCTGATTAGAGGCGCAGGGCACATAATCACCTAAAGTGGAGCATCTGCAGGGACACGTCTTGAAGGACCGAACCTTAGTTTCCAAAGTCCTAGGCTAGTTCCCTAACTGCTAGACTGTCCTCCCTGTCTCATTTATTTACTCCCCATCTGCCCCCTTTTCACTGGAAAAGGGTGGGGGGAGGGGAGGGAAAAGGTAAAACAAAGCAAGAGAAAGTGGGAAAAACAGGCTGGGGGCACAAGGATGGGGCTCCTGCTTTCTCTCTCTCTCTCTTTTTTGTTTTTTTTTTAAATTTTTCTGAAAGGTGGGGAAATGAGAAAGAAAGTGTGTGTGAGGGGGGAAGGGGACCCTAAAACAAGTGTTTTTACCAAAGATGGAAAAAGTTTAAAAAGGACTACATTTTGCTGCTTTCTCTTCCATTTTTAGTTTTTCCATTTTTTCCAGTGCAAAAATCAGAAGAAAGTTTAAAAAATAAGTCCCTCACTTCATCTCACTTTACTTCTTTCCACTTCAAAAGTATAAATACAAAGTTTTAAAGGGCAAAAGAAGGAGCTACTCTCTCTTTAATTCTTTAAAACCTCAAGTGGGAAGACATAAAAAGGATGAGAAACTTTGTTTTATCCCCACTATCTCCCCCGCCCCCCCATACAACCTGTTTCTTATGGGGAAAAAGGAAATAAGTGAGGCCATGAAAACTGGGGTGGAAAAGTTAAAAATTGGAGAGATAGGTAACAGTCCCACAATTTCAAATGAAAAATTTCAAAAATGCTAAAGACTCGTTGCCTTTTTCAAAAGTTTTTTAAAGTCAAAAATGAAGTAGAAAGTGAAATTTTTCTGTGAAAACGTATGTTGTCGATTAAACCCCATTTTTTGATGAAAAATCTTTTTCTTGAAAAAATTTCAACTAGCTCTAGATATAAGAAGTTAAGTGAAAAGTCACCCCCATTTTCTGCCACCTTTATAGTGGTCACACTCCAGACAACTTTCACTTCCATTTCCTAAATATTCCAAAACACCAACGCAGAACTTAACTTCATCCAACTGTCAATAACACAAAACCTTAACATTAACGGCAACAACATAAGAATTTGTATCAAGAGATGAGCATATCTGCATGTCACACAGTATGTGCATATGGGAATTTATTCTTCCCTAACCTTGCTGAGTTTACTGTGAAGGTTTTGCATGAGAATGCAAGCTTGATGAAGTTGGGGGAGGAGGGATCCTTGCTGGCCTTTGGTATCTGCTGGTGAGGGAAGTGAAAGCCTTAAGGAGTGTTGGAGCCAATATGAATATGTCAAGAAATGCATGTAACTTATTTCAAGACTTGGGTCCTGATGTAACCTGAAGCAGGTTTTCTTTATAAATCAGTACACCCATAGGAAATTAGCTGATATACAGTGACTTTCTTACAACATTCCATCATAATGATTCCAGATTATACATTACCAGTGCAACAACTCCATGCAATGGATTGACAGGGGGCAAAAGGGCAGACTGTGCTAACTTCACTACGGTATATGTCCGAAATCTTTCACTGAGCTATAGCCCGAAGCTCTATAATGTGAGGAGAATGGGAAAATCTTCTCTGGTATTCCAGAAATGGAAGCAATATTAGACAATGATTTGGGTTTTTGTATGTCATAATATTGCAGCCAAGACTCTGCCAAAAGCTATTTTGTCATTTTAAAAACTGTTATTATTATTTCGAAGCCCCCAAAAAAACATACTAAATAGAGGCTTGGTAGGAAAAAGATGAAGCAAAAGAATACCTAGCTTTTTTTTTGTCCATAAAGTATTTTACTATTTTCTTTCCAGAGGCTGCCTTTGCAAACCCTTATTGATATGCAATGACCATTCTCAGCCAAAGAACATACACCTCTGCCCCGATATAATGCTGTCCCAGAGAGCCAAAAAATCTTACCGCATTATAGGTGAAACCGCATTATATTGAACTTGCTTTGATCCACCGGAGTGCGCAGCCCCGCCCCCCCCGAAGCACTGCTTTACCGCATTATATCCAAATTTGTGTTATATCGGGTGGCATTATATCAAGCTAGTGGTGTATTTAATCCTTTCTTAACAAGCACGTACATCACCGGTTAAAGTGACAGCTGATGAGATGGGATTTAGGTGCTTCAAATCAAAGGAGATTATGCATTTGCTCTAGTGTCTAAGCAAACAAGGTACAGGATGTATTTTGTAGGGCAATTACTACACTGCTTATGGAGTACTCTGTCCTGCAGAGCACAACAGATAACAATCAGTTCAAACAATGTATTTACACGCATGTCTGGATGGTAAAATATTGAGACAGTTTTGTTACAGGTTAACCATTGTTAGATATGATCAGAATAACTGCATCTCTAGCTGTCAGGGTAGACTATTAGGATATGACCTGTCTATTTCAGTTGTAGTGAGTCTATTAATATATTGTAACTTGTCTATTAAAGTTGACAGCAGATTTTGTCCCTTAGGCAGGGCTTACTTGACATTTCACGTTGCCACCCACCTGAAAATCCCAGCTAAAGCTTCACATCTCTCCAGCCTCCAGGCTTTATCCTCTCCTCTCCACAGGTTTCTGGCTTCTCTTGCCAACAAAAGATCCTCCACAGAGAAACCCTTGCTCTCCGCACTGACCTTCAACACACCCTGCTCTTCTAAAGTTTGTTTGTGGGGAGCATAAGGAGGCCCGTTGGTCACCTGTTCCCACTGAGGTATTCCAGGTGACAGGCAGTCTGCTGGCTTCCTTTCAGCAACAGCTTTTCTGCTATTGCTTCCACTTATGCACTCCTCACTGTGTGGTGTGAACAGCCCCATAATGCACTGCTAGCCAAAGTCTTCCTGGAGGGGAGCTTGAGATTCACCGTGAAACCCCGAGCCAGGCTGGCTGTACCTGGCTTCACTACCAATTGTTCGCACAGAGCCTGAGGAGTTACCAGGGAGTTATTAACTCACAGATCTGCAGCCTGTGATAGTCCCAGTGTCTCTGCTGCTTTTCCATCCCTGTTGGTGGGGATGGCTGAGTGGTTTAGCAGCCCCAGAACATAACAAGTCTGAATCTACATTCCGAGCTTTGATCCTTTTCGCTGGTGGGATCTGAGGGATGGGGAAGACAGCCTGCTCTGTGGCTGAGCAGGAGAGGAACCCTTTTCATCACTCTCCAGCAAGCCCATGCCTGCTGCTGACTAAGGCCCCACTCCAGTTCCCATTAAACCAATGGAAGGATTCCCACTGACTGAAATTGAAGCTGGATCAGGCCCTTAAAGAGCAATAAGGATAGTGCTGGAGGATGCCATTTTTGCAAGAGGAAAGACCTTTGGGCTCTGGAGAACATAAGGGGAGAACCAGGGTGACCAGACAAGAGCTCATTGCCCCTGAAAAATGAAGCTATTCCTAGTGATGTAGACTTGATCGCTCACCACCTTGATAATACAGCAGAGAATGCAGATTCCTAGTCTGAAGCCCATCCAGGTTGACAGGAACCAAAGATCATTATCCTTTGGTGGCTCTTTGACAACCTGTATGGAATGAATCACGGGTTTCAATGCAGTTCCATGTGCACCTAAATCCACATCCCAGACACTCCATTGCAGTTTTATACTTTCTTCTGAAGCATCAGGTGCTGACCGCAGTACTGGTCTAGATGAAGCATTGTGCTCTGTTATTATTTATTACTTGTGTTGAGGCCCAGGAGCCCCAGTCAGAGATCAGGACCCCACTGTGTGTTAGGTGCTGTACAAACATGACAAAGGGGTGGTCTTTCCCCCAGAAAGCTTATAATCCTCTTCTTTATTTAATTATATTATCGGCGCACCCAAAGGCTCTACCTGGGAATCAAGGCCCGGTTATGCTGGCTGCTGTATGGCCATAAAGGAAATGGACAGTGTCTTGCTTTAAAGGGTTCGTTATTTCAGTACATGATGAGGGACAAGGCAGCCGTAACAGAGACCCAGGAGATGGGGAAAGGGCTTTATCTACCGTGAAGAAAATTTGGTGACAACTTTTTCTTTTTTTCATACATTTCTTGGCTTCCTTGTCAAAAAGCCAAATTCCAAACTTCTTGCTTGTCCCGATGGCTAGGAAAACCTGAACACTTTTGGCAAAAATGCAGTTTCCCATAAAAAAGGCATTTTGGGTTGAAAACACACTTCAGAGGAACAGTTTCAACCCCCTGTAATGACCAAGTTAACTCTCAGTTTCAGCACACCAAGTTGCTGAGTGTTTTGTGGGCATCAGGGCAGAAGTAAATCCTAAAGAGGGATTTGAAGGAGGATAATGGAGTGCCTCTACCAGTTTTTATGGAGACATCATGCGTGTTGTTCAATAAATATTCATTCAAACTTCACCAGAGCTACATAATTTGTATTTAACAAGCAATGACACTCAGAAAAACCACTGGTTTTGACAGCAGTTTGCTCTGCGTCCCATACCCCGCTGCTGACTTGCAGCAATAGCTTCCCATAGAGTCATTACAGTGCAGTCAGGGGAAATTATCACCAATGGTTGAAACAGTCTGAGACCAACCAAGGCAAATTATGATCTTTCTCAGTGTACAATGAGACTTAACAATGGCCATTCACAGCTATGAAGGTGCCAGTGTCGAGAAACCTGTTTGAAAGGTTAGGAAAGGGGTAAATTGGCGCTGCTATGATTGATGCCGCAGACATGGATTTAGTGCAGGGATTCTCAGACTTTGGTACCGGTGACCCCTTTTACATAGCAAGCCTCTGAGTGCCACCCCCTTTTTACGTTAAAAACACGTTTTTATATATTTAATACCATTCTAAATGCTGGATACAAAGTGGGGTTTGGGGTGGAGGCTGACGGCAGGGTGCAGGCTTTTGCCTTCTGTGCAAACTAGTTAATGTCAAATGAATTCCTTGCTTGGGGAAGGGGAGGGAGGCAAGGGAGAGTTTGCTGGTTCTTTGTCAGTGAAGCTGGGGGCAGGTGGAAAGATGCATGTTTCTTTGAAAGCAATTGCATCATGGGCCAGAGTAGACGCCCTTTGCAGGAGCTTGGTGTCTGCAAAAGAGGCTCTGTGTCTTGATGCTGGGCAGGAGCTGTTCTTTGTGGTGAGGGTGTTTGAGGGCTCAATAAACAGGAGCATTGCTCATCAGCAGTGCCCCCCAGTAACCCTCTTCTGCAGCAGAACTTGGTGGCACATGCCATCCCACATGCACCCTGCAATAAACCTGTGGAAATGGTAATAATCCTGCTGGTTCTGTCAACGCCCCCCTTTTGGAATACCCCATAGCTCCTTCAGCTCTGTTTGCAAGTAGCAGTGCAAAGAAAGTAATTACGGGTTTGGAATGTCCCAGGGGAAATATCCTAGGCCTGATTTCTTAGACTATCAGAAGGCAGAGGCCTAAATCTGATTAAGCATAGACTGCCTGATGAACAGGTTCTCTCTGCACAGGAGGATGAATATATACAATGCCTCCCCCACTGCTAGCATGGGCCTCAGAATTCACAAGAAACTCGGTTTTCAAATCATGGACATTTTACTCTTTCACCTACTGCGGCACAGTCAGGCCTTACCTGTATGTCAGGAAGACCTATAAACCCAACACATATATTTACTGTGAAGGAAATCATATTGACCACTTTCTTGGTTAACTCAGGGTCATTTCAAAGAGTCTTTTCTAGAAACCTTGGCCCAGAGTCTCCAAGCTAGTGAGACTCTTAACTCTCATTCATTTTAATGGAAGTTGGGCACCCAAATACCTTTGATGGCCTGGGCCGAGAGAGTTCCAGGTGGGTCATCCACCTTCCATCCTTTAGAAAAGCATGGTATTGTCTTTGGGCCAGGTTTTCAAAAATATCCATAAAATCTTAAGGGCATAAGGCCAGAAGGGACCACCAGATGGGGAGAGCTCTGAGTTATTACAGAGAATTCTTTCCCAGGCGTCTGGCTGGAAGGTCTTGCTGATATGTATATGGCTCTGTGGATATGGGGAAAACGGTGGATGTGATATATTTTGACTTTAGCAAAGCTTTTGATATGGTCTTCCACAGTATTCTTGCCAGCAAGTTAAATAAGTATGGATTGGATGAATGGACTATAAGGTGGATAGAAAGCTGGCTAAGTTGTTGGGTTCAATGGGTAGTGATCAATGGCTCGGTGTCTAACGGCAGCCAGTATCAAGCGGAGTGCCCCAGGGGTTGGTCCTGGGGCCGGTTTTGTTCAACATCTTTATCAATGATCTGGATGATGGGATTAATTTCACCCTCTGCAAGTTCGCAGATGACACTAAACTGGGGGAAGAGGTAGATATGCTGGAAGGGAGGCATAGGGTTCAGAGTGACCTAGACAAATTGGAGGATTGGGCCAAAAGAAATCTGATGAGGTTCAACAAGGACAGGAGCAGAGTTCTTCACTTAGGAAGGAAGACTCCCATGCGCTGCTGCAGGCTGGGGACTGACTGGCTAAGCAGTGGATGAGAAGCTGGATATGAGTCAGCAGTGTGCCCTTGTTGCCAAGAAGGCCAACGGTATATTGGGCTGTATGAGTAGGAGTATTGCCAGCAGATCGAGGGAAGTGATTATTCCCCTCTATTCGGCACTGATGAGGCCATACCTGGAGTATTGCATCCAGTTTTGGTCCCCCCACTACAGAAGGGATGTGGACAAATTGGAACGAGTCCAGCAGAGGGCAACGAAAATGATTAGGGGCCTGGAGCATACAACTTATGAGAAAAGGCTGAGGGAACTGGGCTTGTTTAGTCGGCAGAAGGGGGCAGGGATTTGATAGCAGCCTTCAACTACCTGAAGGCGGGTTCCAAAGAGGATGGAGCTCGGCTGTTCTCAGTGGTGGCAGATGACAGAACAAGAAGCAACAGTCTCAAGTTGCAGTGGGGGAGGTCTAGGTTGGATATTAGGAAAAACTATTTCACTAGGAGGGTGGTGAAGCACTGGAATGTGTTACCTAGGGAGGTAGTGGAATCTCCTTGCTTAGCGGTTTTTAAGATCAGGCTTGACAAAGCGCTGGTTGGGATGATTTAGTTGGGGATTGGTCCTGCTTTGAGCAGGGGGTTGGACTAGATGCCCTCCTGAGGTCTCTTCCAACCCCAATTTTCTATGATTCTATGATATGCTCAGGGTCTAACCGATCGTCATATCTAGGGTTGGGAAGGAATTTTCACCTGGGTCAGACTGGCAGAGATCTTGGGTTGTTTTTTTTTTTGGCCTTCCTCTGCAGCGTGGAGCATGGGTCACTTGCTGGTTTAAAGTAGAGTAAATGGAGGATTTTCTGTAACTTGAAGTCTTTAAGCCATGATTTGAGGACTTCAGTAACTCAGACTGAGGTTAGGAGTCTATTCAGTATGGGGTGGGTGAGGTTCTGTGGCCTGCAATGTGCAGCATGTCAGACTAGATGATCACAATGGTTCCTTCTGGCCATAAAGTCAATGAATCTGTATGGCGATCAGTCAGACCCTGAGAGTGTGAGCAAGAACCATCCAGTTAAGCAGCTGAGAGCAAGAATTCTTTGTACCAGCTCAGAGTATCTGCCCATCCCACAAGCAACCCTGGGATACAATCCCACTCATAAATTTGTCAAGCTCTCTCCTAAAACCAATACAGATGTATTGTAATACTCACTTTTAGAAATCTAGTAGGATTTATTGGAGCACTCCAAGTAACAACTCCAGCATACCCATGCAGAACTTAAATCCTCCCTACCTTCCCCAACTAAATAAACAACATAATATCAAAACAAAGTGACTTAATGTTAAGATAAAGACACAGCACCACCTATTGCTAGAAATACTGTCTGCACGGATCATTACAGAGTTCAGGTGCATAAAGATGCAGATAGGCCTTTTAAATACCTCTTAAAATCTGGTCCTTGGTACGTACATGTCAACACCGGCTCATCTGAGTCCTGCTCCAAATGCATTGAAGTCAGTGAGGGTGCGTCCCATGACTTTAGTGGGGTTTGACTCTCAGGCCCTGGTGCTCATTCTGTATGCAGAATCCTCAGAGAACTCTGGCTGGTGGTTGCATTGCTCCCTAGAAATAGAAGGAGAAGATTAAAAAGGGTAGAAACAAGGAAAAAATAGAAGAGTCCGACAAGCTGAAGAGGCTTTCAGAGCCAAGCCAGGCTGACGCTGATAATTTCTTCAATCCTTTCAAAAGGCACAGATGCTATTTCATGAGGATGCAAATGCTAATATGCACTTAGAAGCGATTTAAAGTAATGCTGTAATGGCCTCAAAGCCTTTGTGTTTTAATCGCTAAATATGCTCAGACAAACACAGTCTGCTGGTAACCTTCCTTTCTGGTGCTGCTCTTGCTGCCTTAACCCCCAGTCTGCTTTCAGCCAGCTTCTCAAACCTTTCACCAGGATGTGTGAGGATTGTCCCTCCCCACCTTGTGTGCAACCCTGGATCAAAGTGACATTTTGTGTCTCCTTTCTTCCACTTTTCTTTCAGAGGCCTCTGGATCATCAAATTTTGAAGGCAAGCTTGACAGATATTAAAATGTGCCTGCAGTCAGTATACAGAAACTCTCCTCAGCCACAAGGAATATTAACCCACAACATCAAAGTGCACTTTCAAATCACATTTCTGATACCCAGGTACTATTTTAAAAACCTACCAGCTCCTGGAACTCTTCCAAGTCTCACAGAACTTTCATGGCCAATTTCAACCAAGAGAACAGATGTTTTTGTAAAGAATATTCTCTCCCCCCATTGTGAGGTTTGCTTGAGGTCTGCTGTGCCGGCTGTCTGCACAGATCTGTGGGTCAGAAGCAGATGACCAGAAAGCAGGAGTAGGGCTTGTTCTGAAGCAGAAGCAAGGCTGGAACAGGATTAGGCAGAGTGGTCCAGCATGCAGCCTTGCTGGCTTATTAGGATGTCAGGAAACTGAGCAGTCGCAGCTGCGGGGTCTGACTCCTGACAGTAGGTGAGCTCCCACTCATGTTTGAAAACATTAAGAAAGAGACAGATCATAAAGACAGAAAACATCATAAATCCCAGGCATATCCACATCTTGAATACTGTGGGCAGATGTGGTGGCCCCATCTCAAAAAAGATCTATTGGAATTGGAAAAGATTCAGAAAAGGATAACAAAAACTGTTAGGAGTGTGGAACAGCTTCCATAGGAGGAGAGATTAATAAGACTGGGACTTTTCAGATTGAGAAAGAGATAGCTAAGGGGGGATATGATAGAGGTCTATAAAATCATGACTGGAGAAAGTAAATAGAGAAGTGTTATTTATTCCTTCTCATAATACAAGAACTAGGGGTCACCAAATGAAATTAATAGGCAGCAGGTTTAAAACAAACAAAAGGAAGTATTTCTTCACACAACGCACAATCAACATGTGGAACTCCTTGCCAAAGGATGTTGTGAAGGCCAAGACTACAATAGGGTTCAAAAAAGAAGTCGATACGTTCATGGAGGATAGGTAAATTCATGGCTATTAGCCAGGATGGGCAGGAATGGTGTCCCTAGCCTCTGTTTGCCAGAAGTTGGGAATGGTTGACAGGGGATGGATCACTTGATGATAACCTGTTCTGTTCATTCCCTCTGGGACACCATTGGCCACTGTCGGAAGACAGGACACTGGGCTAGATGGACCTTTGGTCTGACCCAGTATGGCCATTCTTATGTTCTTATGCAAAGGAATGATACTGCCTTCTTTGGACTGTTCGTGGGAATGAGTGCTGGCCAACATACATAATGGGTGCACAACCTAGACCTAAGAGGACCTGATCTCTACTGAACTCCAAAAAGCACTAAACTACCAAATCAGCATGTTATGTGTGTCTTAATGGGACCTTTGAACATCTGTAAAATGGGATGATAATCTTTCCTGTGTCTGTCTAGCCTATTGGAGCTGCCATCGGTTTGAGTCCGGGATAGTCTCACTCTCTGTGTACATCATAGAAATGTGGGGCTGGACGGAACCTTGAAAAGTTGTGAAGTCCAGCCCTCTGCATGGCGGCAGGACCATGTAAACCTAGACCATCCCTGACAGGAGTCTAACACAATAGAGCCCCGATCTTGACTATTACCTATATGTGCTTTTGAAATAAAAATAACAAATGAAAGTACAGTAGAACCCCATTTATCTGAGCCTCCATTATCCGGCTCTCCATATCAACCAAACTGCCAGCGTGCACACACAAATGTGGAAAATTGACATCACCTCCATGGCAACAATACTGTAACCGTAGCATCTTATCAGCCTTGTAAAATGACCACCAATTCTAGCATTAATGCTTTATAATGATGATCATTTTTGCATTTAAAAAAAAATTGTACTGTTTGTGATGTTAGGTGAAAACAAGCTAAACAGAACTGGCGCCTTGTGTAACACTAAAAAGACTTTGTAGATGGTCCCTGTTAGGAGTGCTAGAGACAGTATAGGATTCAGGCCTGTATTTTTGCCTGAGATAGAATTTTGTATCTTGTTTGCCCGTTTGATTCTTGACACACTTATATTCTTATTAATATGTGTAAAAAAAGGACAAAGACACTTTGCATGTTGCTTTTGCCTAGCTAGAGGGATTTGTTAGTATAATGGGAACAGATAAGAGCAGTTACTGTTGCTGGGCGTGGTGGGAGTAGAACATATGAGAGCCCACTTGAAGACTGCCTCAACTCCTGTCTCAAGGCAAGGTCAAGCAACCAGTGGAGCGGGGCAAGTGGGAATTGGAGGGAAGGTATAAAACACTAAAAGGTCCAAGAAATGCCTGTCCCTGGCCGTAGCACAGCCTCACTCCTTACCCCTCCCATGGGATACAAAAGAGGGGGAACGAAGGCCCTAGACTCACAACCCCCCAAGAAGGGAACATGACCATAAGTTGTAAGGGGTGGGACCAAGGGCCTGCATTGCAGGTATAATTGTGCCCGCTAAGTATGGGGGAATGAGACACTGGGAAACAAGCCTCTACATCAGAATTATGGACACGTTTGCTGGAAACTAACCCCAATAGACATCTCATTGCCTGCACTTCAGACTTCTGGTCTTCTGCTTTCAGTCTGCGTGACAAGAACCAGGGGAGGGAGGTAAAGGGAAAGCGCTCTACCGGTCCCTATAGTGTTCACTGTTAAAGCATGTAAAAATGATCAAGCCAGCTTTTTAAAAAGTCCTGTTGGTGTTCCTGTTAATCAATGGACAAACTATTGTTTGCGAGGACTAAAGGTTTGTATATTCTGTTAAATAGATAAGAAGGTGGGGTATGTTTTAATGCTTTTCTGGAAGGGGGTCAGCTAGTTTAAAAGCAACTTCACATCTTAAAATAACGGATAGAAAGATCTTTGGCCATTCTCCTGATTATCTGAATTTTTGATTATCTAATCTGGCCCTGGACCTAATTGGATTGGATAAGAGGGATTCCACTGTAATAATAATCTCTGAGCTAATACCAAAGAAAATAAGAACAGACTAATGTACTGGAAGATCCTGGCTTGACACCTATTTGTTTCTTGGTTACCTGTATCAGTTGTGAGGGTTCAAAAATTAGTGATTAGTTTAATTTTCAGGCATCAGTGCAGTAGTTAACTGTATAATGGATAATTAGCCCTTTTAGATGCTTCCATATTCCAGGATTTTCTGTAGCCATCATCTTCGATCCTGCTAGTAAGCACCTCTGCTTTGCTTTTATTTAAAAAAAAAATCTTCTGGCTAAAAGACATTTTACAGAGTGAAATGACTGAAGGAGAATTTTGCATCAGTGAGTGGAATGAAAGTATTGGGCTGGTTGAAATGATTACAGTAGTAAGACACCAGTGTGATTGAAAAACACCGAAAGGCAAAATCTAGATTGAAATTCAAAGTGCTACTTTAGTTTCAGAATTCTACTTGCTGAAATTCAGGATGGGTTCAGGAGAACAAAATATCACCAATCCCATGAAGCCAAAGGTAAACACAAGAAGAAAATGATTATCTTGAGTTTGCAGACTATAATCAAGTTCAAATTTACCCAGGTGCAGAGTAATATAATTGGGGATTTGGGTGATTCCAATTGCTAATAGCTTCTTTTACAGACAGCCTCTCTCTTTAGAAATGAGATTAAGTGAGAAGAAGGACTAGTTGTGTTTAATTAAAGTAAAAAATGAAGACTAACAAGTAATTGAATTCAAAATATTTCAGTGCAGAAAGAACAGTGAGCATGGATTGCTTTTACAACGTGCATATGATCATCTCTCTTCTTCTGAAGTGCCTAAAGATTGTAGCTAACACCCCGCAATGGGGAGTTTGCATGGCTGGGGTAAGAATACCACAGCTGGGATTCCACGGAGCAGCCTCAACAGGATTTATATAAGAAGTAAATTTATGAGCCACATTGTAAGGAGGTCAATGAAAATGCAGATGCAGAAAACTATATTTGCACATGGGAATAGGGATTTGCATCATCTGGAGTCTTGCACTGGTAAATTCATGCACCCATAAATATTGTTAGAGTATTTTCTGAAACCCTTTGGAAAATGTGGCCCTCAGTGTCAAATAGAAATGCTGGCGAGGATTCATGTTACTATTGATAATGTTTCTATAGTTTGTGCGTTTGCGTAAAACTAAAAACTCCTTGCAAGATTGCCATCCAAAGTCAAACAGCACAGCCACTGAAGGAAATGAATGGCCAGATTTACAATGGCATTGAACATGAAGAGGGACAAGGTCTAGCATGACGAATGCTTCCTTAAGTCAAATACAGCATTTCCCTCGGGTTCCCAGAGTATCATCCTGTCTACTGCTTTAAATAGGAACAATACAAATTTGTAAGGGTGACGCATCTGCAGAGTTAAATCTCCTGCCTCAGCACAAAACACAAATTCTGCTACTTGTAGAAGTTATTCACTTGAAGCAGACTGGCTGAATTGCACATCCACTAAACCTGGATAGAAGGTTGGGAACAGCAGTTAAAAAAGGCTTTTCACTTTTTAAATTTAACTTGTGTCCTTTGAGAGTCAGTCACATTTTACACCTGAATTTGTTGCATGGAATATTTCAACTTAAAACACTAAGTGTGTTCCTGAGAGCCTGGGAGCTGTTCTTTAACTCCTCCTGTGCCGCTGCTGTGAACACATCAATCCGTCTCTGGATTCAAACCCCTCTTTTGTATTGGTTCCCAGATTTCTCTGACTCTGAGAAAATTATTTCCCGTTATCTCTTTCTCTTCTTGGCTCAGCCCTCAGATCCCCCTTGCACCTCTCTAATTCTTTTACTCCAGTGTCATCGATAGCTACTCGATCTTACTCAACAGCTTTGGGTGGTTGCCAAGGCCTGTCTGGAATTCAAGACAGGCTGCCTTGCATGTTCTTAGAAAGTTACTGTTCCAGCTCAGGAGACACAACTTTTGATGTGGTTGGTCTGACTGGAGGATAGGCCACCTCTGGTCGGATCAGGTCATTACTTTCTTATTGGTTCCCTTTTAAGCATTTTGGCTGCATGTAATTGTGAAGCTATTGGAGAGTGGACTGAGATCTCAGGGAATCTTGCCCCATCTCTACACCTAACCATACACAGGAGCTCTAGAAGCCCCCTGAATTTGCTAGCTAACTTCTGAATGTTCCTGAGCCAGTCCAGGCTGGGACCTCCCCTTCCATGGAAAACATTCGCTTTTAGTGCAGACATTAGCAAAACAGCCTTCTTCTACTTAAACCATCTTCTCGGCTTCATTCTTTCTCTAGAGTCCCATTTTTCTCCTTAGCCGGCCAAAGTTTGAGACAGAGAGAGATGTTTTGCAAAGAAGCTGAATTAGTCGTCATACCCTTAGGTCAGTAATCAGGGCCAGATGCTGCATTCATTGGTGCCTCACTTATATACTTCAGCTGAGTATCTGGTCATTGGTCTACAGCTACCCTCTTACAAGGGTTGTGCTTGGAATAACAGCAAGTAGGAGTTCATACAGGAGTTAGAAAAAAAACCTAGCAATTGAATTTATAAGAGCTTAACTGAATGGCATGGACTGGAGAGAAAATTCGTTGTTCCAGCAAGAAACTCTTCACCAGGGCATCAATTGACACCCGGGTAGCACATACAAATGCACTTTAAACACATTGCCACATCAGAACATAGTCTCCCTAGCACATCATACCGCAAGGACAAGCATCACCTTGGACTCTCTCCGCAAACCTTCCCCCTTTCCAGCCTCCACCTCACTGCCTGCCCAGGATCTCGCTGATTTCTCCAAGGAGAAAACCAACAAATTACTCTCCTTGGGTCACCTTCCCTTCCCATTTCCCCCCCTACAACTCTCACCTCTTGTCATCCTTCAAATCCTTCCTTAAAGCTCCTTTGTTATGATTCCTAAGAAAACTTGACAGCAGTTAGGGAGCTGGTGTGCTGCAAACACTACCTTTGTGCTGACCAAAAGTGTCTGAGGACAGGTCTACACTATAAACTTATATTGATAAGTCACCTGCGGTGTGAAAAATCCACACCCCGGAGCTACATAGTTATACTGACCTAACCCCCGGTGTAGACAATGCTATGTTGGTGGTAGAGCTTCTTCCGTTGACAAAGCTATTTTAGGTATACGGAATACCTCCAGCAGGTAGAAACTTTCAAAATGGAAGAAATGCTTGATATGCAGCCACTGTAATGTAATGTTTGTAAACAAAGTCCCATTAAAATTTTTTAGTTCAGTTGACAAAATCATTTCCAGCCTTGTGTTCCTTGTTTGCCAAGTTCTTCAGCCGTAAGCCTAAGATTCCTGTAACAGCAGAACTCAGTTTAAAACCAAAAGCCTAGTTTTAGACCTATTATTTCTTGCCAGTTTTCCAGCAAGTTGCTGTTTAAAGTTAGCTGGATAGAAAGATTTGAGTCAGAGGTGGCGTGCATCTACACAGTGTAAATGTTTGTCTCTGAAATTTCCTTCCATTGTTTCATTTTGTTTTCACTGAATTGGTGGAAAGACTCGGTGTTGTTACAATTTCGGAGATTTTTCATTCCATAGAACGGTGGTTCTCAAACGAGGGCCACTGCTTGTTCAGAGAAAGCCCCTGGCAGGTTGGGCTGATTTGTTTACCTGCCATGTCCGCAGGTTTGGCCAGTCGCAGCTCCCAGAGGCCACGGTTCACCGCTCCAGGCCAACGGGGGCTGTGGGAAGCGGCGGCCAGTACGTCCCTCGGCCCGTGCTGCTTCCAGCAGCTCCCATTGGCCTAGAGAGGCGAATACGGCTACTGGGAGCTGCGATCGGCTGAACCTGCGGACGCGGCAGGTCAACAAACTGGCCTAGCCTGCCAGGGGCTTTCCTTGAACAGGCGGTGACCCTAGTGTGAGAACCACTGCCATAGACTGTGCCCATAGTTATGATTCACGAATTGTTCTAATTCCCGTTTCTCTCACAATGCTGATGATTAAGGAGAAGAGTTTACAGAGCTCTGGATAATAGTACCTAATTCAATTATACATCTGAGTCAGATTAACTCTCTTCTTATTTCCTCCCTGAATAAGTGTGATATATCAAGCAAACGTGCTTGTGATGGGCATGTAGTCCTATGTGAATCTTTCATCCTGTCTCCTTTTGGTTTGGCAAGGCCTGAGGAAAGGTAGGCCTGTATTTGTAGCATTGTAGGACTGGGAATTATGAGACACAGGTCTCTGTTGACTTCCCAGCCATTTAGAGGAACATCTGAGGTTCAGTCTGAGGTACTATGCCCCTGGAGTCCACTTGCTGTGAAAGGGTGTAAAGAGCCAGGGCCATATCCTCAGCTGGAGTAATCTGACATAGCTTCACCTGCTTCTATTTGTCACTCTGCCAATGGCCTGCTGTGAGAACATGACCAAGTTACTTCCCTTACTCTGTGCCTTTATTTCTCCACCCACCTCTTTGTCTGTTTAGATTGTTTTTGGAGGTAGGGATTACGTCTCCAATTATGTATATGTTCAGGCTCAACTTCACAGGACCCTGATCTCAGCTGGGGTCTCTACGTGTTACCATCACTCAAATTCATAGTAATCAAAATAATTAATTGCCACACACCCATTACAATTCTATAGTGAAACAATCCTGGGTCCTCCGAAGCTGTCCATGTAGCCCAGGCCCCTTTCTTGGGGGCCAATTCTGCCACCCTCATAGACTTTAAGGTCAGAAGGGACCATTGTGATCATCTAGTCTGACCTCCTGCACAACGCAGGCCACAGAATCTCACCCACCCACTCCTGTAACAAACCCCTAACCTATGTCTGAGTTACTGAAGTCCTCAAATCGTGGTTTGAAGACCTCAAGCTGCAGAGAATCCTCCAGCAAGTGACCTGTGCCCCGCATTACAGAGGAAGGCGAAAAACCTCCAGGGCCTCTGCCAATCTGCCCTGGAGGAAAATTCCTTCTCGACCCCAAATATGGTGATCAGTTAAACCCTGAGCATGTGGGCAAGACTTACCAGCCAGCACTCAAGAAAGAATTCTCTGTAGTAACTCAGATCCTATCCTATCTAACATCCCATCCCAGATCACCACTGGGCATATTTACCTGCTGATAATCAAAGATTGGTTTCCAAATTAATTGCCAAAATTAGGCTATCCCATCATACCATCCCCTCCATAAACTTATCAAGCTTAGTCTGGAAGCCAGATATGTCTTTTGCCCCCACTACTCCCCTTGGAAGGCTGTTCCAGAACTTCACTGCTCTAATGGTTAGAAACCTTCATCTAATTTCAAGTCTAAACTTCCTAGTGTCCAGTTTATATCCATTTGTCCTTGTGTCCACATTGGTACTAAGCTTTAATAATTCCTCTCCCTCCCTAATATTTATCCCTCTGATATATTTATAAAGAGCAATTATATCCCCCTTCAACCTTCTTTTGGTTAGGATAAACAAGCCAAGCTCTTTCAGTCTCCTTTCATAAGACAGGTTTTCCATTCCTCGGATCATCCTAGTAGTCCTTCTCTGTACCTGTTCCAGTTTGAATTCATCCTTCTTAAACATGGGAGACCGGAACTACGCACAGTATTCCAGATGAGGTCTCACTAGTGCCTTGTATAATGGTACTAACACCTCCTTGTCTTTACTGGAAATACCTCGCCTGATGCATCCTAAAACTGCATTAGCTTTTTTAACGGCCATATCACATTGGCGGCTCATAGTCATCCTGTGATCAACCAATACTCCGAGGTCCTTCTCCTCCTCTGTTACTTCCAACTGATGTGTCCCCAATTTATAACTAAAATTCTTGTTATTACTCCCTAAATGCATGACCTTGCACTTTTCACTATTAAATTTCATCCTATTACTATTACTCCAGTTTACAAGGTCATCCAGATCTTCCTGTATGATATCCCGGTCCTTCTCTGTGTTAGCAATACCTCCCAGCTTTGTGTCATCCGCAAACTTTATTAGCACATTCCCACTTTTTGTGCCAAGATCAGTAATAAAAAGATTAAATAAGACTGGTCCCAAAACTGATCCCTGAGGAACTCCACTAGTAACCTCCTTCCAGCCTGACAGTTCACCTTTCAGTACGACCCGTTGTAGTCTCCCCTTTAACCAGTTCCTTATTCACCTTTCAATTTTCATATTGATCCCCATCTTTTCCAATTTAATTAATAACTCCCCATGTGGAAGCATATCAAGTGCCTTACTGAAATCGAGGTAAATTAGATCCACTGCATTTCCTTTGTCTAAAAAATCTGTTACTTTCTCAAAGAAGGAGATCAGGTTGGTTTGGCACGATCTACCTTTTGTAAAACCATGTTGTAATTTGTCCCAATTACCATTGACCTCAATGTCCTTAACTACTTTCTCCTTCAAAATTTTTTCCAAGACCTTACATACTACAGATGTCAAACTAACAGGACTATAGTTACTCGGATCACGTTTTTTCCCTTTCTTAAAAATAGGAACTATGTTAGCAATTCTCCAGTTGTACAGTACAACCCGAGTTTACTGATTCATTAAAAATTCTTGCTAATGGGCTTGCAATTTCATGTGCCAGTTCTTTAATATACTTGGATTAAGATTATCTGAGCCCTCCGATTTCGTCCCATTAAGCTGTTTGAGTTTGGCCTCTACCTCGGATGTGGTAATATCTACCTTAATAGCCTCATTCCCATTTGCCATCCTACCATTATCCTCAAGATCCTCATGAGCCTCATTAAAGACTGAGGCAAAGTATTTGTTTAGATATTGGGCCATGCCTAGATTATCCTTAACCTCCATTCCATCCTCAGTGTTTAGCGGTCCCACTTCTTCTTTCTTGGTTTTCTTCTTATTTATATGGCTATAGAACCTTTTACTATTGGTTTTAATTCCCTTTGCAAGGTCCAACTCTACATGGCTTTTGGCCTTTCTCACTTTATCCCTACATGTTCTGACCTCAATAAGGTAGCTTTCCTCGCTAATCCTTCCCATCTTCCACTCCTTGTAGGCTTTCTGCTTTTTCTTAATCACCTCTCTAAGATGCTTGCTCATCCAGCTTGGTCTACAACTCCTTCCTATGAATTTTTTTCCCTCTCTTGGGATGCAGGCTTTTGATAGTTTCTGCAACTTTGACTTGAAGTAATTCCAGGCCTCCTCCACCTTTAGATCCACAAGTTCTTCAGTCCAATCCACTTCCCTAACTAATTTCCTTAATTCTTTAAAGTTAGCCATTTTGAAGTAAAAAACCCTAGTCCCAGATCTATTTTTGTTTATCCTTCCATCTAGTTTGAACTGAATTAGCTCATGATCACTTGAATCAAGGTTGTCCCCTACAACCATTTCTTCTATGAGGTCCTCACTACTCACCAAAACCAAATGTAAAATGGAATCCCCTCTTGTTGGTTCTTCAACTACTTGGTCAAGAAATCCATCCAGAAAATCACATCCAGAAAAATCTGAGCCCTATTATTACTAGCACTTGTCCTCCAGTCTATATCTGGGAGTTAAAGTCTCCCATGATCACACAATCCCCATTAGTGTTTACTTCATTAAAAACATTAAAGAGGTCTCTATCCATATCCAAATCAGATCCCGGGGGTCTGTAGCACACCCCAAGCACTATCTCAGGGGAGGCTCTAGTAGCTTTCTTTCCCAGTGTGATTTTTGCTCAGACTGACTCTGTCTTATCCATTCCATCACTTCTTATTTCTTTACAGTTAACCTCATCCTTGATATACAATGCTAGTCCACCACATTTGCCTTTATTTCTGTCTTTCCTAAACAGCACATAGCCTTCAATACCTGTATTCCAGTCAAAACTACTATTCCACTATGTTTCTGTTATCCCTATAATATCCATTCGACCCACTGTGCTCGCATTGGAACGAGGTGCAGCTAGGTGGATTCTGGTGGATTCTCTGCAGTTTGAGGTCTTCAAACCAGTTTTGAGGATTTCAATAACTCAATCCTGGATTAGGGGTTGTATAAAAGTGGATGGGTAGGGTTCTGTGGCCTGCCTTGTGCAGGAGGTCAGACTAGATGATCATATTGTTCCCTTCTGACCTATGAGTCTATGAGTCTAGGTGGGAGTCAGGGTATCAGAATCTGGCTGTGAGATCTGCCTCCAATTCTGAGCAGGTGTAAATCAGCTTAGCCTAACTGGAGTCAGTGGAGCCACAGTGATTTGTAGCTTCTGAGAATCTGGCTCCTCCGGAGTAAGACTGGCAGACTCAAGCTCCATAGTCCAGATTCCGCCACCCTTATTATCATGGAGTCTTGACTCCATGAATACTCCCATTGAAACCAACGGGACCGCTGGCCCAGTAACATGTTACTCAAGCTCAATAATGGTGGCAGAATCTGGCCCTTTGTAAGGTGTAAATAGCAAGGGACCAGATTCTATTAAACTTGCTCAGTAGCTGACTTCCTGAACAGTCCCATCAATCACTGGTGCTACGCGTGGAACAAGGGACTACTCAGAGTGAGGGAGGGAGGGAGAATCTTTCTTTAGGTGTGGAGTAGGGTCTAGATCATAGATGGCTTTGGTTACTCTGCAGGATCCCTCACGTGCTCTTTTAATTCTTCATTCTCTCATTTGGTGCCTGCAGGGGGCTGTGAGGTAGCCGTGAGGCATCTTCATAATGGAAGTCAGCTGAAGTCAATAGTGGTGGGCATCACTGGTGTGAAAGCAAGGAACAGTGTGGATCAGGGCTAGCTTGAGTGGAACTGTACGGTGGCAGGAAAGAGAAATGTTACAGTCAAAGCCACTATTCCCACCGTTGATATGTAGAAGCATTCGTTGGTAGATGGAAAGAAAAGATGAAAGCTCTTTAAAGTTTTCTGTTATATTGCCTATTATGCCCACAAAAGAACATTCTAAAAATCACTGAAGTCTGGGAAGGAAATTTCTCTGTGCTCGTTCAATGTGTTTCCAAGTAAAAGCCTAGCAGCATGACTTTATAGAAGCTTGGAACTTGAGGAATGCGTTTATAGCACTTGTACAACACTGATGAAGGTGCCCTCCCTTCCTTTGTGTTTTGCCTGGTCTTTCTTTTGTCCAGCTAAAATCCTTAGGTGTCTTTCACCCTCATAAACATTGGCATTCACAGTAGTCTGAAATTTGATTTTACACTCAGTAGCCCATAAAATAAGACACAGAAGATGATTGGAAAGCCTCATCTTTCTGAAACCTCTCTAATACCAGTTAAGACCGTGGCATAAAGTAAGGATGAAATTCCACCTACACTCTGAATCTACATGGTTTTATGGTTGAAGTCAGATCCCTGAAGTTATTTAAGAGCGAATGTTCATGCCAGAGAAATATGCAATGCAATAAATGGCTTTTGTGGGGCCTTAAACATGCGAGAAAGCTGAGACATAACCACAAAAGTTGTCTGTTGTGAGCCCACTCCAAAGCCAAGTTCATAATTGCTAATATACAGCAGGATAAAGGAAGATCAAGCAAAGCAAACGTATTTAAATTGTGACAGACCCAGACCAGTGGGGTACCGGAGTCTGGTAGAGGGCAAATATACTGGTCACGGGATGAGTAGTTTTCTGTTCCCTGAGTGACCAGAGCAGGGGCTGCACTAGAGTAATCAGGAACCTGCTAGAACCAGTTAAGACAGACAGGCTGATTAGATCACCTGAAGCCAATCAAGGCAGGCTAATCAGGGCACCTGGGTTTAAAAAGGAGCTCACTCCAGTCAGGGAGGGGGGAGCCAGAGGAGAGGAAGTGTGTGAGAGGAGCTGGGAGCAAGAGGCACAAGGAGCTGAGAGTGAGAGGCTGTGCTGCTGGAGGACTAAGGAGTACAAGCGTTATCAGACACCAGGAGGAAGGTCCTGTGGTGAGGACAAAGAAGGTGTTGGGAGGAGGCCATGGGGAAGTAGCCCAGAGAGCTGTAGCTGTCATGCAGCTGTTACAGGAGGCACTATAGACAGCTGCGACCAACAGGGCCCTGGGCTGGAACCCAGAGTAGAGGGCAGACCCAGGTTCCCTCTTAAACCTCCCAACTCCTGATCAAACACAGGAGGAGTTGACCCAGACTGTGGTTTCTACCAGAGGGGAAGATCACTGAGGCGAGCAAATCTGCGAATAAGCGCAGGACCCACCAAGGTAGAGGAGGAACTTTGTCACAAAATAAAAAATAAATGTATCTTTTTTGCCTCCTGAGGCTTTGAAATTCCTATGCCACTGATTTTTCAGACTTTTCATCGATATCACTTTGAGGGCGAAGAACCCGTGGAAAAGGGATGATGAGATTGAACATGGAGGATCAAAATTCCAACTCTATAAACTGCAAGTGAAAATTCCACATTTGTGCATGTGGGAGCATACATATACCTTTTCAGATGCAAATCTTTCGCACTGAAGTGGCTGCTGACACATACACAAGGAACTGCATGTAAGTGCAAACACAAGGCTGTACATACAGTTTAGGAAACTACTTTTGAAAACTTGACATATGGCATCGATAGGGACTTTAGTGTCGTCTGTGAGATGAAAACACTGGTGTCCCCAGGGCTTTGATTGATGGAATTACTTCTTTGTTCTTTCAACCTAATATTTTTCTAGTTTACTACATAATAGTCACATTTACTCTGATTATAAGGACCAGGATATACTAAATTCTAATGGAACAATATCTGCAAAACTCACATAAGAATGTTTTATCGCTGAAACTATAAAGACTCCTCTATACTGTTCATATTTTTATACTCTGCAGACCGCTTTAGAAGATTAACAGAAGCCTCTATAAAACACTCTTTAAATTAAATATTGCATTTATTTTAACAGCTTCAATCCCCGCTTTCCTGCAACATTTCAAGAATAAAACTAATCTGAGGATGTATACATGGCTTCCAACCCATAAAACTCATTTTTCGTTATTTCCCCAGTCTCGTAAGGTGGATTTTGTTTATCTGCAACACAATCCATTTTAGCAAAAGGCTTGGCATTCAAGTGGCTGGGCTGACAGCAAACAAACATATAAAGAAGTTTGTAAGCAAATTAATGTAGAGTCACTGGAAACCAAAATGGGTTTGCCCAAAGAAACTTTGCTAAAGATACGTATTTTATAACATTTTTTTTTCTCTTCCCTATTAGATATTTTTCAAAGCAATATAGCTTAGATCCCTCCTGTTATATTGTACTAATGTACACTATGATCACAATATGTCTTATCAATATACCCATTACCCTTAAACTCAAATTATGATAACCCTTTTTTTCTAAACCAAATGAAAAAGTCTGTTTCACAACTATATCCCCTGACTGGAACTAACATGGATTATTAATGAAAGGTGGGAGGTCTGAAAAAATGCTTTTTCTGTTGTGATAGCAAAGTGAGCCTTAAAGATTTAAATTGTTCTAAATATAGATGGTTAGAACCCAGAGCAAAAAACTGCATTTTTCTAAATGGATTCCCAGAGTCTCCAAAGCAACCGGGGTGGATATCAATATGTAACAGAGGAGATGTGTAATCTGGGTTTGGTCATCAGCATTACACACAAGAAAACATTGGGCTATAATGGTTTGTAACTGACAGTTTGTTTGTCCATCAGTGTGTTACTACTGGATTGGATTGGAGATCGATGGTGAGATCCCATGTTTTCTGCAAACGTCTTCATCTTGGCTGAACCTGCCTGGGGAATGTTTGTTTTAATCATCTCAGCTCCCATCTTTACATGAACGTCAGCCAGATTTTGATAGACTCATAGCTTTCATGATTTACAACTTTTCCTGGCTATTTCTCACACCCAAAAAGTAGCTGGAGATACACGAGTGCTAAAAAGAAGAAAAGTGAAGAGATCTAACTTTAGTAGAACAATTCAGGCCCCCTCGGACCTTTAGTAATGAGGCAACAACTAGCTATTCTGAGGCCAGCTGTCACTCATTTGGTGGACTGCCAGTAAACTGTTGTAAATAACCATGTTCCCCAATGCACCACTTGCTAGAACTAGCCTTTACTGCTCCATCAGCTTCTTTCAACACTGCAGGCAGAAACCATTGCTGCTACCGGCTGAATTTCCCTGGTATAGTACACATTACAGGGTCTTCTCTACAATGATGTTCTGTAAAGCTAAGAGAAGTGTATGTTTTAATGGAGTGGCATGCAGCATTACACAAGTTGATAAGTTAAGGCCCAGATCTTAAATTACAGCCAAGTAAGCTAGACTCTGCATGCAAAATTGGCCTTTTCCTCACCAAATCCTGAGCTTGCTCTGTGTTGGTCCAGTTCCACAATAAGTGCCGCTGGCTGTAGACAGCCCCATGAGGCCGATCTGGCTGCCAGAGATCAGCAAGACATCGATCCACCTTGGCCATGCTGGCTACCCATGGTCACACCCCTTTTATAGGCTGCAGTGCCAGCTCGGTAACACGGGAAGATCCCACTACCTGGGGTAGTCTTCCCTGGCTGACTTATGCCAGTTTTTGATCCATAATCCACTTCTGGAGTGGTACAAAGGAGTTACACCAAAGGCTCAGGCCCAGTGTCTTTGTCATAGCTGCTCATCTGGCCCATTAGCAAAAGACAAATAGGTACAAAGAAATACACGAGAATAATTGTTGCCTAGCACACTTGAATGGACTAGCTATTTATCACATATTTCTCTTAGCACCGGACAGGAAACATGGTATAACGGATCCTCTGTCATACGCTAGATAGTTAATACACTTTTGGGAACTGTTTTAGAGGTGGTGATTATTGTTCTGTCAACACCATTCACTTTAGGAAGTGCCATATTATTTCTATGGAACAATTTTCTTCCATTCTTCCTTTGCTCAGATTAAAACTACTGATTTCCTTGGGAAGCAAGGGTTCTTCAGATAGCGATTGTTCTCATGCATAACAGTTGCAGATCTGTTGGTATGGTTGCATTGTCACAGGTGTGAGATTCTATGCTATTAAGCTGGGGGAGGACAGTGAAAAGCCTCAAGGACACTATGCCATCAACCCCAAAGTAGTTCAACACAAATAATTGTGTCTGAAATCAACAACACGAGGCATTAAAGTCTTTTCCTTTTGTTGTCTCTTTATATTGAGAAAGTGAAGAGATAGTAAAGACAGAGTTTATCCCACTGGGTATATTTTAAAAAAATATTTGTATTGGCTTATCGTAGAAAGGGTAGGTGAGAAATTTCCAAACAGATGCTGTTCGTTGTCCGACTTGGATACATTTATGTTGAAATAGATGTTACTGCAAAGTGGTGCATTGACAAGAATGAATCTCTTGTTTTATCACAGTTTTCCCTAGATGTAAAGATTTCAGGGAATTCCCAGGGCACAATACATGTGAAGATGTATAGGCTGGTAGTATCACTAAGACTAAAGATAGAGTAGAATGGGATTAGAATAGATCAGGTCATTAATAATATAAGACTGTTGCTCCCTTTTGACCCAAGCAGCGAATCATAGTTTGGGCCCTAGGGATGTTCCAGTTGGAAGTAGAAATTAATGGAGTCTGGTATATTCTTTGATGCAATCTTGTTTCTTAGAAGGAATGTACAGAGTCCTGCTTCTCTGAACACAGGAGAAACCCAAAACAAAAGAGCGGTTTGTTAGTGTACAGTCCCAAACTTTGTTAGGAAACAGACCCAAAAGCTCTCTCTCTAGCTGTTTTCAGCGTCAAAATGTGCTCCTCAGAGACTGCTTCTGGGCTTTCTTGGTTTTTTTCACCTGCCCCTCTCTATGTTCTTGTCTGTTCTGCCTTCCGTAGCATGCTGATACGCACATTCCTCACAAAACCCTTTTGCCCCCTCCATCCGAAGTCCTGGGTGGGTTCACAACCCCTGCTTCCCTCAGGCGGGGGGCTTCTGCTCAACTCGTCCTGAGGATTATGTTAATTGAAAAGTATGTTCATGCCCAATTTGAAACAGCTTTTTAGTCAACCCAGCTCCTGACAACACTACTGGATTCTGCCTCTTTGTGCATGTTACAATGCACCTTACTCAGAGATTTCAAAGGATCTATGAGTCCAGTAAGGCACTAGTCCAGCTGAAGGCAGAAGGTGGCCTCAGACTTGGAAAGACTGTATTTAAGGGAGAGGCCATGGTCTAATGGTGTGAAATTGGGACTCTGGGACCCCTGAGCCGTGATGCTTGCACAGCCCTATGCAGGTTAGATATGTTACACAGCATTGGCAGCAGCGAGGAGAAGTGATGCTGACAACCCCACTGCCCACTCAGGTTCATCCCCAATGGCTCCTCCTGACTGGCGTTGCATCCCCCGTGCAGGACTCATGGGCCACAGGGCCAAACCTGAGTGGGCGATGGGGTAGCCAGTGCTGCTCCTCCTTGCTGCTGCCATGGGGGCTGGCTCCTGCCACAGGGCTCCCCACTAGGGGCGTGCCCGGCCTCGCCAGGCTTCCAGCAGCTTGCACCCCCTCTTAGGGACAGGGCCTGACACTCCATCTGGGAGGGCTGTGCTGGAAGATGGCATAGACTAGGCAGGCAAGGTGCTGGGGCTAGTGACCACAGTGGGATGGCTCCACAGGGACTGACATGGGGAAAAATAATCTGGAGACCCCTTGGCTCCCAAGCACTGACACGGATCTTCTCCGTTGCCTTGGGCAAAGCCCGTAGGTGCTGATTTGCAGATGTGCTTAGTGTTACAGATCTGGCTGAGTGCCCATCACAACAGTTACCTGTCTGTTGGACTTGGACCCAACTCCTGGGTCCATGGGCTGCAGTGTCCCCCTTGGTGTGGACAGTGTTCCTAGCTTTGCATCGCTAAGGCACACTGGCCTCTTGGCTGCATCCTTTTTGGGCAGCGGGGCCATGCCTTCCAGCCACCGTAGACTGAGGAAACACTTCTCAGCCCCCCTTTCCCAGTTCCCCTCAGAATTGGCCCCCTCAGAATAATTTACTGCCCCTGGTTTGTATCTGACAAGCCCAATCAGTGTGTAAATCTGGCATAATATAGTGATCTCTTTTATCTATTTACCTTTTCTGTGTTAGGTGTCTAGTCTCTGAGCACCTTCTGCTCTTTAATGTCGTTATCCTCACAACCCCCAGCAAGGTTCAGTGGGAACATGATTAGGATCTGGTTCTTCTGGGTGCCTAATGCCTCCAGACCACTACCTGGCAGCCATGGTAGTGCCACATGCTGTGCCACAAAGGCTCAGTGTAGATACATACTACACAATGTACCACCTCAAAAGACTGGACTGACAGATTCCCTTGTGGCCCCTGATTGGTCCAGGAGCCCCATTTAAGCACAGGAGGAGTTCCAGGAAGTGTCTGTGAAATGAGGTGGACTCTCTTATCAACTGTAGAGATGGACCTGCTTCCCGGCTCACTCTTGAACTCCTGACTGCAGTTTAGACCCTTGGCTTCTGCTTTTGATCTCTGACTCCTGGCTTCAGTGGGTCTGGCTTTGACACTTGGTTTTGGTTGTTGAACTCTGACCCTGGCTACAGATCCTGGGTTTTCCCCTTGAACTCTGACTCTGTTCCTACTCCCGGCATTGGTATGAAGACCCTGACCCCTAACCTGAGCTTAGACTCTGATCCTGGTTCTGACCCCTGACTTAGGCCTCTGGACTCTGGCATTGGTCCTGATCATTAAGCCTGACTGCCCAGGCCCCACTCCTCACACTTGCTGTAGCAGAACCATTGTCCTAGGATGGATCCTTTGATTAGAAAACAGTCACCTTTGATGACTCTGTGTTAGTGCCTTCAGGGAGGTGTCAGGCATTACAGTAAGCTTCATTTGTGGTCAGTTATAGTCACATACTCCTCATTCAGCTCAGTCTTCAGAATGGTGGTTGCAATGTCAAATGAAGGACACAAATTGACAGACATGCAGACAAAGACCCATTCATCACACTCAGCACCTTGGAAAATGAGGACTCTGGCTTCTCTACTTTTTTCTAAACTGGGGATGATAACACCTACTTCAAAGTGTTGCTGTGAGGGCAAATTTAATCTTTGGCAGTGGAGTTACACTGCTTTGAGTCAATTCCACCCCCCTTGTGTGTATGGCATTTTGAACATAAGAAACGCCTCCACCGCTCTGCAGAGGGCGAGCTCAATATTTAAGCACCCAGCTGCAGAGAGAGGAATTTCACCCAGTATTGTTGCTTTGTTTTTATTATGGAGTCAAGAAAGGGCTGTGATGTTCCCCTTCAGTCAACTTCTGTCAGATACCTCCTCTTCAGCATTCCATAGCTATATTGTAATGATAATTCTAGGGAACAGATCAAATTCCCAGTGCAATAAATTACTGCAGTGAATAATAGAACCTGGAGTCCTCTCGCAACCTTTAAAAGCATCTGTAAGTAAGAAATGGCCTTCATAACACCACGTATTCAAGATGGAGACAAAATTCTGTGTTCACTATGAAGGGAGTACAGCCTAATCACTGTTTTATTTGCTTAATTTAATGGAGTGTTTAGACCATATTACATTAAAAGACAGCACCGAAAATGTAATTAACTGCCACATTTTGAGGGCTAGCACTTTTAATATGCATTGAAATGGTTTAATCCATTAAAAGTAGCCATTTCCATTTAAATGGAAGAATGTCATCTTGAGGATGGAACAGGCATGGGCCTCTTTGTATCTGCTCTAAATCAGCATGGAAATACCAAGGCCTAATCAGTAACATTTAAAAAGGAGGGATTATGAATTGTGCTAGTCCTGCAGAAAGGATTTGGGTTTGAAGCTACAGGATAGAGCCCAACTCTTAGCCTGCTCAAAATGGCAGATGTTAATTTGACAGTGTCCAGAGTTGTTACGAACTTGAACGTGTCACAGATTTTTTCCCTAACTAAAGATGTGGGATTGAAACAGGTGATTTCTGAGGTGCTGTGAAGGATGCGTATGGACAGCATGAAGTGTTCCAGTGAGGATGCGCCAAACAGCTTGGTAGAATTGCAGGTACTGTCCTTTTAATATTGGGCACTTATTGACTCTTGCCTAGAGTCAGCTGTTTGCATGAAACCTGCCAATTGTGAAAATAATTAGGTAGGAAACGCTGACCTAAATGTGTTTGCAAGATGGATGCAAATTGACTGATGCATTAATAACTGCAGCTGCATTACGCATTAATAATAGCCCAGAATACTTTCAAATGGGGAATAAAGAGGCAAAATAAATAATACCAGAAATTAGATTGTTAAGCTGAGACTGGTTTTTTTGTACAGCACCTCACTCGATGGGGCCTGATTCTGACTGGGTCCTCTGGGACTACAAGAATATTTTGTTTTACATTTTTCTCTAATTTTACCTGGATCTTCTTAGTATTTATTCATCCAAAGGCAAAAACTTCCTCAAGGCCCTGATTCAATCCTATTCAATAAATTCATTACATGAGTCCTTCCTTTGACTTCAATGGCCATTGGATCGGGATCCAAATCTGCATGGTGGATAGAGGACAGAATTGTTCACCCAGCACTTTGAATGGCAATAGCTCAAATGTGTGGCTACTACCATGGGGCTGAAGCTGCAGTAACATCCACGTTCCTGCTCCCGTATTTGGCAGAGAGGAATGGCTGGTGGAAGGGATCCACCGCCATCTTCCCAAGCCATCCTGCATGAGAATGTCAATAACTCCCAGTGGGCATGCAGAGGGTATCCAAACCTTCTGAAGATCCGCTGTCCTGTCCCTCACTATGCTAAGGTTCTACTGCATCTGGGGCCTTCTGTGGGGAAGCCAGGGGTGGGAGTTACTTGTCAGAGTGAACAAAACATGGTTTAACAGCCAATCTCTTTGGGAAAGAATAACATTTGGGCCCAAAATAAAGGATTCCCGCTCCCTGCTGATGGACAATGGAAAGGTACATGCCTCAGCTTTAAACTGCAAGAGCTGTGCAGGAATGTCACCATCAGTTAATTATCCCAGATAACCCTTTAGTCTTTCCCATAATCTGCAGCACTGCTCTCTATTCAGCAACTGGCTCAGGATCAAAGGACCATCCTTTGATTCTCTGAATTTCTTGCACCCTCAGGCAAGTATGCTACAACTTCAAAAAATGACCCACTAAACTGTTCTTGCCACTTACTCATCAGACTGGTTGCACTTCCCAATAAGAGAGGTCCCATAACAAATGAAACGAATGTGCAGATATTGGATTCTTTGGAAAATTACTTAAGGTGATGTTCAATTATACATGCCTCTTTCCCCAAGTTTCAAATGATATGTGCATGCATGATGGACGTAAATTAATATTTGAACTGTTAATTAGGGATTACACATGACAGTGAGTTATTTTGGTGGCACATTGTGCATGGACTCAGAGATAATAATGATGGGTGCATTTTTAGCAGCCTATAAATAAATAAACATAAATGAAACCCATGTCTGCTATGCTGTCTCCAGGGAATCACGCTGATTTGTATAAAAGTCTCCATTTGATGTTCCCTTTTGGGCAGGGAACCACTTTGATGCCTTCAAGGGCCCAGCCCATGGTGGGAGCTACAGTACACAAATAAAAACTAACCATGAAACATCTATTTGTGTTACATACACATATCGTAGAGTCGCATGAACTGTCAAAGCTCATTGCATGGGTTTGAAGATGCCTTTTTGAGACTGGGCTGAACCAAAGTGGTGTACTTGCACTGAACAATTTATTCTGTGAATTTAGCTTTTTTTTTCTGTTTTGAATTATCCAGGAACAGGCAGATGTTTTTATGAATTTGCAATTCTTTAATGAGTAAACACTAGCTAACCTACAGCTTGCTTGCAAAATGGATGGTGTTAATATTCACTATTTATGGGTCACCTAGTTCATATGGAACAGTTTCTGATCCCTGGCCTAACCAATTGTGGATTATCAGTGAACATACGTAATTGCCCAACAAAACAACCGTGTGAATAATAAACATAGATTTTCCAAAGTGGCCAGGGTAGAATGTCCAGCACAGATACTCTCCCAAGCATGGATTCAGGCTGGTATTTGCAATGCTTTTGGTTTCTGCAGATGTTCTTACCTGAATGTTTGTGACTAAGCACATTATGGAGCTTGCAAAGGGAAATGAGTTTTACTAGCAAGAAGATTGGTACAGAAATCTGTCTAGTCATTGATAGATTGCCATATCTGCCACACAAGTATTTGTAATTTTTTTTAAAATAATAGATAATGTTGCAGCAATATCCTGCAATATCTCTGGGAGGTCTCACTGTATTAAGTTTATTTATCATTGTGGGCCAGGAATGGTATGTAATTCCATGGGGGAAGGTAACCTCAGTCCCTCCAGGAATAAAAACAGTGGGGGATGATCTGGCAAATGCACTCAGGGTGTAATACTTCCAGAGATGCACTGCCTCATTGAGACGCTACATAGACTAATTTAAACTGGATTCTCCAGGGGCAGCAGCCAAAGAAAGGACTGTTGGATAAACAGCCTTAGCTTCAACTGACTCATCCAGCAAATGGCCAGGACCTTCCATTTGCTGGATGGCGGGGGGCATGGGGCAGGGGGATTGAAAAGGAGAGAGAAGGGGAGAGGGCGGCACTCCCCTAGGGAAGGGTTGGAAGGCCTGAGACTGACCAGAGTCATTGTGGAGATGGGGAGTGCTGATCTGTGCTGAAACAGCAAAGAATCCTGTGGCACCTTAGTCTATAAGGTGCCACAGGATTCTTTGCTGCTTTTACAGATCCAGACTAACACGGCTACCTCTCTGATACTTGATCTATGCTAAGCGTATTAGCGTGCACATAGTATTTTGATTGTTTTAATGTGCTTTCTCTGTAATGCTTCTACCTTAAGAATAAAGGTGCTTGCTTTGAAACAAGTGTGTGATAACTTAAAACCACGGGCAATTACCCTGTCCACAGCCATTAAAGGGAAGGCAAAGCAGAGATGCTGGCCTGTTTTGGCCATCTGACTTGCTGGGGAATTCACCATGCAGGCAGGGAGCTGAGCAGACCTGGAAATATGCTAGTCAGGAGGGAGAGAGATGCAGGTCTCTGCCCAAGAGAGATTATGGCAGAGGAGCCAGACACCGGAGAGTGGGTACCTTTGTTGGACGGTAGAGGGGGAATACGGGTGCAGTTGCCCTGACTATGGCAGCTATTACCACTCCTTGTATAACAACAGCTGAACCATTGATTAAAACATCTATTCTTTGTATATTAATATTTTATAGACTATTCATAAATGTACCCCTATAGTCTTGTAATGTAAAGTGTGCCCCTCATTTTCTAATGTTTACTGTTTATCCATAATATGGGATTTGGAAATGCCTAACTGGATGCAGTGAGAACAGGTTTTTAGTTGTGTGTATCAATGATTGTGGACTATGGGTAGAAATGGTTTTAGTTTTGCCAAACCTCATCAGTCAAGTTTAGGGCTCTAAGGTCTCACATGACCTGAAGCTCTGGATTTGGTCCTTTTCTCGTCATGGAGGTTTATTTATACTGGATCGTTCTCCGTAAAGGTTTATCCCTTATTCTGCACATGTCCTGCACAAGTGTGAAGCACAACTTAGCCCTTAATAGTGTCCATGCGCACATCATTCAAGCAAATCTTGTCTGTGCACATCTCAATTAGTTATTAGTTATGCAACCAAAAATGTACATGATAAAAAAAATTCAATCCACAGGAGTAATTTCATTAGCAAGTTAAATCATTCCATGTGTCAGCTGTGTTTTAGAGAGAGAAACTCTGACTAACCTGCTTTCATAAAAGGAGCTGAAATCAAAGCAGGCTATTTAAATCTTTCACACGGCTGCCTTTCTGGCCCAGTCCCCATGAAGCACTCTCAAATTCATATCAGGTTTATCCATCAGTCCAAATCTCTTTTTGCAGTTGTTGATTTAGAAGCTAACGGAGATGTCTGTGTGACTGTCATAAACATATAAATGGATGCTGCTTTTCCCCCCCTTAATAAAATGTATTAGCAACTGTTGTCTCCAGAACCTCAGCTCATGTGAAATGCTGCAGGTCTCCCTTCCACTCAAGGGAGAGCTAGTTTCTTAAATGAAAATGCATGTAGCTATGTCTAAAATATTGCAAGTGCAATCAACTTACAGTACCTGCTAAAAGCTTTCTGATAGATATGGTAGGTGCTCATGTTTTGAAACTTAGAAATGTCTCCTCATTTGTCTTTAAACAACGTAAGCACAGTAGACCAAGAGAGATCAGGTCTCAGTGCCACTGAGATGCTTAGAAATCATCTTCAACACCATGTTGGCCAACTTCTGCGAAGAAACTTTTTCTTTGTTAATACGTTGTTGGGGTTTTTTTTGTAGGTGAGCTAAAGATTTTTATTACAGTGTAATGTCCAGACATCATGGGGTCAGATCCCATCAAATGCTCCAGTTGCAAGCCAGTTTAACCAGCTATATAGGGAGTTGCGTAGTGTAAGGAGATCCCTGAGTGGTACGTCAGTGACACAGCCATCCCTAAACCACCCCCTATACTAGCAGCAGAATAGAGAGTGCGTCAGGGACATACTGGTAGAAAAGGGGCAGTGACATATATCGTGCAGTTTAGAATAGCCGTAAGACTGCTCTAATTTCCTGTGCAGAATGGATTGTCCCCAGGGTCATGGCAGTGAGGGAGAACATAAAGGTGGCACAAACCCTTCACTTTCCAGATGTGTTGGTGCTGCTCCAACTTAGGGATGGTCCAGTGGTTAGGTGCTAACCTGAAAACTTCAAGATCTATGTTCAAGTCCCTATATTGCTACCAATTTAGTGAGATATCAGGCAGGTCTCTTTAACTCTCTTCACTATCTGTAAATTGGGAATGACAACACTTCCATATCTCACTGGAGGTTTGTGAAGATAACAGCATTAAAGAGTGGGAGGTGCTCAGAGACTAGACACCTAACATAGAAAAGGTAAATAGTATCCTGAGATCACTCTTTATACTATGCTAGATTTACACACTGGTTGGGCTTGTGAGATATAAAGCAGGGGCAGTACATTATTTTGTGTGATTGTGTGGAAAGGTTTTCAGCCGATTTCAGATTTATTCTCACAGATTCAACAATGGTATTATCATAAAACACCCTAGCAAAGCAAACTAGCTTAAAACAGAAAATCCAAGAAGCCAGATTACAACAGAGCCTAAACAAAAGGAATGGGTTATACATTTCTGTCAGCCATTTTCATTCATCCTTGAGTGGTCTGAGATGCAGGGTCCACTCAGTTAGGAGGTGATTAGGTATCACTTGTGGAGAGAAGGAATAAATAAAATTCCTTTGCACTAGGCAGTTGTTGAGATAAAACCCCTGCCATCCCACAAGAGTGAGCTGATATGCATCTGAGAGTTTACGAGTTTACAGTGTAATCTTTTGGGTTAATTAACGCAGGAACCACCTTTCAGAAGCTCGTTAATCAAGTGTTACATGGCCTATAAGATTTTGCATGGGCTTATACTGATGACACTGCAATACTTGCAGTTCTTGGTCAGATCATAAAACACACTTGGGAGTTGTGTTAACAAAACTCAGAGATGCGGGTCTTACTATAAAGGTGTCAAATTGTAAACTAGGAGCTGCAAAAGTTATGGACAATAAGTTTGATCTGGATACTGATGCCTCAGGCATGTGTTTAGATGTAGTTCTGATGCAAACAGGGGAATGTAACAAAAATCATCCCATTGCTTCTTAAGAAACTGACATCCACTGAGCACAATTATTCTGTTCTAGAAAAAGCATGTTCTGCAGTTGTACATGCAGTCAAACAGTTAAGGCCCTATCTATTTAACAGCCAATTTAGGGTCCTGACAGGCTGTTCTCCTTTGATGAGGCTATACGAAACAAAGGTACGAGTTCCAAACTGCTACACTGGTGCATCACTCTGCAAGACCATGCCATAGAAATTGGGCATATCAAGGAAAGCTAAAATATTGTAGGAGACACCCCATCCAGGCCTGGGGGTTATGACCCAATGCCTATGGATCATGCAGTAGCTGACCCTACTGCATCATTGCAAGAGAGCAGGTGTGACACAACTGGCAAAGGATTCACTATTTTGTAACAGTAACGCCCGAAGGGCCTAACAAACTCACTACACCTAACACACTGCTTTCATAGTATTTATCCATAAAGTGTATCAGGTATGCTGTTAAATGAAACCCAGGCTCACATTAGCCATTAATATGGTTGTGAAATGTATGTCTAAATAGCATGTAAAAAAGCTGTCCTTCTCCACTAAGTAGAGAACCTACATTTCCCTTCAGCTTTCTCCAGCTCCTACTGTATTTATAGAACTTCTTCTTGGTGCCTTTTATGACACTTGTTTGTCAGGGCCGGCTCTACAGTTTTCGCTGCCCCAAGCAGCACACCGAATTGCTGCTGCGGACGGCAGGGGCGGTCCATGTGCCCTTAGGGCGGCAGTCACGTTTCCTCGGCGGTGGCAATTCAGCGGCGGCTTCTATGTTTAGCTGAAGCCGGCCCAGACAGCTAAACATAGAAGCTGCCGCCGAATTGCCCTCACTGCGGA
Source organism: Gopherus evgoodei (assembly GCF_007399415.2). Lineage (NCBI taxonomy): Eukaryota > Metazoa > Chordata > Testudines > Testudinidae > Gopherus > Gopherus evgoodei. The sequence continues at coordinate 6,403,403 of NC_044325.1, read as the reverse complement.
AACGCACCTGCCGCCCTAAGGGCACAGGGCCTGCCTGCGGTGGCAATTTGGCACGCTGCTTGGGGGCAAAATAGCAGGGACTGCCGCCCTTGCAGATTGCCGCCCCAAGCACCAGCTTGGAATGCTGGTGCCTGGAGCCGGCCCTGTTGTTTGTGTAACTGATTTTGTGCCTTAGACATTCTGACTTTGTCCCCTTACACTTGGGGACAAGCTATTGGTTTGTACTCCTTAGTAATGCATCTATGGTCCCACTTTTTGCAGGATTCCTTTTTGATTTCCAGGTAATTAAAGAGCTCCTGCTGGAGCCATACTGGTCTCTTACCATTCTTCCTATTTTTTTCTTCACATTGGGATACTTTGTAGTTGTGCTTTTATCTCCTTGAGAAACTGCCAGATATCCTGAACTACTTTATCCTTGAGATTTTCTTTGCATGCGACCTTGCCTACCGGTTCTCTGAGTTGGTTAAAGGTTGCTTTTTTGAAGTTCATTGTTCTTATTCTGCTGCTCTTTTTCCTTAGAATCATGAATTCTGTCATTTTCTGATCACTTTCACGTAAAATGCTTTCCTCCTTCAGATTTTCAACCAATTCTTCCCTGTTGGTAAGAATCTAGTTTAAAATGGCTTCTCCCCGATTACTTCCTCCATGTGGTGAAACAAACAACTGTCCCCCATAAATTTGAAGAATTTATTGAACATCCCATGTGCTGCCGTATAACTTTTCCAACAGATGTCAGTCTGTCTTTCACCTCCTTCTGAACCACAGAATAAGTATATACATAATCCTTGATGTATAATGCAACATCTCCTTCCTTTTTCCCCTGCCTGTGCTAGCTAGTATTCCAGTCATGAGACTTATCTCACCAAGTCTCAGTAATGCTAATCATAGATTATTTGGGTTGGAAGGGACCTCAGGAGATCATCTAGTCCAATCCCCTGCTCAAAGCAGGACTAATCCCCAAATGGCCCCCTCAAGATTGAACTCACAACCTTGTATTTAGCAGGTCAATGCTCAAACCACTGAGCTATCCCTCCCCCTGTAATTACTGGTAAGTCATAATTTAGCTCATATTCTTATACTCTTCTTTTTGTTTGTTCCCCCGACTCTTTGCTTTGTGTGTAGACATCTAAGATGTTGAGCAGATTTTGCCACTGATTTCTCCCATGTTATTGTTATGATCCTATTGTCCCTCTCAACATCTAGCTCTCTGTTAAGTTCAACTTTTTTAATGCGTACCTGTGGCTTTTGTCACCTGCCCCTTTTGAACCTAGTTTTAAGCCCTCCTCAGTCAGCTGATAAGTTGGTGCACGAATTTGCTCTTCCCCTCCTGGTCAGGCAGATCGCATTTCTTCTCATCAGACCGTCTTCCCGGAACAGCATCCCATGGTCAAAGAAGCCAAAGCATCTCATGGACACCATCTATGCAGTCAGACATTCAGTGCCAAGATGTGTTTGTCCCTGCCTGGGCCCTCACCCTCAACTGGGAGGATGGACAAGAACACAACCCGCACCCCTCGCCCCTTCACCCTCACTCCCAGAGCCCCAGTAGTCACTGCTGAGCTGCTCAGGGCTATACAATAGAGGGTATTTTAACAAACAACCAGGTGTCTAAGCCACTGACAACTATTGGGATGGACTCTCAATTATTTTGTTTTTGATAGGAATAGTTATTTAATAGATCTTTGTAGTAACTTAATTTAGTGAAGGTGAAGCCAGAAGCGAGGAGAGGTGAACCTGACCTTTTGTGCCTTTTTTCTTGGCGTGCGGGGGTGAAAGTCTGTGAAAAACAGGCAGTCTGGAAATATGTACACCTGACACACTAGCGATCTGAAAACCACAAAACTGCATCCTGGTTTGGGCACACCTTGTAACCTTTGCTTTTGCGCCATTTGATCAGCTATGTAATACTATTGATTGACTTGTCTTTGTAAAGGGGAGTTGTGGGACTGGGTCAATGGATCGCTTTATGGACACATCAAGAAGATCTCCAGCTTCAGACGGACAGCTGGCCACTGGAACTCTATGGCTGAGATCACCCGAAGACCACTCCAAACTCCTGAGGGGTATTTTGTATTTGGGATGCTCTATAACCTATTGCGTTTGTGTGTGCTTGAGACTAAACAAAGCAGTGACTTCAGGTAAGGGTGTTCTAATGGGAATACTGGAGACTACTAAAGTATTGGCTTTAAGGGAAAGTCGGTGGTTTTGATTTGTTTGTGCCAGCCACATAGCAGACAGAGGTGCTGCATCTCCCTTGGTCTGTCCTGATACTGACTTGCAAAGAGTAAAGTTACAGCGAACTTGGGGTTTGGTGGAACCTCAGGTAACAAGGGTTATCAAGAGCTTTGGGTTTAAGGGGAACCCCCGGTAACAATACCTGGTACCATCATTAGCACCCAGCATGGGATAGTGGTCAAAGGGAAGGATCAGCCTTGGCAACCTTTCTGTGATGTCTCAGATGTGGTGAATAAACTGATAATTTGATTTTAAATGTTCAAAATGTAACAGTATCTCTGAAGCTCAGGCCCTGAACACTGTGGTTGTCTGGAGTGACTGTTTACAGCTGATTTATAAACTGCTTAAAATGGGTTTCTCTTGGAAATAATGACACAAACACAGAGCTAGTGGCACAAACTGGCTTTGTTGTACTAAGAACATTTTTCCTGTTCTTAAGACTTGGGTAATGGTAAATGCATTATCCAAGCTTAGCCAGGTAAAAATTCCTGCCAGTTTATCTAGCAGTTCAGGACATTAATCCATGAAGTGAAATTGTCTTCATGTATTTACAGTCAAAATATTCAAATATTCAAAGGCAAAGTCCAGTTTGCCTCCAGTTCTCTCTGATGAGCCTTGTCATGATTAACGACGTCCTGAACTCCATTTGGGAAAGTCTAAATCCCTTTAAAACACTGGGGATCTGCATGCCGACAGGTAAGGCAGCAATTCTGCAACATCTGTAGGGTAGACTCATCCCATAGGCTGGGTGTTTTCTGCACTCCAGATACAAGAAAACTATTTAAATGCATTCTGACCATTCATTAAGGCAACACAGGCCGAGCTCGGAAAATCTATCAATCACCTGACTTGCTGTTTCCTGTCCAAATGTCCATGCCATCCAGCTCTATCAGACATTGCACCTGCTGAGATACAAGCCATTCATATCTTCTACACAATTGTTCAGTGGTGTCTCTAGAGCAGTTAGTGCCTATTGCTAGCAAAGAAATCAATTTCTCAGGACTCAGAAGACCCTGCCCCCTTCCCCAGGCCATAAGTCCTTGCTAGAACCCAAGTCAGATTTAATTATTGCTTAAATTCCATCTGGCAAACATGATGTTAATGCAGATATGTGGAGAAAATAAAAATAGTGACTGCAGTGACAATACAGAGCCATGAAGGAGAATGTGTTTAAACAAAATAAAGTCTTCTAAGATATCATCCTATAAAATCAGGAGATAACTTTCAGCTCAATCGGCAGGAAATTAAACACAGGATTCCTGCATTGTGAAGGGCAGCTGCACACCTGATTCCAAGTAAATCATAATGAAATTGACCCCTAAGCCTCTCCTGGAACTGCGATAGCCTGGGTTATTAGTCTATAGCAGCCATGGAAGATATATCACAAAGTGGGAGCCTCTTCTGCATTAAATGAGTTGGCTTGCCAAAAAACCCACTTCCTTTGTTGCTCAAGTTCTTTTTGATATCCTAGCAACTGTTATAGTCTCAGATTCTAATTTCAGAGGCACCACATGCGTCACCCTGTGTCTCAAAATTAAACTGCAGCCGCACACAGCTGAGACCGGAATCGACCCCTTCCAAGCTGGTGATGTCTAGCTGCCATATGCGGGCTTTTGCAGCAGCAGAGCAGCCCGGCAGAAGGCCGACTGGTTCAACTTGTGAGAGCTAATGTTCCATCAAACGACTGGGTTTCTAAAATACAAAATGAGTCACATGTGGCCCATTCACTCTCGCCCCAACTCCTGTTGGTGACTTACAGGGCCGGCTTTAGGCCAATTCGCCTAATTCCCCGGAATCGGGCCCCGCGCTGGTGCCTAAAAGGGCCCCACGCTGGTGCCTTTTTAATTTTTACTCACCTGGTGGTGCTCCGGGTCTTCGGCAGCATTTCGGCAATGGGCCCTTCACTCGCTCTGAGTCTTCGGCGGTGGTCCTTGAGTGCCACCGAAGACCTGGAGCAAGTGAAAGACCTGCTGCCAAAGTGTCGCCGAAGACCCAGAGCGCTGCTGGGTGAGTACAAATTGGGCCCCACACTTGCTAAAGCCGGCCCTGGTGACATACAAAGGAAAATACATTATGTGTCATAGTTATTAGCAAACAAAAACTATGTTTAGTGGCAGAGAAGGTTTCCACAGGACACACCCCATCCTCCTCCCCAAACCTGAAAAACATGGAAATAAAAAAGAAAACATCAGCATTTATATTCAGTGGTGTTTTTTTTTTTAAACACACACAAAACAAAGGCTTAAAGCCTCTGATGAAACTGAACTATCTAACACAACCTTAGTTATGGTGCACCGTCATGCTGGGTGACTTCACCTATGCTCTCAGGACATCTTGGCAAAATATACCACACATGGTAAAATGGGTTCAGCTAACCCACTTTTAGCAATCGCAGGGCCAGGCGCCCTAGCGTGGACAGTCCACCAGCTGAGAAGCCCGCTGTAGTGGCCCATCCTGAAGGATTACATGGTATGGAGCTGAAAGTGTTGTCATCTGCAAAGGAAACAAGAAGCTACTTGTAAGGATAGACAGACTAGATTAGTGGTCTGGGGCCCCTTGGGGGGGAGCTGAGCAGGTTTTAGGGTGGGGACACCAAGCAGGGCCAGTGTTAGACTCATTGGGATCCAGGGTAGAAAGCTGAAGCCCTACCGCATCGGGGCTGAAACTCCTGGGGCTGCAGCTGAAGCCTGAGCAATGTAACTTTGTGCGGGCTCCCTGTGGCATGAGGCCCCTGGAAATTACTCTGCTTGCTACCCCCTACCGCTGGCCCTGGATTTTATATGCAGTTCTGTGGCACAGGTGGGCCATGGAGTTTTTATAGCATATTGGGGGGGAGGGAGACTCAAAGAAAAAGGTTGAGCACCCCTGGACTAGAGGAGGACTCAAAAGTATTGAGCTGATGGTCCATTGTGGGTTCATGGCTGAGGACAGGGGAAGTTTCTTGGCCTCAAGTATACAACTTCTGCACACCACAGTGGCATTCAGGCACCGGGGATAAGGTTAATGCAAGGGCATTGAGGTGACCCAACTGATGAAACCTGCCCATTCCATGCCAGAAGGAGAGAGCAGTATCCTGCAGCAGCAGGGAGCAGTCCCTGAAAGTCACGACAGGTGGCTAGCTATGGGCAATAGAAAAGGAGGAGAGTTTTATTTAGTCTTATTTTTGGCATTAATAGACATGTGGGAAGGAAGAATGTGATGCTTTTGGCTCATGTCATCGGTAGTGTTTCTTGCCGCGCCATCGCATACAACAGCAGTTGTGCAGTATCAGCCAAAAAGATCTGAGTGACAAGGAACGTGCTCCTCCTTGTCCTGCAGCAGCCATGCAGGGTCTTCCCTATTCCAGGGTGGAGATACAAACTTTGGTCTCCCACGTCCCAGCTGTGTGCCCTAATCACTGGGTTAGAAGCTGTTGAGGGAACAGGAGCGGGAATTAGCACCACCTCCTCCACTGGCTGTTTTGTGACTAGCCCTTTGAAAACTCCTGGAAACAAAAACATTTCAGGACTAACTATATGCTCCATTCATCCCAAAATAGATTTTTTCTCTTTCTCAGCATTTTTTGAAATGTTTGGATTCAGTTTGACCCAAACGATTTTGTTTTTCCGAAATACCAATGAACCAAAAAACCTGCACAATTCTTCGCCCAGCTCTCCGCACGACACTGATGTTCAGCTTTCCAGTTCCCTGCTGTACCCTTCTACTCCAGAACAAAACTCAGTCTCAAACATTAAGTATTAGGGAATTTATAAAAGAGCGAGGCTGTAAGTGTATTATGGATCTGGTTCCTATTAGAAATGGGTCCATGTTGCAAAAACTGGCAACAAAGTTCAGGAGTGTGCTGATCTGGTTTTGATTTAGGGCCATCTTTCATTCTGATAGGCCATACGTTTCTATCCTCTCAAACCACGTTCAGTTAGGACCTTGCGATGCTGGTTTTAGAATCCCTGGTCAGTGGCCAATAGAATCGCTATCCTTACAACCCAGTGTACAGCCTAGGGTCAATGCTGCTTGCTAGCCAGTGCGTGTTGCCGACCACCAAGCATCTGCTTCCCTAGTCGCCTCCTCCACTCACTGAACTATTCTAGGCCTAGAAGCAATTTTAAGGCTAACACATTTAAAGAACTTGATCCAGATGTAACAGTCTGAGGTGTGGATGATTATTGCTTCCCTAGTGCCCATTCGAACTCCACCAGAGAGGTCCTTTGGGGCCATCTGCCTGTCCCAAGTCAGGATAGAGGAGGAGGGTTGGGCGTGGGGCTAGCAACTCCACCTCGTAAAAAATCAACCTGCTACAGAAACGCCAACAATAGAGACAACAGAGACTTTTACCCTGGGAAAAGAACGGTCTTCAACTCGAAGATGCATGACGCTGGGTGGTAAAAGCTGTGAGGAAGCTGATAGCAAAAAAATGGGCTATACCTGGAACCAGCTAGAGCGAATGGCCCAGGATGGAGGACTCTGGAGATCTGTGGTTGGCGGCCCATACCCCGATTGGGGTGACGGGCATGAGTGAGTGAGTCAGTGAGTGCCCATTTGGTTCCAGCAAAAACAATTTCCAGTTCCTAGCCAGTTTCCCGGAGAGAAAAAGACTCAGAGCCATCTGCACTAGTCAGCGTATGATACTCATGACACTCTGTAGGGGGGAGAAATTTCTCTTCAGGATATTATTTTTTTTTCTTCTATTGGATTACCTGCCATTGATCTTCCATATGAAATGACATTGGTGGGGCAGATGGTGGAGAGAAAAGTTGGTCCAACACTTCATCCTGGCAAGGCTGTCTTTCAGCAGAGCCGGGTGTTCTCTAATTGGTAACTCTCTTTGGTTTTGGTTTTTATGCTGGGCTCCCATCCCATCCATTTCTGCTGTGTGCAAACACCCAGTGAGAAGTTATGGAGCTGTGAATAATATTTGCTTTTGATGCTGTTCATTTGTGCAGACACTTGTTCAAGCAGCTCTGTGGAGGCAGACATGGACGGCCTCCCAAAACAGAGTCTACATTTCTGAAAGTTGGATGCACAAGCGGCAGACAGATTAACCTACTCCAGCGCATCATGTCATCTATATGGTGACACGTATGTTGCCTCTAGTTCTGACATTCTCCATTCTTGTAATTATGCAAGCACACTTGTCTTTCCTATTGCCTTGTAATGTCCTCCCAGGTCTGCCTCTTTGTCTGTTTATTTAGCTAAATCATAGATTGTGAGGGCTCTGGGGCAGGATGGTCTTTGAGTTACTCCTTTGCTGCCTATTATTATCAGGCTCTGGTCCCTCACTGGAGTCCTTGGATGTGAATGCAATAAAAGACAGTAATAATACATTTGCTGAATAGCTTTGCGCCCACTCCCACTGTGGTGCACTTCTCTGGCAGTGATCCAGCCATGTGATGACCCCTCCTGCATAGGGAATCCTTTGGAAGTGACCAGCTCCGGTTCACAGGCATATGTAACATGGCAAGGAAGTATGGCATCTCCCTTACATGCAGTTAGCAATGAGCACAAAGTATAGCAGCCCTGGGGCTGCTCTAATTTATATTGAGGGATGGCCCTCTGAATGGTTAGCTTCAGGATTGGAGGGGGAGGTACATAAAGGCATGTCAGCACCTGATTTGCGCCCCCCCCACCAGTTGTACAGTCTAGCATCTGAGCCTTACCACTAAGCAAATGGCCGCTTAGCATTCCAAAGTAGGGAATGAGATCAATTAGAGTCGTAACTTAATTTAATTGTTGATTCTTATATCTTAAAATTTTGCAATCTTGTCACAAACTATGTAATGATCTTTGACATGGAGCCAACCAATACCTTAAGGTGCACGGTAGTTAAAACCCTGCTCAGCCACCGCCCTGGGACCTCCAGAATGTGTAAAGACCCTGGGAAGGATCTTCATCTCCGTCAAAGGCCTTGCCTACACTACAAAATTTTGTTGGCAAAAGTTATGCTGCTGTAATTAAAGTGCTTTAATTAAACCAAAGTTGCATATCCACACGATGCTTCTTGTGTTGGCAGAGCCCATCCACACTAGCAGCTCTTGCATTGACACAGAGAGCAGTGCACTGTGGGTAGCTATCCCACTGTGCAGCTGGTCGCATGGTGCTTTGGGAGGGGTTTGCAGTGCCTCACGGGGTAGGCACAGCATCACATGATGTAGGTTTCTCAATTCCATCGTTCCAGGGGCATCCTAGTAGACTGTCAGCTGCTTTTCAACTGAAGTGTGGGGGGGAAGGAGAGGAGAGTGATGTGTGTGGGGCGAGGGAGACAGCAGGCTGACCAACCGATCTTGAGATGGAGAGGGGGACACCGCCCCACGTCAGCCCCAGCTCTGCTCAGCCCAGCAGTCTCTCCCGAAGCAGCCTGCTTTGCTGCCTGCCTATGGTTCTGTGATTCCCTCCGAGTTCTCCCACAGCTGCCGGGAGCAGCATCCCGAGCGGCTCTGTGAGATCTCCAGGCTGAGGAATGTCAAAGCAGCACCACAGTCCTCCCCACCTTTCCATTCCCCGCAGCAGCAGGCTGCCTGCCGCTGTGTTCCTAGTGCAGGGCAGAACAGGAGCATTCCACACAAATGATTTGCTCTTGTTCCCCAAGGGAGCAGCACGCTCAGCTGTCAGATACTTCCCCGGAGCTTTGAAAGGGGAGGGGCGCATGCCTGCAGGGCAGCAGAGCTCAAAACCGTGAGCCGAGAGGTCACGGCAGGCATTGTGGGATATTGGTGGAAGCCAGTTCTGCTGACAGAACAAACAGCAGCGTTTACACTGACGCTTTATCACTTTAACTTTGCTGCAATAATCTCCATGCCTCTCATCAAGGTGGTTTTATTTTGTCGGCAAAACAGCAGTGTTTTGCCCCCCAAAGTAGCTCTGTTGTGTGGACCCCTCCCCTGTATTGTCAGCAAAAGGCAGCTTTTGCCAACAAAACTTTGTAGTGTGGACAAGGCCTTAGTGTTGCAAAGAGTGGTGGAGATTGGACACAAGGATTCCCTGTCCTTGAAGTCTAATATGCCAGTAGAGTCCTGTGGAGATGTTGGAAATTACAGTTTTGAAGTGGCCGAATTCCAGTGAGGACAGAGAAGAGCCAGGCCCTTCCTTAGAAAGCATTTTATTCTTGGCAAAATACTGTTTAACCAGATGGAAAGCCTGGCTCATGGCAAGTCAGCAGATACTAGACCAGCAGAGGACAATTAGAGGACTTTGCCCTTCTCTTTTTCCACTCTGTACGATGGGTTTGGCTGCTGCTAAGAAATGGCAGGGTCATGATAGGCAATTGTCTCTCCCCCACGAGATGGAGGCTGTGATTTCCAAAAGAATTTGAAAGAAGTTAGTTGCCTGCCTCTCATGGATTTCAATCTGGATCTGAATACATTATTCCTTTGGAAATACCAGCCTGAGAACATAGCGCCCCATCCAAAGCCTACTGAAGTCAATGGATCAGGTCCTTTTTGGAAAGCAACCCCACAGACTCTGTGCAGGTGTGGTCTGGTGGGCCTTGTCCCCAGCTTGGGGACAAGCAGTCAGCCACACCCAACTCTGTGTCAGCCTGCAGTACAGGCTCTTCTATTCCTCTGTCACACAAAAGCAAAAAATACTAAAAAGGAACAAAAGTGATTGTCCCGACCAGGACTGGTACTGCAGGGCCCTCGACCCTCCAGTGGCTCAGGGGGCTCCCTTCGCCTCAGGGCGACATCAGCACCTTCCTGCCCTGTTGGAGCTGCCCACTGCTGCTTAGGAACATGATTGTCTCCCCCATCCTTACAGAGCTGGGTCTTTACTTCTATCTTCCAGCTGGGAGTAAGAGACGATCAACAGCAGCTGCTTAGCTGGTGCCTCACACTTGTCTACTGGACATCTCCTTAGGCTGGAGCTTGCTTGCTCCCTGGCTCTGCTGGCCCTTAAAGGGGCAGACCACCCTGCTCCACTGAATGTAATAACAATCACTCTCTCACTGCTCCTACCAATTTTCCACAAGATCCATTCTTTCCTGGACCCCGCTACTCAATAATTCTCTTCTGCCCCGTTACCCACTCGCTCTCCCCAGCACCCCTTCCATCCCCATTCTCCTCCCTCAGCACCACGTTCATTCCCTCCTGGACGCCTCCTGTCCCCACCACTCATTTTTGCCCCCTCCCCTCATCTTAACTTCTTTTTGCCCCAACACCTCATCCTCCTCCCCCAACATATCCCATTCATAGTTGGACTCCTGTCCTTCTGCTACAATCACTCTCTTCTGATCCCATCCATTTTCCTTCCGTTCACAGAGGCGATGAAAGAAGGTGGCAGGAGGCAATGCGGGTACTCGTTTCTTTACAGCCCAGCCCGTACAGAGTTGACAGCTTTAATCTCCACTCTGGATCTCTGTTGCGTGTCCGAGAGTTCTCTCTATCCCCATTGAACAGATGAGACACTTCTCTGCCTCAGGAACTATGCTTTGATCCATCCATTGATGACGGTATAGATCATTTAAGTCAAGATCTACAGAATCCAGTGCTAATGGCTTTTTGGGGTGGGGTGGAGTGGTTAATTAGTTACATTTCACGCTGAATAACTGTTTGTAAACTGGGAAGACTCAGGATTAATCACCAGCATTATTCAAAGTTTGTTTATGAATCTCATCACATTGTATTCTGCCCTGTAGTCGTTAGCAACTCAGCTTGCTTTGTAGTGGAAAACTATGTACAACATGTACACTATGGAATTAACACAGGCCTAGAATAAGGCTCGGATTTTAATAACATTTCACTTTCTTTGCTGTGCTTGCTGCCTTCCCACCTCACAATCCATCCATGGTTGCATGAAATTGATTAAAATTCTGATTACTGATATGAACAATGCAGAAAGGAACAGCTTCAGAATTAAAATTCAGAGAGAAATTGAATCCCATAACAGAGCCTGCATTTATATTCAAAATATGCTAATACTCTGATGCATGAGATCTTAGAATTCAATCAGGGATTCATCGAACAATAAAAAAAAGCTAAAACTATATGTAGAGGAGACAGCTGGTGAGACAGCTATTTGATGATATTGATAAAGCCCTGATATAGTTTTAAATATTGATTGATAGAGTTTTTTAAAAAAATGTAGATATTAATCTATCGCAGGCAAATGTATCAGCAATTCTTCGCTAGAAGGCGGCACAAGGAATGAACAAAAGCCGTTTCTTGGTGTGATCATGAGGTTGAGAAAGAAGGAATTGTTGTAGACAAGCCAAAAAGTTCCTATTTTATTTATTTACTATGCAATGGCAACTTAATTGTTAATAAAGCTCCAACAGTCATGATGGGCTGATTGGCCTAATTAACAGAAGCGAAAATTCAGATCCAAATACGATTCTGGTTTTTGCTTAGTGCTGTTAGCTGGGTTTCTGGCAGGCGGAACACATGCAGAAATATTTGTAAATATTTTGCTTTTTCAAAATGCATAGCCACACAATATGCTGTCCTTGCTCAGAAATATTCAAAGGGCAATTAGCTGTCCAACTCCCATTGGAAGTCACTGGGAGTGAGGCACCAATCGCATTAACCATTTAGTTACTACTGACTTAAGTGGGACCCTTCTGCATGCATCTTTGCCTCAATTTGACCCCAAAAGGATTAAGTCTTAGCAAGGAGTATTTTGGCACCAACGCATTAACTATGTGTAGAAAAATGTATTCTACCAATGGCTAGCCCCTTAAATGGCCCCTCTGTAAACCCACGGCATTGGAAGGCATTTGTGGAAATGTGGCTATGGTGGGGAGAGACACCTGACATTACTCCAGAAGCTGTTTTGGGTGCCACTAATGCTGAGGCTAGTAAAATAATTGCCTTATACATATATGCAAGGCACCAGCTGCTCACGAGCAGTCAAACCTTCATTTGGAGATCTCTGTAACTCTCATCAGCTCTGAAGCCGGCACAAAATCTGCAAGGCAAATCATTGGCTGGGAAGCTGGGAGCTGAGTTCTGAGGCTGTTTGCTAGCATGCACCAGATCTGAGCTCGCTTCTGAGGAAAGGGTGCTTGCTTCCTGCTCTAGTTGGTGGGGTGCTGGTGCATTGCAGAGGAGATGCAGTCAATCGGCGGGCAAGAGGTGGGAGGAGAGAGATTGATGGATGACTTAAGCAATCACTGGTGACCAAGGAAAAAGAAATTGGCTGCAGCATATCCATTTTAGAAGTAATTCTTAATATGGGATGGGGGCTGAATTCCAGTGGCATAATGAGTGAGATTACAGCTCAGGCTGAAGTATCTCTGAGACGTGCTATGTAAATATGGTTGCATGCTGGCCTATCAGAGAGGGTGGCAAGTCTCTGTAAGTCTAAAATGATGCATTTTAGTCAGAAAAGGAATCATAAAACCAAGGGTCTTTTTGTATGTCGAGCAGTTGTTCAGATGCTGTCCGTAGGTATGCAACTCACGATATAAAGCTTCCTGGGTTTGACTGCTTCTGTGCTGTACTGTATGAAAGACGTTCACGGCCAGCTTCTATGAGTTGCTAATATTTGCATAATAATTGCATGAATTCTAACTACTCATATAAAGCACAGTGCTGCTCCTGAGTTCTCACTTGCCTTTGGTAACTAAATAATGTGGCCTCACTCCTGTGGTGTTCCACAGGCATCCGTTGTACAAAATATCAGGTAGTGGAAGAACTGCTGCATGGGCTAAGGTAAGGCTGTCTGGCCATCCAGAGTGAAACTGGAATTCTGTAGGACAACTATCGCCTGTATTAAAACAATGATGATGTCTTGGGGATGGGAAATGTGGTTAAGATTAGAATCATTTGGAACCATCACCCCTACCTGAAACTAAACTGCAATTAGACCTTTTTTTAGGGTCTGAGGGACAATAGGAATGGGCCCGTTTTAAGTAACTATATAACAGGTTTTTGTTTTCTTACTTTCACTTGCGTAACCTGCACTTCTTCTTCGAGTGATTGCTCACATCCATTCCAGTTAGGTGTGCGCGCCGCGCGTGCACGTTCGTCGGAAACTTTTTACCCTAGCAACTCCAGTGGGCCGGCAGGTCGCCCCCTGGAGTGGCGCCGCCATGGCGCCCAATATATATCCCTGCCGGCCCGCCCGCTCCTCAGTTCCTTCTTACCGCCGTGTCGGTCGTTGGAACTGTGGAGCGCGGCATAGCTGTCCTCCACGTCCCTAGCTCTCCTAGTTTCTATCGCTTGTTTATCGCTTATCTCTAGTTCTATAGATAGTTGTTAATTAGTATTGTTAAGTAGATAGTTTAGTAAATAGCTGTTAAGTAGTTCCTGGCCGGGGGGCTTAGCCCTTCCCGGCACCGGGCGCCAGGCTCATGCCTGTTTCGCCAGGCTTCAAGCAGTGTGCGGCCTGCAAGAAGCCCATGCCTACCAGCGATCCCCACGAAGCGTGCCTGAAGTGCCTCGGGGAATCGCACAGATCTGACAAGTGCCGCATCTGTAAGGCTTTTAAGCCGAGGACAAAAAAGGAGAGGGATCAGAGGCTCCGAACTCTCCTAATGGAGGCGGCACTTGACCCGTCGACTTCGCAGACCGTGGTTTCGGCACCGGCACCGGATCGCTCCGGCACCGAGAAGACTCCTCGGCACCGACCTTCTCCGGCACCGGAATCAGAGCCTAGGCCGTCGAAGTCTAATACTCCGGCCAGGCAGACCCGGCTTGAACGCCCGGCCTCGACATCGGCCGCGGCGCCGCCGGCACCGTCAGCACCGTTGACTCCGGGCCCGGCGGGTCTGTTGAGTCCGGTGCCGCCGAGCTCCCCCATGAGATCTGGGGTTGAGATAATGGTCCCATCCACACCGGAGACCTTCGCCTCGGCTCGGGACCTTATTGCCCTGACGGAGCCTACTCGGCTGCCACCCCCGGTTCCTCCGGTGCGGGTCACGTCCAGAGGCAAGCCCATGATGTCGGCACCGCCCACGGACAGTCGTTCGCCATCCAGGCCCCGACGTCTTGGGCGCTCCAGATCCCGACGCCGCTCGCAGTCCCGGCACCGCTCCCCTCAGCGGTACCGGTCGCACTCGCGGCACCGGTCGGCATCGAGACGGTCGCGGTCAGGCTCCAGTCGACAACCGGCACCGCGACTCCAGGAGCAGGTCCCGACGCTACTCGCCGCACCGGTCGACCTCCCGGCACCGAGCTGGTGGCAGGTCCCGGTCCCGATCTCGCTCGACCTCCCGGCACCGAGCTGGTGGCAGGTCCCGGTCCCGGTCGATCTCCCGGCACCGAGCTGGTAGTAGGTCCCGGCACCGAGCTGGTAGTAGGTCCCGGCACCGAAGCGGCGCCCGGCACCGTGACAGATCCCGGTCCCGAAGCGGCGCCCGGCACCGTGACAGATCCCGGTCCCGAAGCAGCGCCCGGCACCGTGACAGATCCCGGTCCCGATCCCGGCACCGTTATGACTCCCGGCACCGGTCCCCGGCACCGAGACGATCCTCCGTGCCGGCCCGCGCAGACCCGTACCATCCAGGGTCGGCCCCGCCGTGGCCCTCCAGGCAGCCGTCCGTGTTCTCCCAGACGGACAGCGGCTATGCGCTGGGCACCGACCGGCAGGCGGCGCTGTTTGCTGATCCGCCGCTGCAGGACCAAGGCCCCCCACAGTGGGGATTCTGGACACCCTGGGCGTACCATCAGGCCCAGGGCCCCCAGCAGCTCCCTGCTAGGCCGGCGACTGCGGAGCGTAGGGCCCCTGAAGCCTCTTTGTCTCGCCCCCCTCCCTCCCCGGAAGGGGACGAAGGGTCCAAACAGCAGGACTCCGCTGCGGCTCCGGAGACAGAGGCGAGGGCTGAGGAAGACCCTCAGTTGGACACTATTGTGCCTGGGGTCTCATCATCCTCCTCCCCGGATGAGGCGGTGGCGGGTACCTCCTCCAACAGTCCCCCCCCGCTGGATCTCAGGGCGCACCAGGACCTCCTCAGGCGATTGGCTCAAAACCTGAGTCTGCAGGCAGAGGAGGTCTCGGAGATAGAGGACCCAATTGTCACCATCCTCTCTTCCGATGCTCCCACCAGGGTCGCCCTGCCGTTTATACGGACCATTCAGGCCAATGCCAATACTATCTGGCAGTCCCCGGCCTCCATCCCTCCGACAGCGAAAGGAGTCGAGAGGAAGTACATGGCCCCTTCTAAGGGGTACGAATATTTACATGTTCACCCGACTCCCAGTTCACTGGTAGTGCAATCGGTGAACGATAGGGAGCGTCACGGTCAGGAGGCTCCGGCCCCCAAATCCAGAGAAGCCAGGCGGATGGACCTCCTTGGCCGTAAGGTGTATTCGGCTGGGGCGCTGCAGCTCAGGGTCTCTAACCAACAGGCCCTGCTGAGCAGATACGCCTTTAACTCCTGGGTGGCAGTGGACAAATTTAAGGAGCTGCTGCCACAGGATGCTCGCCAAGAGTTCACGGCCATCTTGGACGAAGGCAAGAAGGTCGCGCGCACGGCCTTGCAAGCCTCCTTGGACGCTGCGGACTCGGCTGCCCGTACCCTCGCGTCAGGAGTTACGATGCGTCGCATCTCCTGGCTGCAGGTTTCCGGCCTTCCGCCAGAGCTCCAGCACACGATACAGGACCTTCCTTTCGAAGGCCAGGGCCTGTTTTCCGATAAGACAGACCCCAGACTTAAGAGTTTAAAGGACAACCGGGTCATTGCGCGGTCCCTCGGGATGCACACCCCCGTGACACAGCGTAGACCCTTTAGGCCGCAACAACAGCAGCACCGTCGGCCGTTTTCCCAGTTCCGCCAGCGGCAGGACCCTTACAGGCGCCGCGGCAGGAACGGGAGGCGCAGGCAGTCGGGGAACCAAGGGGGGCAGAACCAAGGCTCCTCAAAACCCCCGCCTGGTCCTAAGCCTTCATTTTGAAGGTGCGCTCGAGGGCGCAGTAACAGTTTCCCCTACGGATCCTTCCCCTCCGTTTTCCAACCGCCTTTCGTTTTTCCTCCCGGCGTGGTCCCAAATAACATCGGACCGCTGGGTCTTGAGCGTGGTGCAGACGGGGTACCGCCTGCAGTTTGTTTCGTTCCCTCCTTCCCGCCCTCCTTCCTCGTCCCTCTTCAGGGACCCCTCTCACGAGCAATTCCTTCGGCAGGAGGTGCAGACGCTCCTCAGCAAAGGAGCTATAGAGGCGGTTCCCGAAAACGAGAAAGGCAAGGGGTTTTATTCCCGCTATTTTCTGATCCCCAAGGCCAAGGGGGGCCTCAGGCCTATCCTCGACCTGCGAGAACTCAACAAATACCTCGTGAAGTTGAAGTTCCGCATGGTATCCCTGGGGACCATCATTCCATCCCTGGATCCGGGAGACTGGTACGCCGCCCTCGACATGCAGGACGCGTATTTCCACGTTGCCATTTGGCCACGCCACAGACGCTTCCTCCGCTTCGTTGTGGGGGCTCGTCATTATCAATTTGCGGTCCTCCCGTTTGGCCTGTCCACGGCCCCGAGGGTGTTTACAAAATGCATGGCAGTTGTCGTGGCGCATCTTCGGCGCAACCGTGTCCACGTGTTCCCTTATCTGGACGACTGGTTGATTCGGGGCACGTCGGAACAGCAGGTGTACAGCCATGTCCGCGTGATCACCGGCATGTTTGCGAGTCTGGGCCTCTTGATAAACACAGACAAGTCCACCCTGAGGCCCACTCAGAAGGTGGAATTTATCGGGGCCGTCCTGGACGCCACTGTGGGCAGGGCCTCGCTGCCTCGGCAGCGGTTCCAGACCATGGCGGCGATCGTTCAACGCTTGCGGTCAGCCCCGTTGACGTCAGTGAGGACATGTCTAACCCTGTTAGGCCACATGGCGGCGTGCACCTTTGTGACCGACTACGCTCGGCTCCGCATGAGGCCTCTCCAGCTGTGGCTTATCAGTCATTACAGACCAAGGCAACCGCTAGACATGTTAATCACAGTCCCCCAGAAGGTCTTAGATTCCCTCGGCTGGTGGGGGGACCAGTCCGTATTGTGTGCGGGTCTTCCCTTTCACCCGTCTCAGCCCTCGGTATCCCTGACAACGGATGCCTCAGATCTAGGCTGGGGGGCCCACCTAGGGACCCTGCGGACGCAGGGCCTATGGTCCCAGGAGGAGGTGGGGCTACATATCAACATGAGGGAGTTGAGAGCGGTCCGCCTTGCTTGCCAAACGTTTTGTCATCAGCTTCAGGGTCGTTGTGTAGCCGTGTTCACGGACAACACGACGACCATGTATTATATCAACAAGCAGGGCGGCACCAGGTCCTCCTCCCTGTGCCTCGAGGCGATACGACTCTGGGACTTTTGCGTAGCCCACTCCATTCACCTCAAGGCTTCCTTCCTTCCCGGAGTACGGAACACGCTGGCGGATCGATTGAGCAGATCCTTCCTGTCACACGAGTGGTCCCTTCGACCGGACGTCGCTCTCTCCATTTTCCGGAGGTGGGGTTATCCCCGGGTGGACCTCTTTGCGTCCAAGGGGAACAGGAAGTGCCAAGCGTTCTGCTCCTTTCAGGGCAGGGAGCCGGGGTCGATAGCGGATGCCTTCCTCATCCAGTGGTCGACCCACCTGTACTATGCGTTTCCTCCGTTCCCTCTGGTTCACAAGGTCCTCCTGAAGGTGCGCAGAGACAGGGCTCGTGTTATCATGGTGGCCCCGGCATGGCCCAGACAGCACTGGTACACCATGCTGCTAGACTTGGCCGTAGCCGACCCAGTTCCCCTGCCCCTTCATCCGGACCTGATTACCCAGGACCACGGGTCCCTCTGTCACCCAGACCTGCAGTCGCTGCACCTAGCGGCGTGGCTCCTGCGTGGCTAACTGGTTCCGAGCTGCGCTGCTCCACGCCTGTGAGAGAGGTGCTCTTGAGCAGCAGGAAACCATCCACAAGAGCCACATATTCGGCAAAATGGAAACGCTTCTCCTGTTGGTGCGTAGAGAGAAATCTCCGCCCTATGGAAGTTTCGGTATCCGAAATCTTAGATTATGTTTGGTCCCTCAAAGAACATGGTCTGGCCTTATCGTCGTTGCGAGTCCATCTGGCAGCTATCTCCACCTTTCACCCGGGTGCGGACGGTCGCTCCGTTTTTTCTCACCCGACGGTGTCGAGATTCCTTAAGGGGCTGGAACGGTTATTCCCTAACGTCCGTCCCCCTGCTCCAACCTGGGATCTTAACCTGGTGTTGTCCCGGCTCATGGGGCCCCCCTTTGAGCCGTTAGCTACTTGCTCCCTGCTTTACCTCTCTTGGAAGGCTGCCTTTCTAGTAGCTATCACCTCAGCTAGACGGGTGTCGGAACTCCGAGCCCTTGTGGTGGACCCCCCATACACGGTCTTCCACAAAGACAAGGTGCAGCTTAGACCACACCCTGCCTTTCTACCCAAGGTGGTCTCAGCCTTCCACGTCAACCAAGAGATTTTCCTCCCGGTTTTTTTCCCAAAACCTCACTCCTCAGGCAGGGAGCAGCAGCTCCACTCGCTGGATGTCCGTAGAGCTCTCGCGTTCTACATACAGAGGACCAAACCCTTCCGCAAATCCCCCCAGCTTTTCGTGGCGGTAGCGGACCGTATGAAAGGGCTTCCTATCTCCTCCCAGAGGTTATCCTCGTGGGTTACGTCCTGTATCAGGACCTGTTATGACTTGGCCCATGTCCCTACGGGCCGTGTGACTGCGCATTCTACCAGGGCGCAGGCGTCGTCGCTGGCTTTCCTGGCCCGTGTGCCCATCCAGGAAATCTGTCGGGCAGCGACCTGGTCATCGGTCCACACCTTTGCTTCCCACTACGCCCTGGTCCAGCAGTCGAGAGAGGATGCGGCCTTCGGAACTGCAGTGCTCCATGCCGCGACTTCTCACTCCGACCCCACCGCCTAGGTATGGCTTGGGAGTCACCTAACTGGAATGGATGTGAGCAATCACTCGAAGAAGAAAAGACGGTTACTCACCTTTGTAACTGTTGTTCTTCGAGATGTGTTGCTCACATCCATTCCACACCCGCCCTCCTTCCCCACTGTCGGAGTCGCCGGCAAGAAGGAACTGAGGAGCGGGCGGGCCGGCAGGGATATATATTGGGCGCCATGGCGGCGCCACTCCAGGGGGCGACCTGCCGGCCCACTGGAGTTGCTAGGGTAAAAAGTTTCCGACGAACGTGCACGCGCGGCGCGCACACCTAACTGGAATGGATGTGAGCAACACATCTCGAAGAACAACAGTTACAAAGGTGAGTAACCGTCTTTTCCTGGTGTCTTTCAGAGATGGCTTATTATATGAAACTCCCTCGAGCTTGCTACTTGGAGCAGCTTCTCCCCATTCCTCACACAGGCTGGGTTCTGGGTTTTTTTTTGAGACACCTGGATCCTCCACATGAGGTGACTCCTCACTGTCCCTGGGCCACATGGAATTCTATCCTTTGGGAAAGCGGCTAATGCTACCAGGAGTATCAACCCTGGTACACAAGAAACAATACAGTGTGTCAACACAAACCCCAGCAAGGAAATGACCCACCTAAAACAACAGTATAACAAAAGAGACTTTTATTGGGAGCAGGAACATGTGATCTGGGGAAGGAAGAAGTTAGGGTAACCAATAAATACTTAACACCTCAACAAATTCCTCACCTCCAAACACTCACAACTCTTCCCAGCCCCCAGCTCCCTCTGTATTGGCCTCAGCAGGAGTTTCTGGTCCATTCTGTTCCCTCTCCTGACTCCAAGTATGCTGGGAAATGGTGTCAGAAGGCTCTAGAATCATAGAACATCAGGGTTGGAAGGGACCTCAGGAGGTCATCTAGTCCAACCCCCTGCTCAAAGCAGGACCAACACCAACTAAATCATCCTAGCCAGGGCTTTGTCAAGCCTGACCTTAAAAACCTCTAAGGAAGGAGATTCCATCACCTCCCTAGGGAACCCATTCCAGTGCTTCACCACCCTCCTAGAGAAAAAGTGTTTACACTCTAGTAGCCATTATTGTGCTAGTCCATAGGGTAGCACTCCCCTCCGTCCACCCAGAGGCTCAGTGTAGATACTGCCCTGTTTGGTATTAACTGCAGATCATGTCAAGATGGCTAGCAAATTAAATCTGTGTTAGGTCCTGTAAATGACTACAGAGACATTGGGTAAAGCACCAAAGGAACGTAGGGCCTAATGTCCCACTGAAAGGCTAACAGATTGTCCTAGCCATTTATATCAGTCAAAAGCTACAAGTGTGGTCATCTTCATCTGACATTTTAAAGAATTGTATTTTGTGCCCTTCACAATCTAATATGAATTCATTGGGCAGCACAGAGATCACAGCAGAAGGAAGGGGGCCATCAACGTCTCTTGGGTAAGATATTTAATTCCCACATTTTCCATCTTCTATTTAAAAACAATTTCCTACACAGTGTGCGAGGGCCTCCCAACATCCAAACACTGGACTTGCCCTGTTCTTACCCATTTCTGCCTGAGCATGGGGGCCAAAGGAGTTCTTAGATCTAGAAGGCAGTGATACAACTAATAAACGGGATTCTACATTTTTTGATATTTTAGCTTCCCATTTCTCCTCCCATAGTAAAATCTTAACCCCCTTCCTGTTCGTTCACACCACAGCTTGCAGGTGTGAACGAGATACCTGTGCTGTATTAATTCACCCGCAACTTATTCATATTGGAAACTGGATATCTCACCTCAACTATAATACCACCTGCTGTTACCCTCTTGTGGAATGGAATCTGTGACTCCTATTATGTCTTAGTAGTGTCCACATCCAAGACTCATGCCTGTCACTACCGAGAGCCAGCAGGAGAGTGATAGCATTTTTAGCATCACAGCATTTGAATTTCATCTGTGATGTGTGGGGCCATCCATTTCCTAGTCAGAGGACACTTAGTAGAAATTCCTTCATGAGCCTCAAAATGTGATGGAAAATACTGGGATTCCTTGGAAGGCGACTTCTCAGAGAACACTGGTTCAGGCTGGTAAAGTTCACAATTTTTTATTCTCTTTGGCCTAATCCAAATATTTTTTTAAAAAATGTTTTTTTAATTTTCCAGAGATTAAAGCACTTTGTAACTTTACTAGAGCATATATGTGCAGGCTGCATACCCCAAACAGTTCTCCTTTCCGTGTCATTGGAGAAGGAGGGATGTGATTGGTGTTGATGATTTGCTGTGAACATTAAGGCCCTGATCTGGCAAAGAGATGAATGCTCTGCCAGAGCCTCGCTGAAGTTAACTGGATTCCATGGGGCAGAGACGTCCCCCTCTTGTCATTTCTTTGTATGTTTGGGTTTAGCTTTATATAGCCAGCCAGTGAGGTATGGAATCTTCTGAGTTTCGTTTTGAAGCACTAATATTTCAACTTAAATTACATGCAAATAACCTGCAGCATTCTGTGTTAATGCTTGATTTGTGATAGCACACGGAGCAAGTAATCCTACTATAGTATTTCATTTGTCTTTTTTATTTCTGATGTTTAGTTCTTAGATACGTATTAAAACAACTTTCTGAATCTTCTAGAATAAATAAATTCAGCCTAACACTCTTATTTTTTCATATAACAGCAAAGAGATTTGAAATCCTTTATGGAACAAGCCTTTATGTATTTGTACTATCTGAATTTTTCTGAGTCTACAGCTAATTTCTTCAGTAAGCTCCTCAAGTGTGGTACATAAATGGATTAAATCACTCTTAGAACAGCCTAAATAGTATTCATCTGATAATTTATTCAACAAATTTCTTGATGTTTTGCAAATAAATTATTTGCCAGATGTTTTTCTCATTATTTCCCAGCTTACAGAGAAGGAAGAATGAGTTGCAAAGAGTTATGCACATGAATAACTTTATGCATGTGAGTAGCCTTACTGAGTTCAATGCAACTACTAACATGCTTAAATCTTTATAAGATACAGGCCAAATGTATTAATTACTTGTACATTTTAAGAATTAAAAAAAAAATTAAATACTATTTTCTTCCATTATTTCCTGAGCTGTTGTCTAATCAGAAACTGAGAAGCAGAACAGTCTCAAAATTTGTCCGAGTTGTCCAAAAAGTTATAGCGATGATCTCAGGTAATAGCATGCCTATCAGGTAACTGCTTTGAAAAAATACATCTTAAAAACATGCAATAAAGTTGCATTATAGGTTGCATCAAGACAGCATTAGTAGCAGTTCCCCAAAATCTTGGATGCATTCTGTCATGCAAGGCTTGACATATGATTGAACTTCAATGAATTGTTTGCTTGATACAAACTCTAGCAACTAAATTCCTGGGACAGAGAAATAGACACTAAACACCACATTTAGCTTCCCTTCAAGTCAATTTCCTAATCTATTACATGTCTGTGGACTGCCTGCACCCTGACTGAGTGGTGTGGGGCCTATCACAAGACCTGTAGGTAATTGCCTCTGATAGTCATCACACTCTCTGGCTCAGAGATGACTCATCAGGCTTAAGCAGGGTCAGGCTCAGAGGCATCACAGTACCAAGTAAAATGCCTTACAGAAGTCCAAGTCCATCACATTAACACTATTAACTTCATCAACCAAACTCCTAACCTTATCCAAAAAAAATAAAAAATAGATACCAAGTTAGTTTGACAGGATCAATTTTCTATAAATCTATGTTCATTGGCCTTAAATTACATTACTCTCTTTTAATTCTTTTTTAATTTAGACCCATACCAGCCGTTTCATTATTTTGCTTGGGCTCAACGTCAGGCTGACAGGTCTACAATTGCTTGAGTCATCTCATTTACTCTTTTAAAATACAGGCACAACATTCGCTTTCTTTCAGCCTCCTGATATTCCCCCAGTGGTCCTTAACATATTGAAAAAAATCAACATTCGTGGTCCAACAAGCTCCAGGATAAGCTGGGTTTTTGTCAAAGAACCAGTTACTCTGGCTCCTAGGTCTGCAGGGCAGCTTGATCCTTCTAACCTTCAGCATCTGTGTTCAGGACACAGTAAGAGACAATATTATAACTCCCATGTTTCAAACTCTCCCTACAAAAGGTGCTTGGGGAAGTTAGGAAAGTCTTGCCAGCCACACAGGGAATGCATTAACAGAGAGTGCCATCCACCACCTGCCGTAAACAAACCCACAGGGACCCATGAAAAACCATGAAGCAATGATTTTGGAAATACTGTAATGATGGGTTTAGAAGATATAGCCTGCAATGGTGTGTGATGGACGGGTATAATTGAAGATTCATCACATTCCCATTTTAGGGGGAAATGTTTAATGAGTGTTTCTGATCCATAAATGTGGTAATACTGAGGATGGCATTCCCAGTCCTACCTCTACGTCTCCTCTCTTATCTGTCTGTTTTTCTGTTCTTTGTTTTCTCTTGTCTGCTAGAATGTTAAGTCTAGGCTTTATTTGGTGTCTTGTATCTGGGATTAGAGAAGATTGGGTTTTATGTGTCTTTATTATGTTATTTTGTTTCTCTGGAGAGGTATGGAGCAGATTGGTGTATTTATCAAGCACAGCAAATTGGATTTTACAGACATCTTAGTTATTGGATCTCTTGTGCTTCTCGATTAACCTAGTCAACAACAACAAAAACCATGTGGTGATGGGCCTGCTTGGGTGTAAACTGAGGGCAGAAATCCCAGACTACTCAGAAGGTTTACTAAAATTGAAGTCAATGCAATATGGGTAGGCATGGAATAATTAGATTTTTAATCAGCAAATGTCGGTATACGTCAATTTCACCGTACACACACACACACACACACACACACACACACACACACACACACACACACACACACACTCAAAGTAACAAAAAAAATGTCATTGATGATAATCAAAATTTACGGGTAGGCAAAGAAATAAAAATGCTTCTTGCCAACTTATTAGAGTCTAACCTTAATGTATATCATAGACTCATAGATTATTAGGGTTGGAAGGGACCTCAGGAGGTCATCTAATCCAACCCCCTGCTCAAAGCAGGATCAATCCCTTTGCAGTTTTTTTACCCCAGTTCCTGAATGGCCCCCTCAAAAATGTGTTGTAATGAATGGTCCATAAATTCTGTATTTACAGCTTTGCAAGTGCAGCCAGCTATGGTGTTTGTGCAACTGGAGCTGCAGGTAATTATGCAGCACTTATTAAAGCTTTAACTTTATCAATCTCAACATCTATTGTCATTAAGGAATTATTACCAGACCCTGCATCATTTCCAACAACAGTGAAAATTAAAATAGATAACAATTGAGACAAGAGCTTCAAAACAAGCATCAGTGTTTGTCCATTGAAATTATTAAAAAAACCCAACAAATTCTGCCAAGCCGAAATGTGGCAGAAGGAGAAGTCAATGGAGCTTTGTCAGTTTGTCCCAGCAGAGGATCTGGCCTTCAGTATTGTCTGCTATCTTTGGTTTCCATTTCTAATTCAGGTTGGTTAATAGAGTGTTCTTCACATTGATTCCAGACAAGACATGCATCTTTCTCTTTTGAAAGAAAGCTTGGAACCAAAGGACTGGATTGGATGCGCTAGACAGAACTATTTATCTAACACCTTCAGGTGATCTGTCATTGAAATGAAAATGCGGCCAACTCATTTCTCCAACTTTTTCCCAGGCCGACATCATTTTCAATTCTCGTAAAGCTGGAGACGGACCATTTGGTTTCTTGGGGATGCAAATAGTAGCAGACTAGGTCTGTGTTTGCCAGTCCACAGACTTGAGACATGAGGTTGCTCGCTGCAGTGCCAGTCTGCTGCATTATTTCAGCTGGAAATCTGCTCTCTGAAAAAGCAGCAGCTGGTTGCTGAAAATAAACCAGTTTTGCTTGATGCTGTCAGCAGAAAGCCGGCTTTTAATCAGTAAAGGCAGTGTGCTGTTAACAAATCAGCATGCTTGACAGACAAAAACACTACAGGTTTCAGAGTGGTAGCCCTGTTAGTCTGTATCAGCAAAAACAATGAGAAGTCCTTGTGGCACTTTAGAGACTAACAACTTTATTTGAGCATAAGCTTTCATGGGCTAGAGCCCACTTCATTAGATGCATGAAGTGAAAAATACAGGAACAGGTATAAATACATGAAAGGATGGGCGTGGCTTTACCAAGTGTGAGGTCAGTCTAACGAGATAAATCAATTAACAGCAGGATATCAAGGGAGGAAAAATAGCTTCTGAAGTGGTAAGAGAGTGGCTCATTACAGACAGTTGATAAGGTGTGCGTAACAGCAGGGAGAAATTAGTATTGGGGAAATTAAGTTTAGGTTTTGTAATGCCACTCCCAGTCTTTATTCAGGCCTAATCTGATGGTATCAGTTTGCAAATTAATTCCAGTTCTGCAGCTTCATGTTGGAGTCTGTTTTTGAAGTTTTTTTTGTTGCAGAATTGCCACTTTTAGGTCTGTTATTGAGTGACCAGAGAGGTTGCAATGTTCTCCTATTGGTTTTTGAATGTTATGATTCCTGATGTCAGATTTGTGTTCATTTATTCTTTTGCGTAGAGACTGTCCGGTCTGGCCAACGTACATGGCAGAGGAGCATTGCTGGCACATATCACATTGTTAGGTCCTATGATGGTGTCCCTTGAACAGATATGTGGACAGAGTTGGTGCTGGGGTTTGTAGCAGGGTTTGGTTCCTGGTTTGGTGTTTTTGTTGCGTGGTGTGTAGTTGCTGGGGAGTATTTGTTTCAGGTTGGGGGGCTGTCTGTAGGCAAGGACTGGCCTGTCTCCCAAGGTCTGTGAGAGTGAGGGATCGTCCTTCAGGATAGGCACTGTCACTTCTCCACATCTGCGTCTTCTTGGAGCAGATTGTCCTCTCCCCATACCAGCTTTGCAGCACTGTGACTCCACTGACTTCACTGGTGGTATGTCTGATTTACAGTAGCACAAGTGGGATTCAAATCCACTACTCTGCATTGTACCCTAACACACTATCACATCTATACAACATGGCAAGGAGTTGGAGCTGAATTCTGCCAGCATTTACACCAGTGTCAATCCAGAATAACCCCACTAACTTGAAAGGAGCAATGCTCATAGACTCATAGACTCTAGGACTGGAAGGGACCTCGAGAGGTCATCGAGTCCAGTCCCCTGCCCTCGTGGCAGGACTAAATACTGTCTAGACCATCCCTAATAGACATTTATCTAACCTACTCTTAAATATCTCCAGCGATGGAGATTCCACAACTTCCCTAGGCAATCTATTCCAGTGTTTAACTACCCTGACAGTTAGGAACTTTTTCCTAATGTCCAACCTAAATCTCCCTTGCTGCAGTTTGGATTGGGAATGAGATGTGGATTTTGCACAATGGTTATACAAAACCAGATCTATGAATTTACTATTTAAAAAGAGATGTACAAACTCAAGACAAGCTCACCAAAGCAAGTAATTACTCCAGATGGCAATGACTTCTCTTTTAAACGGAGGGGGGGTATGTTGCACCATATATCTATTCTTTGTCTCACACCCATTGCCAGTATATGGGGGTATAAGCCGTAAACCAGCCTCAAGGTAAGGCTCTCACACACAGCAAGGCACGTCCTCAAATGTTGTGAAAACAAAGGACGGCATAGCACATTTAGTATAGAAATCTTAACGTTGTTACTATTGCAACTGGAACACTGTGCTTTCGGCAGATGCATTGCTTTGTGACGTATCATGTCAGGTCAGGTCACATCTTGCTACATAATCATAGAATCACAGAATCATAGATGTGTAGGATTGGAAGGGACCTCAACAGGTCCTCTAGTCTAGTTCCCTGCATTCAAGGCAGGGCTAAGTATTATCTAGACCATCCCTGATAGGCGTGTTACCGAAATATTGGGTTTGCTTAGCTGAGAGCTAATAACAGTCTGACAGGGTTAAGGAAAAATGCTTTATTTTGCAGAAGAAAGGAGAGCCTGTACCTTGGTATAATAGACTTTGTTTTACACAAATTTTATAATTTTTTTATACACATTTAGTAAAGACCCTTGCGTGTTAACACTTGATTGGTAGTTGTTAAATTTTACACTTTGTTGTTTGTTATTTGAGGAATTACGAACGAGAGGTTTAGTTTTGCCCACACACCTAATGCCCAAATGAACAGAGCAGAAAAACAACAGTAACCGGTTAAACAGAACAGAACCAGAACTAGAACCAGATAACAAACTAGAACCAGATAGTGTTTTTTAATTTTATTAGGGCTTACCTTATTGGAGCATGAACCCCAGGGGCTGCGTTGAAGTGAGGAAGAGGGGTTAAGCACCCCAGTGGCGCCGCTCCTAGTTTTCAGCAGCCGTCCGGAGTTCAATGTTTGAGCTAGGAGAGTCCCATCTGGGGTGCCAGAAACTGTTACCGAAATATTGGGTCTGCCTAGCTGAGCCAATAACAGCCTGACAGGGATAAGGAAAAATGCTTTATTCTGCAGAAGAAAGGAGAGCCTGTACCTTGGTACAAAAGACTTTGTCTTACACAAATTTTGCAAACTTTTTATACACATTTAGACAAAAACCCTTGCGTGTTAACACTTGATTGGTAGTTGTTAAATCTTACACTTTGTTATTTGTTCAGTAAAAACTGGTTTAAAGCAAGTTTTCTCTGCTTTGAGGCAGAAGAAAAGAGATAGTTCAAAAGTTTAGGCTACTGTGTTCGTGAGGCTTTCCCTTCCCCCCCCCGCCGCTTGTAAGCTATTAAGGGGGGCCAGCAGTAGCTTTCACAGGTGTTTGTCTAATCTGTTCTTAAAAACTTCCAAGGAAAGAGACTCCACAACCTCCCTAGGCAATTAGTTCCAGTGCTTAACTACCCTGATAGTTAAGATTTTCCTAATGTCCAACCTAAACCTCCCTTGCTGCAATTTAAGTCCATTGCTTCTTGTCCTGTCCTCAGAGGTTAAGGAGAACAATTTTCCACCCTCCTCCTTGTAACAACCTTTTATGTACTTGAAAACTGTTATCATGTCCCCTCTCAGCCTTCTCTTCTCCAGACTAAAAAGACCCAGTTTTTTTCAATCTTTCCTTGAAGATCATATTTTCTAGACGTTTAATAATTTTTGTTGCTCTCATCTGGACTTTCTCCAGTTTGTCCCCTTCTTTTCTGAAATGTGGAGCCCAGAACTGGACATAATACTCTAGTTGAGGCCTTAATGTTTAGTGAGAGGCAATCACTGGCGCAACCCATGGCCCTCAGCACAACACGAGTTAGATTTTAACAGCACTGGTGGAATGAAAAAATCCAGACTTTTATAGAGGAAATACATCTCTTAAAAAAGTAGGCCCTGCATGGGATCAAACCCATATAGCATACTTCCTGGCCCAATGCTTTCCATAAGGAGTTAGCAGAGAACATAACATCCAGAATGCATAACAGGAAGCTATTCAGTGTATGTTCGAGTGAAGGGGAACACAGTTAGGGTGGATTTAAGAGTGCTGCTTTCTGCTCCCTTGTGGCATATGTGACTGTCAAACCCCAGACTCAAACACTGTAAAACCAAGACAGGCTCATTCACAGTAAGGATGCCAAAAAGCACCCTGATAACTTTCCAATCTTGTTTTAGAAAAACTAAACAGACTGGAAATATAACAAACAACCCCACCCAGAAATATGGGAAAGCCATTGTTCAGTCATAGTGTGGCTGAGACACTTTTGTATTCTTATGGTTGATTTTGTAAGCAAGTAGTTTTCAAGTGAGGTGAAGCTTGGGGGTACACAAGACAGATCAGACTCCTGAAAGGGGGACAGTAGGCTGGGAAGGTTGAGAGCCAATGTTTTTATTCCATTCCCAAGCTGACTGTTTTTCACCTCCAAAAAATATACCCTTGACTTCAGTCTGGACTCCCTCTGTGTTTTATGTTTTATAAAGTGGGTTTTTAGTGCTTGTGAAAGAGTCAGACTTACATCAATGGCTGCCAGTGTCTCGCATTTCATCAGGTAATGTGTGGGCATTGACAGTACATGCTGTCCTGCACCACAGCTGGTTTTCAATTCGCACCCCTACCCGCTCTTGCTTTGGCCAGACCTCGAATACTAATAAGTTTCATTTGCTGCCGACTGGAGCCACCTCTCGTATTTCATTCGCAATCCTCTGAGCTGTCCAATCCCTTTTAATAACTGTCCATGATGCAATAGAAGAAGCCTCATTAAATACTTTTTTTTTCACTTGTAAGCATTTTTCAGAGGAGCAAAGAAGAAGAAAGAACTATAGGCAAGACTTTAAAACAAGCGAGCAGTGATTACTAATTCATTTGCTATTCATCGCAATGAGAACAATAATGAATCTGGAGGGCATGGATGGGGGCTTTAAATGGAATCTCTTTCCATTGGCACAGGAAATGTTTCCCACGTCCTGCTGATGGTGGCTGAATAGAAAAGCCAATTTCAGAGGCCAAATGACTGACCCTGCTGGGAGCTCTGATGTGTCTCTAATGAAGAAATGCGGGAGACTTGCTGCCTCAGTGAACATTCAAAGGACAAGATTATCGATTGAAAGGGATTGATGGGAAAAAATGCAAAACAAAACAAATATTTGTTTCCAAAATAAACAAAACTGGCCCCAAACGTGTTACAGGGTCTATTTTTATCTGTCTGCATTCACAATATATTGTATTGTTGACAAATAATCAAATAGAATCTCAATAAACAGATTTCTAACACAAAGAGAATGCAAAGTTCTAGGGGCTGTTATCATTTGAAAGCCACAAGGGGACATTTCCAGTAGACCAAATAGCCACATTCTTGGGAGTGCTTTCAAACGTAAAGGAAGAGTCAAAATCGGGTCTCTTCTGTGGAGCAACCTCACCATCGTTACTTCTGATGATTGGCAGGTCTGCCCCTAATTGAAACAGGGGCCCCTTTGTCCTGGAGGCTGCTCAGACAATCCCTGTCCCCAAAAGATTCTCACCTAAAAAGACAAGACAGACAAGGATGGGATGGGGAAACTGAGGCACAAAGCAGGAATGTGATTTGCCCCAGGTCACACAGCAGGTCCCTGGCAGAGGTCTGAGGCCCAGGACAGTGCCCTGCTCAGGGTGCCAGGTGTTTTTTTTTTGCATCTTCTCTTTGAGAAAGGGCTTACTGCAGATCCAAACTTCAGAATACTTGCTCCTCTCCCTCCTCTAACCCAGGAGCCAGTTGAAGGCCTGAAACAAAGCCAAGTGAATGGGCCCAGATGGCCAAGGAAACGCAGTGAGGTTCAGCTTGCAGCAGTCGCTACTCATGCTTCGGCAGAGAGGAAGGGCTTGAGGGCAGTGCAGTGGCGGAGAAGGCAGGAGCAGAGTCCAGGCCCCACAGCTCTGTGAGGAAAGACAGCCTCCATCTCCATGGAGGAGCTGCTTCCTGATCGCGACACCTGACCTCTGCCTCCTCCTAGCAGCACAGTTGATTTAGGAGTCATGCTTCCATTGATGCCTCTGCCCATCCACTGGGAGGAGCAGGAGCAAACCCTGGACAGGAGCGGTATTAACTCAGGCATGGACAGCCACTGAGGTACCGCATGCTGCTCCCAAGTCCACCCAGTCCAAACCACAAGGCACCCTTCTGGGAGGTGAGGTGAAGGTGTTTCCCTGATCTCTCTGGGAGTGGGGAGCAGGTAGCCATGGATCCACCTACGTGCAGGGCAGTATTCCCTCTAATTTTTTCCATCCACGTGCGGAATGAATTTTGTTATGTGCACCATATCGAGGTAATGTGTGGAGCTGAGCCACCAGTAGAAACCAAGAACCGAGATCTAATATATATATTTAAAAAAAGTTACCATAGGGATAATTACTCCATCCAGGACAGGGCAGGTATTTTAGAACTCATTACTCAAAGGATTAAATTTAAGCGTAAGAGAGAAATAAAAATTATGAAATGCATAGACCAGTCAAAACACTAAACAAGACACTTTGAAAGAAGTATCAAGTAACAACAATAATAATACAAGTATGTGTTGGGAGGTGAGTGTGAAAGACAGTGTGTGAGAGAGAGACAGAGCTACAGTGTATGTTTGTGTGTGAGGGAGAGAGACACACACACGCAGCCTCTTTAAGGATGTTGCCCTTTTAAGTAGATCGCACTCAGCAGTCTGAAACCTGCTTGTTCAGACACAGCAACAGCTGCCAGCAAGCTCCATTTGTCCTGAGCCCCGTAGCCCTGTCGTGTCCCCCCACCCCTGCTCTGTGGAGATGGGGTACAGGGGCGGAGGGAGGAGGACAGCTTGACATCAGCATCCCCTCCCCCTCCAGCAAGCAGGAGGCTCCCAGGCAAGGGCGGCTCTAGGCATTTTGCGGCCCCAAGCATGGCCTGCAGGCTGCCTTCAGCTGCTTGCCTGCGGAGGGTCCGCTGGTCCCGTGGCTTTGGTGGACCTCCCGTAGGCATGCCTGCGGGAAGTCCTCTGAAGCCACAGGACCAGCGAACCTCCGAGGGCAGGCAAGTCGCCAGGAGGTCCGCTGAAGCCGCAGAACCAGCGGACCCTCAGCAGGCAAGACGCCGAAGGCAGGCTGCCTGCTGCCCCCGCAGTAACCAGCAGAGAGCCCCCAGTGGCTTGCCACCCCAAGCACGTGCTTGGTGTGCTGGGGCCTGGAGCTGCCCCTGCTCCCAGGAGCTGCTGGCCAGGGTCTCCAAGGCAGAGAGCAAGAGCAGCGTGGAGTGCAGGGAGGGACACCTTAAGCGAGGGGCATTTGATAGCTCCATGATTAATACCAACACCTTAGCTCGTAAGGTTTTCTTTGTTTTCATGATGACCTCACCTGACCTCACCTGTCCCCTTTGTGGAGCAAAGGTGGGCTGATTTTGACCTCTGTAAGCTTAGGTGAAAGAACAGGATTTGCTCTGCAAGGTGATAGCTGTCTCCGTTGCATTCATACTGATCTCCTGTGGAGGAGAGTTCTGCAGATGAAGGTCCTCCACTGAGAATGCTCAGGTCCCAGGCTCCGAAGCCTTTTGCCATGGAGTCGTCAAGCAGAGCATCCCTGCTCTGCTGAGCTGTCTTGTAGGGTCATGGAAGGAGAGGCAGTCCCTAAGATGGACACACCCTAACCCAATAAGCATCTTAGTCACTAGGAGCAGGACCTGTACCTGAGATTAAGCAAGTGGCTGGGCAAGACACGGGTGTAATAGGCCTCTTCGCTTACCAGGTGAACTGCTGCATATGCTGGAGTTTCTGCATGGCCTTCATTTTCAGGCCCAGGTGCAATAGGTTGCAATCGCCGGTTCTGGAAGTGATGAATCCCAGTACTAAGGAATGAGGACAATCTCCTGGACAGTGGCCAGAGGGAGAAGACCTTTCTTGCTGCCTGTTTGACCAGGACCAGCAGTGTGTGAGAGAAAAGATCCTGCTATGTGACAATCAGAGGGATGATTCTCTCACTGGAGGGATGTTTTCTACACAACTCCTTGAGGAATTCTCTCATCCAACCACCATCTCTTCTGTCTTAGAGAGATTAAGCTCAAACCCTCAGTTCTCCATCCTTGTGCTTCTCTCTCTCAGGCAGTGGGGAACCCTGGTGATTGTCTTGACAGAGTCTGCCAAGGCAGGGCTGTAGAGCTGGGTGTCTGCACCTGTGCCAGTAGAATCATAGAATATCAAGGTTGGAAGGGACCTCAGGAGATATCTAGTCCAATCCCCTGCTCAAAGCAAGACCAATCCCCAGACAGATTTTAGCCCCAGATCCCTCAGTGGCCCCCTCAAGGATTGAACTCAATCCTGGGTTTAGCAGGCCAATGCTCAAACCACTGAGCTATCCCTCCCCCCAAACGTTAGCACCTCACAGCTCCCCCAAGCAGTCCTGGATATCCATTGAGGCGTGGCAGTGATAGGAATGGATTTTGTGGGAATCCACGTATGGAGGCTCATGGGGAGCAGGTGCTGATGCCCATTTTGAATCCACAGGGTCAATCCGAGAGCGAAAAGCCAAGATAGCAGAGTGCTGCAGCAGCGTCCCTGACTCTGGCTCAGTCTTGAGAGAAAGTCAGTTACCGGCTGCTGCGGTACATTGCAGCATGGCTCCATTTCACTTAGGGCCCTTTATTCTGCTGCTGAAGCTGCTGCCAGGTGGCCCGGCAAGCACGACAAACGCCAGAAGTCTCACTGCGATATATGTGCACGACACAGTCAAATCTGCACGTTGACATCAATATTCTGGTTTCATGCAGCACAGCTAACATGTGCTTCCGAGGCTGGTAAAAGATAGTCACCCTCCAGTCACGGCAGCATAAACTGTTCAGGGGAATATTGGTCGGGCCTGCTGGATGGATTGGATCTGAATCTTCCAGCTTCTAGCAGAAAATATGACGTCTCTGATCTTTTGGGAACGGGTCGGAATGCCCCGTTTGCCTAGCCCTAGTGGTATAACATTGCATGGCTAGACCGTAAGGGCGTTCGGACGTGTGGTCCTGTGGGCACATGCAGGGCATTATTCAGCTCGTCATCCTATCCGTCAGCAATCACACGTGTTTGCTTCCACAGCGTGATCTGCTCGTGCTGCAGTCTCTCTATGAAGTAACCGTAGTGCCTCTAATATAATGCTACTACTTCTCCAAGTGAAGAAAAGCAATACTTCAAGAAGTGATATAAAATGAGGATGGTTCCCCAGTGTTCAGCGTACAAGCAGGCGAGTCTGGTATTTAATTTATTGGGTACTCCTGGGCACTGAGCAGGATAGATGTTTCAATCCCAGCCCATGTGAAATAACAAGCCTGGAGAAGTCTATGCTCAGTGGTATGATATGTCAGGAAAGAAGAAAAGCCTCCGGGTTTGAGCACATTACTGAATTTAGGCAGCGTGCCAGGACTTAACTCTACAGAGAGTCTTCATTGGATTTTAATCAACCATTCTTGTATCAAGTCAGAAAATAAGATTTCACACATTTCCTCAGTCTGAGCGGAGCAGCCGGTAATGCTACAATCACAACACAACCTGCATGTGCTCGTGGGGGGCGATTATTACCTTTGGCTTTGACTAGAAGGGGCTGCAAGCTTGAAAGGGGGAAAGCAGGGAGCTGGATTGGAGTAAATCATTTTGTGCCAGATGACGTTGCGCAGACATAGGAGTTCTGCTGTAATCAGGCATGCATGCAGCATAAAATAATATCTGTGCAAAACAGGAATTCTGGTCAACAGTTTCCTGGAGCTGAGAGAATATTATGAAGGTGCGAGCTAAACGAAGACGAACACATTTGCAATCAGCCTTGCAAATTAAATAATTCAGCCAGTGGTGTCATACAAACTGCAAACAGAATCAGGGTTGACATGTTGCACCTCCAGCAGAGCACACACGATGCTCAGCCAAGCGGCAGGTGAAAGTTGAAGTAACGTGCTGGATGGACCTGTAAGTCACAGATGGTGGAGTGAGTGGCACACTGTTACCATTCAGACCTCACTTGCCACTGTAGAATTGCCAGCAAGAGAAGATGGAGAGGTAATAAACACAAAATCAGGACTGTCACTTACTGCCAGCAGCGCCTCCTGCTGGCCATCCTGGGAATGAGCTCTGCCAGGCCTTGTGCTCTCCCTCCAGTACCGTACTCCCCCCTGCTGTTTTGCCCTGTGGCCCCTCTCACTCCAGGGACTGCAGTCTCCTCTGACCTCCGGCCAGGTCACTAAAGTCCTCCCCTTCCAGCGAATTCAAAGTCCTTCCTAACCATCTATAATAATAATAATAGGAGATATACCTATCTCCTAGAACTGGAAGGGACCTTGAAAGGTCATTGAGTCCAGCCCTCTGCCTTCACTAGCAGGACCAAGAACTGATTTTGCCCCAGATCCCTAAGTGACCCCCTCAAGGATTGAACTCACAACCCTGGATTTAGCAAGTCAATGCTCAAACCACTGAGCTATTCCTCCTCCAACTATCTAGCTGCTGTCTCCAAAACCCTGTGCTACTACCCAGTGGCTGGTAGGGGAACCCAGGCCCACTCTCTACATTGGGTTCAAGCCCAGGGACCGTATAACAAGCAGCCACGGTCTCTGCACAGTCCACCCCTGGTTGCTGTTTCCCTGGGCTTCTTCCTACTTACGTGGCATCCCTTCTTTCTGAGTTTGCCACCTCCCAACTCCCTTCACTCAGGGAGTGGCTGCACCCCTTGTCTGGAGCCAGCTTCCTAGTTGTATAGGCCCCTGCTGTTCCTGCACAGGTGAGCCTGGGTGCAATCAGTTAGTTCCCTGCTCCCTGGCTCCTCCTCCAGGTGCAGCCTGGGGAGTTAATTGGCCAGCCTGGGCACCTTAACCCCTTCCAATCCTATGTGGGGTGGACACCCCATTACCGGGATATAGAAGAAGCCAGGGCATTTTGCAAGTAGTTGGCTACCTCTAAACATTGCACCAGCCACATCCTGACAATAATCCCGAGCAGGAGGGCATGGTGAGCTGAAGAAGCTGCTTTTTTAATGATTGATCAATCGTGCTGAGTGTTCAGATGCAGTCAGGAGGGTGGAGCTCAGTTATAACCATCCCAGGCATGGGCCTGATTGCCACTGGTGAAAATCAGGAGGAACGCCACCCACATCACTGCAGGGAGAGTTCTGCCTGCAGCAAGTCCTTGGAGAAGTTGGTAGGTGGATGGCTCCGAAGCAGCTCCATGGCAGTACACAGTAAAGGCCTGATTTCCCACAGTGGCCTCTGAATCAGTGGAGGCCATTTTTCACCCTAAATAACTGCAGCTGCTGTTCATTGTGGGCACAACCGGTGACACCTCCAACCTTATTCCCCTCACATCAGTTCCAAAGACTGCCCCTTGGCTCATCTGAGCAGCCCGCCATTCTAGTCCCCACCATTGGCTTCCTCTTCTGCACAATGCCAAGCACAAGTTTCTTTACGAAAACATCATCATTTAGCCCCGCCCTCCCTTTGAAGTGTGATCACGTATTAATTAGTATGAAAATGAAGGAGGCCGTCCTTGATTGCCTGCGTTACCCACAGGCAATGCTGCACTTTCTCTCGTGTCCCCCAAGGCACAGAGCTGGCCTTATGGGGGGGCAATGTGGGTGACCGTCCAGGGCTCTGTGGTCAGGAGAGCACCAGCCAAGTGCTGCAAGCTGGCGGGCCTGGGCTGCCAAGTGGGGGTGATGGCAGGTGAGCCCATGGCTGGCAGGCTCAGAAACTCCTCCCTCTGCAGCCCAACGAGATTCTGGGGCCAAAAGCCTGGGGTGTTAACATACAGGTTTGCCCAGGGTACCATTTTCCCTAAGGTCGGCCCTGCCCAGGCATGGGAAAAACTCCCTGTCAAAAACTTTAGCTTCTTTGCTATCCTCTCTTGAAGTCTTCCTCTGCCATGATGCCTACAGACTGTTACTGCCCGCCATGGGCTGCGTCCAGAACAGATCCTGCTTACTAATGCAAGCACACCTATTTCCACCATGACCTTGTCCTTCCATCCTCACTCTCTGTCGATTCGCCTGTTGTGCAATGCAGAAACCACAGATCACATTGGGGCCTCCCTGCAATTTTTGACTGTGCCTCTCAAAGATGAGCCCTGACTCCTGCTTAGGGTCCGTAGGTACGATCACAGTGGCAGCAGTAATCAGTAATGGCGTCAAGTGGTGAGGTTCCATTGATTCCAATGCAACCCTGCCGATTTACAATAGCTAAGGATCTCAGCCAACGATCAGACATCTAAGTGCTGCCAATAGCCCCTGTAATGCATTACAATGCAATATTTCCTGTGCCCAATTAAGCACTGGCTCGGAGCCAGGCTGAAAATCAGGTAAGGACAGTAAAGCCAGGGAAAATTTTCAAAATGAAATTTAAACCCAGGCAAAATGCACTTGTTGAAGGGTGTCCTTAAAAACTCAGAATCAGGCCCAGGTTTAGGGGACAGTCGGACAAGTTGTGAGCTTGTCCCAGCTGAGTTGGGGGCGAGCATTTTAGTTGAGTCCAAACCCCAAACGAAAATCTGAATGGCTGAGTTGCGCAAATTGAAATCCAAACTGATGTTTGCCAATGGCTCTGCAACAGTACTCTGAGTCTGGCATTTCACCCAGCTGTCACGAAGCCTCTAAAGCCATGCAGGGATTAAGAACCGGAGTTGTTCCAGAGCACAAGAATATAAACTGGTAGATCAATATCAACAGCTTCCCAAGGGATGTGGTAAATTTGCCATCACCTGGAGTTTTGAAATGAAAGCAGCTGTCTTTCTACAAGACAAGCCCAGGGTGAGCCACAAGTTATTGCTATGCTCATGGCATATGCAGAGTTAGAAACAAACCATACAGAAATACTCTTCCTGGAAGGTTGCCACATACAACCTTATATCTCAGAATCCAGAAATCTAACACACATCAGCCGAATTCAGGAAGAGACAAAAGAAAGGCTGCTCCCTAAGGCAAAGGATCAATGCTCAACCCAACTGGCTCCAGACTGGCTGTTTGGCAGGGTGCCCAACAAGACCTAGAAGACACGGCTTCCCTCGTCACCCCTAGGCTACCAGCAGGTCCAGGAAAACTCCTTATAATTTAAAGTGATAGCTTGTAATTTGACCATGGGTTTCATAACCACAGTTACTGGGCTTGATGCAGGAATCTCTGGGAAACTCTTTGGCCAGCGTGTTATGCAAGAAGTCAGACTCGTTATTTTGGCTCCTTCTGGCCTTAGACTCTCAGATTGTTTTTCTGCTGCTGGTAGCTACATCCCTTGCTCAGCAATGGCTTCTTCCTCCAGGGCTGGCTAGATAACTAGATAAATTGCTGTAGTATCCAAGCACATGGGTTGCAGAAGCAAGCCCACACTTTGTTTATGCGATTGCCTAATGGTGCAGCCCCTTTCAAAGCAGAAATCTCTGTATGAGGTTATTTGTGATGAGTAAAGCTCCTTTCTGGTTAACCTTTGTGATTAAAATGAAAATCATTAACTGCAGCTTTGCGAGGCTCCTCTGAGCTTTCACATGAGGATGAATGTCTCAGGAACAAAAAGAAAATGCCCTAACCCGTCTCCACTGCTGTCCTGACCCAAAACAAACTCAAACACAGCTGTTGCTACACTAAATCCAACCAGCCTCGTCTCTGGGCAGCAGAGGGTGGAGGAGAACTTGGGCTGGACCTCAGGCTCACACAGAGGGCTTGTCTACATCACAAAGTTGCAGCGCTGGTGAGGGGGTTACAGCGCTGCAACTTAGGAGGTGTACACATCTGCAGGGCATCACCAGCGCTGCAACTCCCTGTTTGCAGCGCTGGCCGTACTCCCGTTTTGTCTCGGGTGTAGAGGATCCAGCGCTGGTGATCCAGCGCTGGTAATCAAGTGTAGACACTTACCAGCGCTTTTCTTGACCTCCGTGGAATAAGCAGGTATCCCAGCATACCTGAGGAAGCCTCTGGTAATCAAGCTGGTCTCCTTCCCTGGTTTGCTCTCGCGTTCCCCGAACCCCGAGCAAGCAGGTCTCCTTCCCTGTGGTTTGCAGGGTGGTTCGGGGAACGCGAGAGCAAACCGCGGCGAAGCTGGTCTCCTTCCCCGGTTTGCTCTCGCGTTCCCCGAACCCCGAGCAAGCAGGTCTCCTTCCCTGCGGTTTGCAGGGTGGTTCGGGGAACGTGAGAGCAAACCGCGGCAAAGCTGGTCTCCTTCCCCGGTTTGCTCTCGCGTTCCCCGAACAAGCAGGTCTCCTTCCCTGCGGTTTGCAGGGTGGTTCGGGGAACGCGAGAGCAAACCGCGGCGAAGCTGGTCTCCTTCCCCGGTTTGCTCTCGCGTTCTCCGAACCCCCCTTGAAGCCGCCCAACAACGCTGCAGTGTGGCCACATCTACCACCACTTGCAGTGCTGGTTGCTGTAAGTGTGGCCACTCTGCAGCGCTGGCCCTATACAGCTGTACTAATACAGCTGTAACAACCAGCGCTGCAAAATTTTAGATGTAGACATACCCAGAGATACTAAAATCACCCACTTCATACAGAGCAGCCAGTTTCCCATGTAGGGTGACCAGATGTCCTGATTTTATAGGGACAGTCCTGAGTTTTTGCATCTTTTTCTTATACAGGCTCCGATTACCCCCCACCCCCTGTCCTGATGTTTCACATTTGCTGTCCGGTCACCCTATTCCCAAAGCATATCCCGACATGTGCCCACATGAAAGAGATTCTGATCACACATTGAGAGGCAGCTCTGCAACAGGTCCCAGAAATATTGTTTCATACAATGCCTGAGAAAGGAGAGAGACTCTAGGCTATACACAATCACTTTGCCTGTCCATACCCAGGCAAAGCAAGAACGCACACTCTAATATACTGGCATCTGAGGCTGCAAGGCACTTTATAGTGGCACATCTGTGTTGTCTACAACAGTGGTTCTCAAAGCTGGTTCGCTGTTTGTTCAGGGAAAGCCCCTGGCGGGCTGGGTCGGTTTGTTTACCTGCTGTGTCTGAAGGTTCGGCCGGTCACAGCTCCCACTGGCCGTGGTTTGCTACTCCAGGCCAATGGGGGCCGCGGGAAGTGGTGGCCAGCATATCCCTCGGCCCATGCTGCTTCCCATAGCCCCCGTTGGCCTGGAGCGGTGAACCGCAGCCTGTGGAAGCCACGATTGGCCGAACCTGCAGACGTGGCAAGTAAACAAACTGGCCCGGCCTGCCAGGGGCTTTCCCTGAACAAGCGGTGGACTGGCTTTGAGAACCACAAGTCTACAATTCACCATGTGTTCAAGGACCCGGATTCTGCAGTTTGATTTGCATAGGCGAACCTGTGTGGATCTGATGGCAAGATCTGGGCCTCAGATAAAAAGCAGAGGCTCTATGTGTGTGTGTATGTGTGTGTGTGTGTGCGCATGTGTGTGTGTGCACATACTCTTCCATCTGGGCATCAGGGAAGAAAATGTTTGTTTACATTGATATCCTGCCCCGCACACCAGTCCAAGGAATCTCCCATTGACTGATCAGGCCCCTCATCAGCACGGTCATTCAAAGCAGTGTTAGGTAATAAAGCAAGTCCTTACTCACCTCTCCAGCACCCGAGTTCATGCGGGAGGCTATGGGCACACAATTCTGTCAGAGACCAGACACAAATGCGTTGATCAACGGGCTCACACTAACCCAAAAGCTTTAGAATAAGTGTGGCCCCTTTATTAGGGGTGAGCATCAATATTTATACACAGAAGTAAACAAAGTGATTAATAAAAGATAATGGTCATGCATAATCAATCAAGATTTTACAGGAAAAGCAAGTTTAACAAGTAAATGCATAGAGATAAAGGCTAATGGCTACTTGATAAAGGGGGTGTCATGAGTAGTTTGCAGGTCAGTGCTTTGTTCGATAAAGGGTTCAGAAAGGATTATGCAGAGACGGCCAGTCTGGGTGTGTTTTGGCTCCAAAGTTCACCAAAAGTTTAGACCCAACATTCCTCCATTTTTAGCTCTGAGATAACTATTAATCAAAAAGCTACACCCTATTTCAAGATCTCAAGGGCCGCTTGGCAATTTCAGCCTGGGCCAATTCGAAGAGAGTAAGGCTTTTAGCTGAAGTGGGAAAAGAATAAACTGACTTACATGAGTTTATGAGGGAGGGGACACACTGAATACAGCAACACAGTATTATAAGGACTACTATGGCCCCAACAACACCCACCAAGAGGTTTTTAACCCACCCAAGTCCGGGCAGCCAATTCCATAAGGCTCCCCACCAATCATAAGGTGGCTGGCCAGAGGAGTAGTTTTTAGCCATTTCCCTTAGGTGTTTGGTACGTTGAAAAGTGTCAGAGTAGGTGTCATTTACAAAAACACAGCATTCTTCATTTATGAGGGCGCAAGTTCCTCCCTGGGCTGCTAACATCATATCTAAAGCCATTCTGTTTTGCAAAGCTAACTGGCGCAGCTGGGACATTTTCCCGGCCTGATTTTCAAATAGGGTTGCAGTTTCATTGGTCAAAGATTCTAATAGTCCCTGTAGACGGATGATAGCACCCTTCAAGCTAGTGTGACCAGCCCACCGCTGCCAGGACAAACCATCACAGAGATTAATATTTCTGTCAGTTTCACGAATGTTACGAACGTGGGGAAAATGAGGGGGAGTGAGGGAGATGCGAGAAGGCGGTGCTAGCCATGCCAAATAACATGACCCTGCCCAATCAGGGGAGAGAAAATAATAAGCCTTGGGCCCGCACACCCAGTATGTTCCATATAATGCGTTTTGGGTATTCCATTTCTCAAAGTAGGAGGTAACCCACCACCCGGTGTACCACTGTTCCCCTGGTAACGCAGAGGGGTCGTTGTGTGAACTGCAGAGGCACAATTTGGTAGTGTAGTCCTCAAAGGGCAGTGTAGTACTGCTTGAGCAGTTGTAGAAGGCAATTGTGTATCCTTTAACAATTAGTTGGACACCCTCTGAGCAGGGCTTTTTAAAAACTGACTTTGAAAACCTGCCCCTCCATGAAAAAGTTGAAAAGGTTGGATCGGGGTGAGGGATCCACATATGGGATAAGTGGGATGCGCAAGGCTTGAAGCCAAGATTTTTACTAAAGGCGGTGCCATTAAAATATATGTTGCATTTACTTGTTCCCACAAAAGTTGACCCTTTTTCTTTAACAAAACACAGTGATCCTGTTTGATTGGTTACCCTGAGATATTTGTTAATTAGCACTTCTGTTTTGTCCCATGTAAGATTGGGTTGGACTGGATCTTTTATTCTAGTCGGTGGCATCCAAGTCATATTAGCAGTGGTTAGGGGAATGGGTGTGAAGGGGAGTCCCTGTGCTGCATTTACTGGAAATTGAGTACATACCCAGCAATTACTTCTATTTTCTAAAATACGAGTTTTAACCTCGTGGGAATATCTAATAAAAGCATTATCTTCATAAGCAGAAAATAAACTAAAAAAGCATAAAAAACATACAGTTGTCAGAATAAAGGGTCCTCTCATTTTTTCCGAGTTAATTTAAGTCTAATGTTTGAGAGAGGTAAGCTGGTCCACTGGTCGAAGGCAGTGTCCTCAGTGGTGACAAGAGCTGCTGGTCCGTCACTGTGGTCCACTACGGCTGGCTTGACGTGGGAGTGGTGGATCCAAGATTTGCGTCCTTTCAGGAACACTGCAGTCTGGGTTGTCAAAAGAACCTGGTGGGGTCCAGTAAACCTTGGCTGGAGGGTGTCGTCACGAAGGACCTTTTTGGCCCAGACGAAGTCCCCTGGTTGGAACGGGTGGATTTGTTCCTCCAGCGGCACGGTCTGGGAAAACTGCGAGGTTTTCCAAAGGGTACGAAGGCGAGCCTGTAGGGAGAGAAACTGACACGCGGTCATATGATCCCCTCCCAATAGTGAAACATCAGCACGTGGTAGCGCCCCGCCTTTGAAAGGGTGGTGTCCATAGAGCAGTTCAAAGGGGGATAATCCCAATGCGCGGGTTGGGCGAGTACGAAGGTGAAACAGGACCAGGTCCCTTTGACCAGAGTGGCCCCGAGGCTCTCCCACGATTGTAGTTCAGCAGCGGGTACTGGTACGGGGTGCGGTGGAGTAAAGGAGGAGGTTGCAATAGCCAATGTGGGCATGGCTAAAGGTAAGGTGGCAGCCTTCTTGGCGGAGGCGTCAGCCAGGGCATTCCCACGGGTAACGGGGCTACTATCTTTAGTATGGGCCCGGCAGTGAACTACAGCCAGGACAGAGGGTTTTTGGAGGGCGTCCAAAAGCTTGTGGATGAGGGGGAGGTGCTGAATGGGTTTACCGGCAGCTGTCTGGAAACCTCGAAACTTCCAGAGGTGGATATGACAATGCACAACTCCAAAAGCATATTTGCTATCAGTAAAAATGGTAATGGTCTTACCAGCGGCCAACTGGCAAGCTCGGGCCAGGGCATAGAGTTCAGCGGCTTGGGCTCCCCAGTTGCCTGGCAGTGAGGCGGCCTCTTGAATGTCCCATTCAGAGGTGACAGCATAACCAGTGAAACGCTTGCCATTAACATAGAAGGAGCTTTCGTCCGAGAAGAGGATGCAATCGGGATTGTCCAGTGGCACGTCAAACAGGTTGTCCCTTATCTGTAAGATGCTGGAAACTACTTCCACACAGTCGTGCTGATCCTGGAGGACTGGCAGGTCAGGAAGCAAGGTAGCTGGATTAAGGGGTCCACACCTTTCAAAAATTAGGTTAGTGTCTTCTAAGAGTTTGGCCTCTAGCTGTTGCTGACGATGGGCCGAAAAGACTTGGGTTGTGCCCCTACGCAGAAGGGCTGACAAGGCATGAGAGGTCCAAACCGTGGTAAAATGACCCAGGGTTAGGCTCTTTGCCTTTGTGATCAGCAGGGCAGCTGCTGCCAGAGTCCGGGTGCAGGATGGGGTTTCCTGAGCGACAGGGTCGATTTGCTGAGAGTAAAAAGCAAGCGGGAAATGGTGGGGCCCGCTCAGCTGGGTAAGGACACCACTAGCAATTCCGCCCCTCTCGTGGACAAAAAGGTGAAAGGGTTTGCTGTAATTGGGGGGGCGGAGAGACATGGAGGAGGCCACACTGTCCTTGAGTAACTGAAAGGCTTTAATAGTGTCCGGGGACCACTGCAAAGGGTCAGGAGCAAGGTTAGCAGTGAGTCGGTGGAGCGGTTTGCTTAACTCCCCGCAGGATGGCAACCAGGGGCGACAGAAGCCAATTAATCCTAAGAAACCTCGAAGTTGTTTCTTGGTGTTCGGTAGAGGGCAGTTTTGAATAGTCTTTATGCGGGCTGGGTCCATCTGTTTTCCCTTTGGGGTTAACAGGAAGCCCAGATATCGGACCTTCTGTGAGACCCACTGAATCTTTTTAGGGTCTACCTTGT
Source organism: Gopherus evgoodei (assembly GCF_007399415.2). Lineage (NCBI taxonomy): Eukaryota > Metazoa > Chordata > Testudines > Testudinidae > Gopherus > Gopherus evgoodei. The sequence continues at coordinate 6,359,652 of NC_044325.1, read as the reverse complement.
GGCCTCTGGTGTGTAGGTATAATAAAAGTGCCTTACCATCGATGCGGAGGGCAGCTTCTTCGCGATTACCTAATAGGATGTCATCTACGTATAGGACCAATGTGGATCCCTGCGGACTGGTGAAACCTTCCAAGTCGTGGCGGAGGCACTGGCTGAAAATCGTGGGGCTGTCTCTGTAGCCTTGAGGAAGTCGTTGCCAGACATAACTTTGTCCCTCCCAGGTGAAACCAAAGAGATACTGAGATTCTGGGTGCACAGGAATGCTGAAAAAAGCTGATTTTAAGTCAATAACAGTGAACCACTCAGCATCCCAGGGGATTTGGCTGATGATAGCAGCTGGGTCAGGGACTACTGCATGAAGAGGGACCACATACTGATTAACAACTCGTAGATCCTGTACAAAGCGCCAACGAACAGGGTCTCCGTTCTTTTTAGGAGGCTTTTTGACAGGCAGTATAGGGGTGTTACAGGGAGTGCGCTGAGGGCGGACTAGCTTTTGTGCAATGAATCCCTCGATAATGGGGCGGATGCCCTCCCGGGCTTCCAGCGACAGGGGGTATTGAGGGACTGACGGGGGGGTTAAGGAAGGCTTCACCTGAATCCTTACGGGTTCTGCCGAAAGGAGCAGGCCAACATCAGTGTCAGAAATTCCCCAGAGGGTTGAAGGCAAGTCAGTGAGGTCAGGGGAGAGAGAGAGGGGTGTTTCCCAATTACCCTGAGTAGGGGCCGAATCTCCTAACACTGTCATCAATAATCCTACCCCTTCAGGAGTGCAGGTTAAAGTAGCCTCAAGCTTACAGAGTAAATCCCGGCCCATCAAAGGGATCGGACAAGCTGGGGAAAAAAGAAAACGGTGAGGAAAACATTTATCAGCATAAACAACATTCAAAGGCAAAGTGAGTTCCAGAGACTGTGGGTTGCCCTCCACCCCAGTCGCAGTTTTAACCTCAGAGGATAGCCAGGGAGAGGGGGCATGATTTAAAAGAGAGAAAGTAGCCCCAGTATCAATGAGGAAAGAGACAGGCAGTCCCTGGACTGAAAGGGTTAAACGAGGCTCTTTGCTGGGAGGGGAGAAAGTGAGAAAGGAGCCGGCTAAAGACATTAAGGAAATAAGACCATCACATTGTTTGCCTTCGCCCCCGGGGTACCGTCATTGAGGAGGCTGAGTTTGCTGCAGCTGCTGCTGTTTCCCGTAGTTGATCCAGGCCTGGGGAATTGGCTGAGCTGGTGGTGCAGGGGTGTATTCCTCACTTGTGTAAGCATCTGCGGATGCAACCAGACCCTCTGGGCGTCCCCAGGGGCATTCACGTTTAAAGTGACCAGGCTGTCCGCACTGAAAACAATTTCCTGATGGCTGGGGTCGCCAGGACCCTCTTCCTCGGGCACCCTGGAATCCCCTGCCACGGCCACGGCCTTTGCCTCGAACACCGCCGTGAAAAGCTAAAGCCATCAGCTTATATTCTTCCTTTTTCTCTCTACTTAACAACTGATCCACATCCGTATAAGTAGGATTATAACTTAAAAACAATCTTTCTAGAAGTTCTATGATCTTTCGGGGATTTTCCCCAAAAGACCCTGACAACTGTCCCCACTCTTTCAAGTCCCATTCTAGCCATCCTTTATATTTCACAATACTAGCATGTTGCAACCGTCCATCATTGCCCATATAAGGTTGATCATGCACCTGTAAAGGCATCTCTCTAACTATACTTTCCTCAGGGGGGGGGGCATGCACCCTGCCGTACCTGCTTGGACATAAGCCTAGTAACTACTCCTCCCGAGGTTTGCCCCTCCATTTCCTCCTCATCCTTCTGCACAAATTCCAATCTGGTATCCTGCAGATTCCCCTCTGCTACAAGGAGAGAGTCCCCCTGTGGAGGAATAGGGGCAGGTGCAGAGGGGACCAGCTGACGAGTCAAAACACGCCGTGGTCTACACCCTTCATCGAAATAACCTGGAGGGGGTTCACTCTCGGGAGAGTACCTGACTGCCATAATTTTTAAAGATTTCCACAGCTCTGCTGCTGTGTCCCAACAAAACCAGTAACATAACTGTCCCGGGTGGTCTTTTTCGATCTGGCTCTTTACTCCTCTTAAGGCAGCCTGTTCGAAAGAGCCATACGAAGGCCACCTTATCTCCGGGTCGGCCAATACCGCGGTATACCCAGTCCAATTCCTTACACATAGTGTGTACAATTTCTTCCTAGACATTCCTGTCTGTACTGGGAGTTTCCCTTCGTTCCATAACTTATTTACAATCCCCAACGGACTCTCAAGAGGCACGCTCGTCCCTTGACCCATGGTGTCTGACAGGAGCCCTCCAACTGGCATTTACCCTGCTGTCCAATACACGACCCCTCAATATTGAATTGGCTGGGAGAAATCTCCTGTGGCGCCTTGCCAATTCATATATGAGTGGTCTGACCACTGGACAGAGGTACCGCACCAGAAGGTATCCTGGACGAGCCCCCAAATTGTTAGGTAATAAAGCAAGTCCTTACTCACCTCTCCAGCACCCGAGTTCGTGCGGGAGGCTATGGGCACACAATTCTGTCAGAGACCAGACACAAATGCGTTGATCAACGGGCTCACACTAACCCAAAAGCTTTAGAATAAGTGTGGCCCCTTTATTAGGGGTGAGCATCAATATTTATACACAGAAGTAAACAAAGTGATTAATAAAAGATAATGGTCATGCATAATCAATCAAGATTTTACAGGAAAAGCAAGTTTAACAAGTAAATGCATAGAGATAAAGGCTAATGGCTACTTGATAAAGGGGGTGTCATGAGTAGTTTGCAGGTCAGTGCTTTGTTCGATAAAGGGTTCAGAAAGGATTATGCAGAGACGGCCAGTCTGGGTGTGTTTTGGCTCCAAAGTTCACCAAAAGTTTAGACCCAACAGCAGTACATTGATTAAATTGGCCAGATCCTGCCATCCTTATACTGGGCTCTGTTGTGCCTTTCAGGGTTTACTCCCTTCTGCGGCTTGCCCTGGTTTCACTTCCTCCCCACTCCTGACTGGGTGCCGAGTGACTCGTATGTCGCTGGTCTTTGCATGCTGGTAAATCAAATTACTGCAATTATTCCAGCCCTCCGTGTGGGTGCATAAGAAGTCTCAGTAAGGATCTGGCCCGTTTGTGTTTTTCTTTGTGACTGAAGAACTGGTACGTGGACAGGCCTGGTGTTTGAATGGCTGAACCGCGGTTGTTGTTGCTGTGAGATTATGGTGTTAATCGGAAGAGGAGTGTGCAGCTGCGTGTTGTGACTGGTTCTTGCAATGGCGTGTTGCAACATGCAGTGGATTGCTGTGAGTAGGCCCAGGAACAGTCTGTTACTATTTCTTGTATCGTTAACACACGTGCTTAGCAGAAGAGCCTGCAAAGGGACTGCTAAGTGCTCTGGGTGAAGTATAATCAGCAATGGTCGTCATGACAAACGTTGTCACGTAGGAACCAACATGCAGTTACAGAACAGGTTATCTTGTAATGGAAAAGACAGTACGAGCAGCTAGGGTGTCATTCTCAGAGACACTGATACTAGCCAGGGCTGCCCAGAGTCGGGGGGGGACAAGTGGGGCAATTTGCTCCGGGCCCCACAGGGGCCCTGCTAGCCCTGGCCTGGCAGCAGTCTGGGTCTTTGGCCACATTTCAGCGGCAGGGGGGGGCCTTCAGTGCTGCCGAAGACGCGGAGCGACTGAAGGGCCCCCCACCACCAAAATGCCGCCAAAGACCCGGACCGCCGCTGGATAAGTACAAGCGCCACAGCTCCCTCGCTTTGCCCCAGGCCCCCTGAATCCTCTGGGTGGCCCCGATACTAGCCCAGGTAAGGGTCTGTCAAGCCATTCTACAAGATTGTGCTAAGGGGGCTGCATCACTATTATTATTTGTAATACAGCAGCACTCACAAGTCCTAGCCAAGATCAGGGCCCCAGGATGGTAGGTGCTGTACATATGTGATAGCCACCATCAAGGACTGAACTGGGGACAGGCTCTCAGCTGGAGTATATAAACAGTCTCTGTGGATCAGGCACAGAGAGGGACTCAAACACACATCACTGACTCTCTCTCTCTCTCTCTCTCTCTCTCTCTCTCTCACACACACACACACACACACACACACACACTGCCCCAAGAGCTCACAATCTAGATCAAGGATACGAACGAAGGCTGGCAAAATGAGGTATTACTGTCCTCCTTTTATTGATGAGGAACTGAGGCAGAGAGATTAAATGACTTGCCCAAAGTCACAGAGTAAGTTAGTAGCAGGGCCAGGAGCTGGACCCAGATCTCTTCAATCCCAGGCCCAGTGGTTCAGCTAGGAGCCCAGCTTTCCTCTCCTTAGACACAAGTAAAAGATCTGGGCACTTCAGTTACAAGATTATTGACTGTGAAAAAAATGGTAAATCTTATGGAGGGGAGTTCTTTTCAGAGCCACTGTCAGGGGATTCTCACAGACGGTGGTTGTATTTAAAAACTGTCAATTTATAATTAAGGATTTGGATCACTGGAGATTGGTTGTTTTTCTCCTGGCTGGCCTGTATCAATCACTTTAAAATGCATGTACCAGCTAGACTTAATTACTGGGGAGGTCTCTATTCAATTTTTCAAAAAAAGCTGGGAAGATATTTTTCTAATTTTGTCTTGGCAATAAACAGCAGAACAGGAGCAATCTCTGGTTACAGCCAAAAAGGATGGGGGAGGACTGGCTTTTCTTTGCTTTTATTATGATTCCTTAGCAGCTCAATTTAAAATGTGCCATGCAAAAGCCCTGCAATGCTGAAATGGAGACGCAGACAAATGGCTTGTGAAAACTTTTCTCCTTTTATCCTGTTCTAGATAGGCTCTAATATTGCACTGCAGGATCTGAGCACCTTCCAGTCGTGCATTAAGCAATGTGATTAACATTTGTCATGTGTTCTCTCATCCTCTCCCCATGGGGCGCAGCCTGTGGAGTGGAGTATCTTGTTTTGCCTGGTGGTGGTGTTTTTTTTAAACATACACGTGTTCCTTTGTTAGAGAAGACAGGGTCAAAGAAATGCACATTGAACTTGGAGTGGGAAGTGATGAGGTCTGTGGTGGTCCTTAGTTCCTGGAGAAGTTGATTCCATGGGCTCATATCAGCCCTCAAAACAGCTCTGTCTTCCACACAGACGAGTTTTCCCCATCTTGCTGAGAGTTCCATTGGGCCTAAGGGGTTATATTCTGGAGGGTTAGACAGTCTTTTACATATCCTGGGCGTAGGTCATTGAGCGCCTGGAAGATCAGGTCAACTTGACTTGACATTCTATGGGACACCAGTGTAGAGAACGGAGGATGGGCCTGATGTGATCCTGGCAGCCTGTGGTGCTGAGGAGATGCGCTGCAGCAGTCTGTATGAATTGGAGTCTCCGAAGTGCTGCAGGCTTCCTGGCCAAGAATACTGCATTGCTACAGTCCAGTGCAGAGGTGATGAAAGTATGAACAACAGAGGCCAGGTCATCATCTGCCAGGGTGGAACACGATCTCTTAGCTGACTGGAGATGATACAAAGCGTTACTCACGGATGCTGCTACGGGAGAATTCAGTGTCAGCGCGGAATCCAAGAGGACTTCTCCCCTGCCTGCTGGATTGACTGGTTGAGTGTCAACCTTCAATCAAAGGAGATTGCATCATGGCTGCAAACTCTTCAGACTGCTTTCCTCTGTCCACCAGCATCACCTCTACCTGGCTTTGGTTCAGCCTCAGCAGGCTGTTCTTCAGCCATTAGCTGATCTCATCCAAGCACAGGGACATTTGGCAGTAGTGATGTGGTGCAGCCTAGGCAGAGCTGTGTGTTTTCAGCATATTGCTGGCACTCGAGTCCACGTCATCTGACCCATTCACCTTGTCACTGCTTGTAGATGTTGAAAAGGACCAGAGAGGACCACTGATCTTTATGGGACTCTACAAATGAGGGGTCTAGTGGAAGAAGTACAGTCTCCTATCACTGCTCCTCATTGAGACTCCTTTGTCTTCCTTCTGTTCTGTTTGATAATTGAAGTATTTTTTATCTTCAGGCCTTGATAACACTGGATCACGACATACCTGACAAGTAGTCTCAATTGAAGTCAGCTGTTGTGTGTGTGTTATACAAAGCTACTCAGTTTTTCTTTGTACCTCTGTGGTTATGGCTTTACTGATTGCTTGTAACCACAATAAATGTATTTTTAAAAGCAAAGCAAAAACTGCTGGCAAATTGTCCTAGATTGCATATAATGTTACTTTAGGATTGTCTGGTATTCCCCACACAAAGTAACTACTCTATGTAGAGGGAACATCGCTTGAACTCTCACTGTATTAGTAATTTAAGGCAAAACTGGAAGGTTTAAAACAGGTCAACTTTATCCTCCATTCATGTACAGAGTTAGCCTCCTGCCTGGTTTCCTACTAAACCCGCTGTGATTGGCTAAGACCTTGTTTGATAATCATATAATTTATAATATTAGAGTAAAAAAATAAATGCCATATGTCAAAGTATCTGAATCCAAACTGCTGTGCCTGAATGAGCCTGTTGGTTGGAAGATAGAAAAACTAGCCCACCTTTATTTTAGTTTCATTATTAAGGGTTGGTTGAAAATTTTGCATTAAAGCTGTTTTTTTTAAATGGACTATTTGGTTTTCAACTAAATAAAGCTGTTCATGAAAAGTGTCTACTTCCATGGAAAATTTCAACTTTTTTTTCAAAACCTTCATACCTGGAAAAAAATTGGTAAAGCCTACAAAAAGGTTGATCACAGTTAGGTTCCTGGTGTGTTCAGGCCACATCCTATCATGCTGACCAGTACTGTCTCATTGTTTCCCTGCGGTCCCCCATCTGTCTGTACCCATGTTATCTCCCATCTTATACTAAGATTGGCAGCTCTTTGGGGAAGGCACCGTCTTTTTGTACCGCGCCTAGCACAATGGGGTCCTGATCTAGGAATAGGGCAGCAGCAGCAAGACAAATCAACAACAGACAGTATCAGGGTGATGCACTCAAAGTGGACTAGTAAAGACTAGTGGAAGAAAGACGCTTTCTTATTCCAACTTGCAGGTAGCAGCAAATTATCTGCTTTCCCCAAAGTTATTGGGTCTTCCTCCTTTCCTTTTCAGATAGAAATCTATTTCTTGGCACCGCTGCGTGGTGTGTATTCCATGCATCAAACTGCATCAGAAATCCAGCACTGCATGTAGCAAATGACCCACTGTGCCTGTAGACCAGCTGACAGCATATATTCAAGGCAGTAGCAGTGCTGACAGGAATTATTTTCTGAATTTTCAGAAATGAAATCATAGTCCAGTGAGCCTGTTTGAGTCAGAGCTTTCAGTTACCATTGTTTTCTTTAAGGCCTGGTCTACACTGGAGGGTAGGATCGATCTAAGTTACGCAACTTCAGCTACCTGAATAAAGTAGCTGAAGTTGACGTATTTAGATCTACCTACCATGGTATCTGGCCGGTAGTGAAGACATACCCTAAGAGGCTTCAGAATTCATTCATCTCACTGCTTGCTGTCTCTTCTGCCTTTCACAAGACTAATACTACACTTCCTAGCTCCAGGGCAGAACCTTTCTTTTTTCCATCCCTAATCCTGAGCCATTATTAATTACCACTATTATTGGTGATGGTGCTGAGTAATTAGGCTGCTTTGCAAAGACATGACAGGTTTCGCAGTTAGAGGTTTCTTCGCCATGGATCATTCATTCTGGTTCTGAACCAGACCACTTACAAAGAGTGGCCCAGACTGCCACTGGCCTTGCAAAGGAATAAGGGGGACTCTGGTGCGGGGGGGGGAGGGAGTTCCCATACCATAGGTCGCAGGGTGGGAAGAGAAACAGGCTCTGCATAGCTGCTGCTGCTTTCCTCCTCCCTACCCCCCCAGAAATCAGGTGGGTGGTAAAGGCGGGGACTGGGCTGTGCCAAGGCATAGCTGCCATAGCCAGTTAGCATTGGCAGAGCAGAGGAGACAGTGCAATAAAAGCCATAAGCCGGTGATAGGGTGGATCAGAATTAGAAGGGCATTGACGATACCTCACATAGCCCCTCCTGAATCACAATCCCTTTCATATATTTGTACGTACTTGCTTGATCCGTGAAGGAGTCACTCTGCAAAGACTACCCCATGCTTGGCGACTCATGCGAACAGCTTCAAAGGGCCTGTGTTTGAGTTATGTGCGCAAATGTATGCTCCAGCAGCCGTTACTCTGCTGCTCTATTTGTCCCTACACCAAATGCAGCCTGACTCATATTTAAAAGCTCCCGAGAAACCATCTGGTCACATTAGTCTTCTTTTTTTCTAAATGGGCTGCTCTTGTACAGCTTTATTATGGCTTTTAAAGTGAATGAGAGTGTTAATAACCAGGGCAAAGAGATTAGACCCCGTTAGTGTATTTTTCTTGTTCTTTCCTATTTGTACGTGTCATTGATCAAGAGGCCAGAGCATGTAAAAAAAAGTCTCCCCCACCCCCCCAGAAAATGATATTTTCTGTTTCAAATGGATTGAATCTTGAACCAAGCAGATAAAAAAACCCCAGTCTAAATCCTCGGCGAGAAGTGCAGCTTGAAAGGAACGTGCAGTTGTGGAGGACAAATACACTCGTCTATTGTGGAATTTTTAATACTTTTTGCTGTATCGGTTCCCAGGTCTGAGTTCCAGTGCGATGGGAAATGTGACATCTTGTCGTGCACCAGGCTCTTGGGCCACTTGACTGAAGCCAATGGCAGTTTTGGCACTGACTTCAATAGGAGCAGGACTGGGTTCATGGTAAGGAATGAGGTGGCTGGACGTGGTTATTGCCCCCTTTCCATATATAAGGGGACTGTTATCCCCTTACTAACATTCAGTGGGGGTGTTTGGTTGCTAGCTCCCAGCACTAAAAGGGGAGGGGTCGATGGGAAATCAGGACTCTGAGACTGACAGTCCCCAGGAATAATGGCGAGAGGCCAATGCTCCAGGTCAGCCTGATTGACAGGGTAGGCAGGATAATCAGGGAGTCAGGAGGCCAGGGGGGTCCCATCCTCTGTGTGAGATGGAATTGCCTGGGTCAGACAGAGTGGGGCTGAGCTAAGGAGAAAGGAGGGACCCAAACTGAGCTGGGGAGCAGAGCCCTGCCCGCCAGAGGGGCCAGACAAGCAGCCCAGGAAGCAGGTGAGAGCTGAGAGAGAGTCACAGGAGCAGCCTGCAGAGCAGACCTGCCCTGGGAGCGGAGCTGTAGCAACTGGAGCCAGGGAGGCCAGAGAAGCAGCCCAGGGAGCTGAAGGCAGAGCAGCAGCAGCAGCTGTGCTGAGGCAGAGTGGAGCTGGGGCTGGAGCAGTCCGGAGCTGGGTGCGGTGAGCAGCTGGGGAGAGCAAGGGGGACCTGGGCAGTGGGCCCAGCACAGGGAGACGCCTCAGCCAAGAGGCCCTGCAGACCAGACTTGAAGGGGGATCGTAACCCTGACAGAGCCGGGGTGACACTGCGGAGAAGGGTCCTGCCACCCAGAGCCTGAGAGAGTGTGGCCACTGCCAGCGCAAGTGTCCGACCCGCAGCATCCCTGCAGCACAGCCAGGGCCTGAGAAGGAGGCCTGGGACCTACAAGGAACAGACTGTGAAGTGCCCTGATGTCCAGAGACACTGTTCGTGATGGTCCCTGCCACAGAGCGGGGTGATGTATTTTCCTTTAACCTTTCCCATTTTTCCTTATTCTTTTTTAAAAATGTTAATTAAATAACTTGTATTTGCTTTAAATTGTATGATGTGATCAGTGGGTCAGGGAGGTGCGCAGTGCAAAGAGAGTACCCTGGAGTGCGGACACCCTAGCCCCTGTTCTGGGTGGCCACTGCAGGGTTGGGGGTTGAGCCCTCTCAGGAATCTTGGGCCCAGCCTGGTTGGGGTTACGAGGACTCTGCCAGACAGGAGAGTGGAAGGGGAGTCCTCAAGGGCAGGGAGGCCTCTGGGTAAAGGAAGTGGGAGCGAGGACTCAGATCCTTTCCTTCGCCCACTTCACTGGGGTAGTGCAGAAGCCAGGAAAGTTCCCCACAATAGCGGGACCATTCCCTCGCTTACACATAGCAGCTGGGTGTTCTCCGGCTGCTTTAAAAAAACAGCAGCATCTACTGACCTCAAATTATGTTCTCCCTGGATCACCTCTTACTAGTCTGGAAGCGCCTCCGTTTGGGGCATGGTCAGTGGCTTAGCACACACTCTCTCTCTCTCTCTATTGGTCTCTTAGTGTCGTTTTCAGTCATTCTCTCTAAGTGCTTTCAACCTCCAAAGATGTGTGTGTGTTTGCGTGTGGGGTGCGCTCCAAAGCTAGAGGAGCCTTAAAGCTGCTGCTACTCCTTGTGCAGTTCTCATCATCAGCCTTACCTCCAGGCGCCATGTGCCACTCGTTCCCCCACCTCGTGGGCTACCAGTGTAACACTTTCTCCATTGGGAATATACCCTGCAAGTGTGTGGGTGTGGGTGTGGGGGGCTCTCTAGCCTGGCATTGCTCCACTCCCAGCCCTGTAGACCCCATCACACATGCCATCTGAACAACTCCATCAGAACACTTGGCAAGTCACAATAACCGTTTAACTTGTAACTCAGCATTCTGACAATGCTTGTAACTCAGCAATTCGCACAACCCTCCTCCCCCCCCCAGCATTTGCAACAGATTGCAGTAAAGGGGAGTATAGGAATGACATGTCCTTATTGCTAATTAGCATAGAATGAACTATCTGCACTGAACAAATATTGCAACAATGCTCCATTTTCTGTTTGCAAATTTTCCAGGAATAGAGTCCAGCTTTTAAGAATATTTTGTTGCTGAAAGTTACTCAGTGAGTGATCTGGGTTAACACATTTCATCCTAAGGATTCTTTTCATCTTAAATTGTTCACTGCTGCTATTGCTTCAAGAACTTGCTATCTGTAATTCTAGTTGTGACGGATCAGCTAAGACACATGGCATTTGCCTTTGCTTCCTGTGTGAATGACTCTACCCAGAAAGAGCTTTCAAGGTGGCCATGTGGATACTTCTGGCATGGATACTAGAGCAAATACTCTTACAAGCTGGACTCTATTCGTTGAAAATTACACATCTGTTGACAACACTTCCTCTTTCAGTGCTTGATTCTGCACCATTCAAGTCAAGTGGGGGCAGGACCAAACCCTCAGTGAACACGATTGCAAAGGAAAATCCACTCTTATGAACATTCACAGAAATGGAATAAACTCAGTCACAAATACCACTGCAGGGCATGTGCCATCTGCTATGTCTTTCCATGCGATGGAAGAGTCATAAGTCACTATTCACTTGCAGTTTGAAATATTGAAGACAGTCACTATAGTGGTACGGCACAATTACAGCAAAGACTTCACCCAAAGGCGATGTTTTCAGAGGTCATAAGGCCATGGCCTGGAATATGTATTTTCCTTCTCTCACCAACGCACTCATTGACTCTGAATCCCTCCCACACCATCAGACTTTGCTGAAGACATGATCAAGGCTTCACCAGCCCTGTCTGTCAGGCTGGTTGCCTGAACGGCTCCCTTGTAGCTCTGTAACTTAATGCTAAACACCCATCCTGGAGGCCCACTGGACTGCTTTGAATAGCCCTAGCAGCAGCTAAAGCTCCTGCCAGCATACCTCTCAGGGTCACTGGAACACATATGTCTTCCCATTATAATCTCACACATACATCTAAAGCAGGGGTAGGCAACCTATCACACGTGTGCCAAAGGCGACACGCGAGCTGATTTTCAGTGGCACTCACGCTGACCGAGTCCTGGCTACCAGTCCGGAGGGCTCTGCAATTTAATGTAATTTTAAATGACACTTCTTAAATATTTTAAAAACCTTATTTACTTGACATACAACAATAGTTTACTTCTATATTATAAACTTATAGAAAGAGACCTTCTAAAAATGTTAAAATGTATTACCAACACACGAAACCTTAAATCAGAGTGAATAAATGAAGACTCGGCACACCACTTCTGAAAGTTTGCTGACTCTGATCTAAAGATTTCAATTTTGTAGCTCTGGAGGGGAGATGATTTCTTTAGCATGATCTACTTAGAGAGAGTTGTCTTTATTAGTAAATAATAATCCATGATGATAGTTTGTAGCTGTTCAGAACTACACCTTCCAAGTCAGAATCTCAGTTGCATTCAGCCTCACAACACTCTGGTGAGGATAGGTTTGATTATATTTCAAGTAAAGATGAGGAAATTGAGGAATCAAGAAACTAAGTGAATCGCATAAAGTCGCAAAACAAGTTCATACCTAAAGTGGGACGAAAACTAGGTCTTCCAAACTTCCAGTCTCCTGCTTAATCACAATCGCACTTCTTTGCTCACTTGGCTGTAAGTTTCCACTTCTTTGTTTCCTTTAACATCCTCTATTGGGACTTTCATGCAGGGATTTTTCAAATGTGTTTTCTTCTAATTATTCATTTTTTCCTCTTTTGTTTTTCCCTCCCAGCCTCTATGGGAACATTCTCAACGACCAAAAGAAGCTTGAAACCCCTCCAGACCATCTGGGAAGCTTGCCCTTTGGCTGAGGAGCAAGGCTAACATGGCAGCTGTTGGGGAACATGTGTGGGATGTCAAGCGCCCCAGGATGCAAAACATGGCAGGAACCAGCATCTCATCACATTTACAATATATAAAACCGTGACAAGACGTTTGCTACTGACAATAAAAATACATCACTATTACAATAGAGTCATGGCTTTTAAGGTTAGAAGGGACCCTTGTGATAATCTAGTCTGGCCTCCTGCATGACACAGGCCGGATAATTTCTCCTGGTGATTTGTGCATCTACCCCAGTAACTTATGGTTGAACTAGAATGTTCTTTTAGAAAGGCAGCTGATATAGATTTATCAAGTCCAAGCAATGATGGATTCATGCCTCCCACTGGGGAGCTGTTCCAGTGATTAAATTACCCTCTCTGGTAAGAAAAGTTATGTTTTATTTCCAATTTAAATATTTCTAACTTCAGTTTCCAGCCTTTGATCTGGTTAGGCTCTTGTCTGCTAGCTTAGGGCATGGCCACTCAAGGTGCGGAACACACTGACCCCATCAAGCAAAGCATTTAAGCATAAGTCTAATGTTAACCATATAAGTGGTGCCTTTGGAATCAAGGGGGCTACTGTGACAATAGGAGCCCCTCAATGCCAATGAGCAAAGGGCCCACTGTTCTTTGAACTCCTACCAGGCCTGACACACTCGCTACATCTGACCCATTATAGTCATCGTACTATTCTGTAAATAGCGTCCTATGTAGTATTGAATGGAATGTGGTGACACACCAGTCAATATCACTGCATGATGGCTGGAAGGTGTGCAAAGAATTATGTACATGCACTGGAAATATGTCCCCAAAATATGATTTGGGGGCAGACTTGATAAACAAGGTTGTCCTAGACAAAAGAGTGATCTGCCTGTGTTCCCACTGGGAATGGGAGCATGGTAATGCCAGGGACAAGGGGCAGTTCATTTGCACCTGAAGTTATCAGGAGGTTGATGAAACACCTTGGCACCAGCACACTGGAAGACACCACAGCCACAGATACCCCCGGGGGGCATCCTGAATCTTCAGCCAGAAGCAATGAACTTTGGGGAATTTAAAAGAGAAGCATAAGAGAATTTTCCATCACTGAAGAAAGAGAGAACCCAGATCTCTCTGCACCCAGGAATGCTGGATCCCCAACTGTGTGGGTAGGTGATGTTGAAAAGTAGCTGTAGGTGTCAAAACTGCCTTAGACAAAGCTCGGAGCCTGCTAAAGTGGCACGTAGACTCTCAGGGTACGTCTATGCTTCCTGCCTGATCCAGGGATAGTGATCAATCTATTGGGGATCAATTTATCGCGTCTAGTGTAGACGCAATAAAATTGATCCCCGATCACTTTGCCATCGACTCCGGAACTCCACCGTGGCGAGAGGCAGAAGTGGAGTCGATGGGGGAGTGGCAGCAGTCGACTCGCCACCGTCCTCACAGCCAGGTAAATCGACCTAAGATATGCAGACTTGAGCTACACTATTCGCGTAGCTGAAGTTGTGTATTTTAGGTCAACTTCCCTCCCAGTGTAGACCTAGCCTCAGAAGTATGTTATTCTTTTGTTTTACTTGTAACCATTTTCTGTTTCTATTCTTTCCTCTGAGTAGCACTTAAATCTCTGTTCTTTCTTAACCAATGTTCTTGTTTTCTTATAAATTCATCTCCATGCTGTTATACTAAAGAGAGGTGAGCATCCTCCGCTAAGCCATCAGGCTGGTGTGAATTCCGTCTATATGGAGCCAGCGGACTTGGTATTGTTGTGGGCATCCAGTGGTGGGCTGGCTGCTGCATGGGGGGGCTTCCAGGGGGGTTGGGAGCTGAAGAGCACCAAGGGTTAACCCTGCAAGGCAAAGTTTGGACTGGCAGAGTCCTGGGCATTTGCTGGGCTGGCTGAAGAATGGGGTGGTAGGAAGCTGTCATGCAATATAGCACCAGCAAATCTCTCTCACTAGGCAGGCTGGTAACATGGAAACTTAGAGTGGTCTCCACTATAAAGCTGACATTTTCAAATAAGACTCTTTTGTGGCAGTATTTCCATAGCAGCTAGGAGCCCCAGGCACAGGCCATGATCCCATTGTGCTAGGCACTGTACAAACAGAACTAAAAGGACGCCCCGGCCCCAAGGATCTTACAGTCTAAGTGAAAGACGAACAACAACAGATGGATACAGACAGATCAATCAGGGAGTGCAAGGAAAGAATCGGACAACATTGGTCAGCTCGATAGGCTGCAGTCTGTGGACATGAGCTACCTGGGATGTTTCCTGCTGTATGTATGGGGGGAAATTGGATATTTTGGATACTATAAAATGTTAAGTGTTGGCACATGCTGACTTTTAATTCCTAGCGCTGAAGATACACGAGGCATTCAGGCAGTTATGGAATTTATATGGTGAAATGGGTAGAAGAGATTGGAAAGATCTCTAACCTTGCCCCATTCATCTCTTCAGCTCCAGAAGAAGCATCCTCCGACCACAAAACTAAGCACAATGCCCAGCCAGTAACGAGGAACTAGAATGTAATGCCACAGTCTACCCAGAGTTGGAGTGGCTGTAGCAGACTGGAGATCAAACAGTGGCTCAGTCGCGATTCCGCTTCTGCTCGACTACTTGTGCTGGGTGGGGAATACCTGCCTTCATCCTCTTTTCTGGCTCCCTGTGGGGTTCCCATCCACCTACTCAGGCTGGTGAGTAAGGGGCAGATCCAGGGATCCTCCTGGTCCCTCAACTCACCTCTCCCACTTGCTTGGAGTGCGGAGTAATGGTCCTATGTCCCCTGCCCTGCCCCCCTGAGCTGGAGTCATAATCTGACCAGGGATGAGCAGAGGAGTAAATGGTGCAGGAAAAGTTACCCCCTCTAACCATCCTGCTCTGCCCAGCAAGGGCTGTGGCAATCCAGCCCCATGTGCCCCACTGCTCCTACCGGCTCAGAAGGAAGAGATGGCGATATTGTCGCTGCTATTTCTTAGGAGATGCTCAGATACTACCGTGGTGGACGCCACACAAGAACCGAGACAAATAGCTACAAGTCTGGTTGTGCAGGTCGTCAGCACTGGGAGATGGGAAGGTAGCAGCTGTGCAGGATTTGAATCCAGCAGGAGCATTACAATTAGTGTCTGCAGGCTGTGTTGATGCACGTTTTCCTCCGGAATTTTGAAATCTATATCTGCAGCTGTTCTGCATTTGTATTGCTCTCTTATCAAGACTTCAACCACTAGGGTCTTTCTTTTGTCAGAACTGTTCACACAACTTTTAAAAATATAGAGGGTTTTTTCCCAGCGATAAAGCTTAAATAATTAACCAACAAAACCAAAGCTCTTTCGAAAACACACTGAAAGTCCACAGGGCCCTTCTGAACCTATTACATGGTTGGTGTTGCTTAGTTTTTCCTAGCACAAGGAGAAATGGATTCTTAAGCACTGGGCACTTCCAAGCTAAACAGATTTAGTGAGTTTCTAGCAACTTCACTGCCAAGTCTGAGGGGATTCTTTCTGCAAGGTAGATGTTGTAAATGAAAGAAGCTTGAAATGTCAGATTCAGAAGCATACTCACCTGAGGAAAAAAGGCATTGGAAGCCAAAGGCTACTGCAAAGCATCATGGGGCATATTATGCAAATCATCACGCTAGGAAAGCTAATCAGTTGGAGCAGGCCCGAGTTTCACCAAAAGGCTTTGTACGTGCAGTCTGCCCTAGTTAGAGCAGCCTCCCCAGACAAGTTATTTCGGGGATTCATGTATCTGTTGCTTCTGTCTCTGGAGGGGAAACAGCAACTCACTGATAAGAAGGGAAAAACAATGAGCTGCGGGAGTGTCACCAGGAAAAGGCTTCGTCTAGTCCTGTACTTACAAGTGGCATATTTAGCTGCAGGCTCCTTGAGCTCAGCAAATGACTGAAGGAGATGGGGGCTACAGTGCTTGGAATAAAACGGCCAGGCTTACCCAGCGGAGGTGTTGAAGATTGTGAAAGGTCTAAATCCAGGGAGACAACAACGTTACTAGAACTGAACTTGCTCTGGCTTTGGCTTTGTCTAAAGGCCCCAAGCTGCATTACGAAAAGAGATCCGATGCTGTTGCCTGACCCTGCATTCTTCTATTTTTGTCCTCTGGTTTATACACAACAGTCAGCAGCTCTCTGTGAGCTGGCTGCTTGGAAGTGACCCAGAGCAGCTCTGCTGTCCTCAGGGAGTGCTAGGAAAAGACACATTTCAGCAGCCAACCTCTGGAATGTTGCCCCTTGGACTCGTTTGGACCTACCCCACAGACCTTGTCTTCCTCTGCTACCCTCCCTGCTCTGTTTGCTCATCTGTCCCGGGCTTGCCCACTGCCCCGTCCCATAATCCTTCCACGGCATCTTCTCCACAGCTCCCACCACCTGGCACACAGTGCCTACGTGGTCTCTGCCATGGCACATTTCACATCTCAGCTGAAAATGCATCATTCCTCCCTTGATGCTACCTCTTCACTCCATTCTCCTTTCACTCCTTTCAGTTGAAGCTCCACTTGTGTCCTATCGTTCTGTACAGGCAGCTGGAATACAGTTTGGTGAAAGTGTCCTGCACAGTATAGTTATATTGGGTTATAGATCCCACGTACACAGGCCACGTACACAGCTGGTGTAAATTACCATAGCTCCATGTACGTTGATGGATCTATGCTGGCTACACTAGCTAGGCGCAGATGACTATTTTTGGCAGCAGTGAGAACGGACGAATGACATGAGCCATTATCTGAAATCTGGTTTAGCACAGTACTTCTCTTTTGGGAACTTTGGGATCCATTTGTAATTTCACTAATTACAGGAGGAGGAGGCAGGAGATTCCTTAGTCCATGTTGGCGTTCCCAGCCAGCCAAACAGTTTCTGGAAGTAATCCTCACCGGCTTCCCAGTCTCCAGTAACATAGTCCATTCCCATACGGGTTCCGGACCTCAAACCAGAACTGCTAATGAGTTCCAGGATAGCGCCACTGTGGGAATTGCAGAAAGCTCATAGACTCTGCTACTTTGGAAGAGGGAGAAAGAGAGACCTGAACTATATGTAACCTTTTTGCCCCTCTGAGTTGGCAGCAACAAGGGCCGGGTTCAGTATCCAGGGGTTCCAATAACACAATGCATAACCAGCTCGAGCCCCCACCCAGTGACCTGGGACACTTACACACCACACCCCTTCTGGGCGCCTCTAGGAGGCAATACTTCCCCTCTCGCAAGCACGGGGGTCTGAGTGTAGCAAAATCCTTTTAATAAAGGAGGGAAACAATGTGGCATTACGTTGGGGAAACACCACAAACAGGGTTATAACACAAACCATGAGCAAAAGATCCACCTCCAAGTAAGTTTTGGCAGTGTCCTTTTCCTCTCAGGGTCTTAAGTCCAAATCACTTCAAAGGCCAACAACCCTGTCATGGTATAAATCCCCACTCTGAACCTTAGCGTCCAAAAGATGGGGTACCAGCATGAATTCCTCTAAGCTTAATTACCAGCTTAGAACCTGTAGCGCTGCCACCAACCAGGAATTCCAGTGCCTCGTACACTGTGGTCCCCCCAAAACCTTGCCTGGGGATCCCCAAGACCCAGACCCTCTGGATCTTAACACAAGGAAAGTAAACCCTTTCCCTCACCGTTACCTCTCCCAGGCTTCCCCTCCCTGGGTTACCCTGGAAGATCACTGTGATTGAAACTTCTTGAATCTTAAAACAGAGAGGAAAATTCACCTTCCTCCCTCCTTCTTTCTCCCCCTCTCAGACTCTCCCTGAGAGAGAAAGTAATCCTAACACAGAGAGAAATTAACCTCTCTCTCCTCCTTCCCTCGTTTCTCCCCACCAATTTCCTGGTGAATCCAGACCCTGTCCCCTGGGGTCTCACACCAGAATAAAAAAACAATCAGGTTCTTAAACAAGAAAAGCTTTTAATTGAAGGAAGAACAAAAGTAAAAATTATCTTTGTAAATTTAAGATGGAATATATTACAGGGTTTTTTAGCTATAGTATACAAGTACAAATTAAAATCTTTTCAGCAAAATACAAATTTGAACTCCTTCCAGCCAAATACACATTTGAACTCCTCCCAGCCAAATACACATTTGCAAATAAAGAGAACAAACATAAGCCTAACTCGCCTTATCTACCTAGTAATTACTATTCTGAATTTATAAGAGCCTGTATCAGAGAGATTGGAGAGAAATCTGGTTACACGTCTGGTCCCTCTGAGCCCCCAGAGTGAACAACCACCAAAACTAACAGCACACACACAAACTTCCCTCCCTCAAGATTTGAAAGTATCCTGTCCCCTGATTGGTCCTCTGGTCAGGTGACAGCCAGGCTCACTGAACTTGTTAACCCTTTACAGGCAAAAGAGACATGAAGTACTCCTGTTTTATTAACCCTTAACTATCTGTTTATGACAAACCCAAAAGTCTCTGTCCCTGGTCAGTGCTTCCCCAGAGTTCAAAAGTTTATCTGCAAAGTTTACCCCCCCCCAGGCTGGGTGGAAATGGGTGGCGGCACATAGGGTGTTAAAGGGCACTTACGTGGGCCGAGGCCGACTGCCTCGCCTCTCCAGGGAGTTCTGCTGCAGCCTTCACCACAAATGGCTCTGCTCCACCAGCCGCCAAACTCCTTCAGCTGTCCCGTGAACCGCTCCAGCCATCCCTGCAAACTGCTCCACTCCGCTCGCTGTTCTGTGGGCCACTCCAACCGTCCCACAACCTGCTCCGCTCCGCCAGCTGCTCCACTCCACCAGCCATCTCATGAACCACTCCAGCTGTCCCCACAAACTGCTCAGCTCCACTCCGCTGCACACCACTTGCTGCTCCAGCCATCCTACAAACTGCTCCACTCTGCCAGCCGCTTAGCAATATATCTTCAGGCTCCCCCACTAGTTAACACAGCACTCAGTGATCTCAGCTCAGTAATTAGCTCTTTTAGTGATTTCAGCTTGTAGTAGGGGAGCCCCAGTGCTAGTGCACCATTGGCCCAAAGTGAATTCAGCTTACTAGCCTTTAGCTAGACTCCTAATGGAATCAAAATTAGCTCTGCTATTCAACAGCAGAGAGAGAAAAAAGAAGTACAAATGGTGTGCCAGGGCCCATACCATCAGGTACACATACCTGTCCTCACCCCCTCTCAATTCACTGGGTTTTGGAACCCATGTCCCTTGTCTAGCGAGTGCTACTTAGTTGATGGTGAGACCCTCTGTCATAAAACAGTTTCATTCACATAATCAGGGTATCAGCACTTTATTCCTCCTACCCCAATAACACAGAAAAATTGGGGATCCCACAGTTGTCAAAATGACCATTTTGGGTTGCTGTGGGCTCATGCTTGGTGGAGTGGGCGTGCCTATGCAAACAAGATCAGCCCCTTAAGTTCTTTTCCACACTCACCACAATTCACCACCAGATGTCAGGGTAGAGCTCATCCTGACTCTGTTTACATATATTTTACAGGTTATTCCTCAAAGCAGATTCTGGGTTCCTGTGTGGCCATGGAAATTCTCACGGTGTTATTCTTATTCATTGTTTGCCATAATCCCTAAACCCTGCAGCAGGGAGATGTAGAAATGCATGACGACTTGATTCCTGACCCTGTGGAACCAACAGCCTGCACGGCCCTCCATTGCACCCTGGTCCTGGCGATAAAAAGGATGACGCTGCTCTGACACAAGGGAGAGATGACATGGTTTGAGTTAAGGGCCAGAATTTAGCTGGGACAGAAGCTACTCACATTGAAGTGTCTGGACTTCCCCAAGCACTGGGCCTGCTCCCTGGTGGCAGGGAAGGGTGGAGAGGTAGATGTGCCGGGGACATGCTGCCCTCCAACGGGGTGGCACAGCAGGTGTGTGCCTTCAGCACATTGCAGAGGTGCAGAGCACATACATGTTCGTATAAGCACTAACTTCCTTAAATGTCATGGTAGAGACCTCCAAGAGGAGGGTAGGCAAAGGGGACGTCAAGCCCTGTTTCCACTCTTGGGATTCTGTGGGTGCTCTGGGGCCCAAATGACCACTGATGTAAATGGCAGAAGCCAAACACTGCTCTAATTTGTGACATCCCTCCTGCACACACAGCGAGGTGCAGCCATATGCTACTGGTCCATCCATAGTCCCAAGGGATGCCTTCCAATGCTCCCCCTGGGGAAGTGCTTATCTGCAGTCTAGTCCAGAAGGAGCATCACCCTATATCTTCACCCAGAACTTCAACCAAACCGAGACTCCATTTCAGGTTTAATTTTCAGCACAACCTGGGTTCGGCTTTGACTGGCACTTGCACGGCTTAGTTCTAGTTGGTCAGAGATCTGGAAGCACTGGAAATCTCTTGGGAAAGTTAGATCTCACACGACTTGGGGCCCAGTCTCCAAGGGAATCCTAAGAAGAGCTGGATCAGAGTGGGAATGTCAGGACGTTTGCTGGAATCAATGCCCCCAATTTGCCTCAGTTTGCTCATCATTCGCCCACGCTGTTTTTAGTATCTTGTTTCACTCTGAAGTATCCCTTACCTTAGTGCTCAATAAAAGAAACCATTTGGTAAAATGTTTTCTGAACGTATACGTCTTTAATTTCTCATTCAGCAGCGCTGTTAAACCTGTTCGGAGTACCAGAAACAGAGTCAGCAGGCATTATTCATGCCCATAGAGAATAGGACACATGTCAAAGAAGGGACTTTACCTTCAAACTCAGGAGAGAATTCCACTGGAAATTGGAATATTATTAGATACTTCAAATTTCTTTCACTCGGAGCCTTCCACCCACGTGAGTCAGGGAACTGAGTGAATTACGGTTGTGCCATTCTATGAAATCCCAGCAGACTTGTCCATTGGTGATTAATGACTTCATCTCGTAAACGCTGCCCGGATTCCACTGCCATTAATTTCAGCCATAACACCTGGTTCCAAAATACAGGTACAGCCTTTTTGCTGTCTCTCAGGATCTGCCTCTGAGATGCATTCACAGAAGAGTGATGGCTTTGCTGTTTCTAACGCTGTCAAAATCTGATGGAAGTATTAATCCATCCTGTGATGGGAAGAAAGAATGAGCTCTATTGCAGATTGCCTTACATCAGCGCTTTTGTATTTTTTAAACCAACAGTTGGGACCACACTGTCTCCTTGGCTAGGGGAAAGGCAGAGACAGAAACAAATACATGTACAAAATTCTGGGGGACTATATCTAATTCCATGACACAGCCACAATATTTGAAACTTTATGGTAGAATAATATTTTATATTGTGATGGTTAGAAAAGACCGAAGGCCCTGATTCCAGTAGGATTACTCCTGTACTCAAGCTAGGCATATGGTTAAGCACCCAACTGAATCAGGATCTACACCAGTGTGGTGAATTATCAGTCGTGTGGGGCTTGGAGCCTTGCATGCATAAGTCCTGATCTAGAAAAGCATTTAGATTTGTAGGTCTGTAGGCATTGCTGTGCTCAGCATTGCAGTGCCTAACTGATTCAGGGGCCAAGATATCATTTTTAACAGTGATTTAGGCATTTAGGATTCTAAATCCCATCAGCTGTCAATGTGACTGTGACTCATGTGCCTAAATCCCTTTGGAAAATGAGATACGGGTGCTTAAATACCTTTAATTTGCCTAACTTTAATCATACGACTTTGATGGGACTACTCATAGGATCACAGACTTTAAGGCCAGAAGAGACCATTGTGATCATCTAGTCCGACCTCCTGCACTTTGCAGGCCACAGACCCTTGCCTATCCACTCCTGTAATAGACCCAGGACCTCTGGCTGAATTACTGAAGTCTTCAAATCATGCTTCAAGCTACAGAGAATCCACCATTTACTCTACTTTAAACCAGCAAGTGACCCCGTTTCCATGCTGCAGAGGAAGGCGAAAACCCCCAAGTGGGATAATTCCTTCCCAACCCTGAGCAAGGCAGCAAGATCCAGCAGCCAGACACCTGGGAAAGATTTCTCTGTAGTCCCTCCCTATCTAGTATACCATCTTTGGCTGCTGGAGATACTTGAAACTAGCAGTTGCAGGTGGGCCACATGCCTTGAAGGCAATCTCATCATACCAGCCCTCCATAAATGTATCAAGCTCAGTCTTGAAACCAGGCATGTTTTTTTGCCCCCACTGCTCCCCTTGGGGAGCTGTTCCAGAACTTCACTCCTCTACTGGTTAGAAACCTTTCTCTAATTTCAAGCCTAAGCTTGTCGATGGCCAGTTCATATCCATCTGTTCTTGAGCCTTAACTTAAACAATTTATCTCCCTCTTTGATGTTTATCCCTCTGATGTATTTATAGAGAGCAATCATATTCCCACTCAGCCTTCGTTTGGGTAGGCTAAGCAACCCAAGCTCCTTAAATCTCCTCCATAAGATAGACCAGAATTTCACACTGTATTCCAGATGAGGTCTCACCAGTGCCTTGTGTAATGGTACAAACACGTTCCTGTCTCTACTGGAAATACCTAGCCTGATGCATCCTAGGATTGCTTTAGCCATTTTCACAGCCACATCACATCACAGCCTCCATTTCTTTAAGCATCTTCCCAAGCCTGGCATAGTCTCCCCTTTGATGCATTCCAATGAAAATCTAGCAGTGTCATTTATTCCCACATGAAGGATATTCAGTGGATTCTTTCTTTCCACTAGATCCAATTCTGCCTCAGGTCCACTTCCTATATCTTAGCTCCCAGCGGACAGCACATCCTCCTTTTCTCCAGATCAGCTCTGGTGACAGGCCTATCCGTTCTTAGCAGGGTGTCCCCAGTCATGTAGACCGGCCTCCTCCTGGCGTTGGTGCAATTCTCCAGCCTTCCTCCTTCTGTTCTTTCTGATTGCAAGTCCTCTTGTCTTTTATTCCAATTTTCACTCTTCTGTGAGTCATCCTCTGTCCTTCTGGGGCTGTGAACTCTTGCTATTTCCATTGACTTTCCCCTCTTCTAGTAGGACTAGTCGCTCTTCTCTTCTTCCTTGTTCTCCCATTTTCTGTTACTGTCTGCTGTGCCCCTTCTTTATTTTCCAACTCAGTAACCCAGTTCTTCAATTCTATTTCTCCTTCACTAGTCAGTGTTTTCCTCTGCCTGGATCTCGTAGTCACATGCTTCCACTGGCCACTTTCCTCATCCTGCAATCTACCCTCAGTTCTCCAGTCCAGTTTGCACTGCAAGTCTCAAGTTTTCCCTTCAGCCTCTTCTCACCTTCCCTCCACCATCTGCTTGAATCCCCTTCAAAACTCAACCACTGTTTCCATCTGCATCTCCAAACCGCGGATATTCTCTTCCACCAGATCTATCCGGTGACACTTCATATAAACAAAGCACCTGTCACGTGCCCACTCCACGATCATGTACATCCTGCAGCTTCCACATCCTGTCATTTTCATTGTCTTTTCTTGGGTCTTCATTGTCTCCTTTGGTCACTACCAGTGCTGCCTCTGTAGTGGTCATAGGCTTCCCGCCTAAGCGCCTGTCAAGAAACACACACAAACACACACACCACCACCACCAGACACTCCTTTCTCCAAACTCCTCTTACAAATTTCCCCTCAAACTCCTCTGTTTGCTGGCTCCTGTGCCACTTGGCTGCCTTTATAAGCCCCATCCCTTAATAAGAGCTCACCTGCTTAAAGTTAGACATGTGCTTTGCTGTATCAGGGCCAGAGTGAATATGGATTTCACTATCTGAATGTATCCAGAATAAGTGTGGTAGTTCAGATAACCATGGGATGCTTAATATCAATACACGTACCATCACCCAGCCCATGCCTCCACAATAGATATGATATTAGCCCCTTCCTATATGGTTCTTTACTAAGAGGCATTACTTGCTTAGATATTTTGATGGCATGCTATTACGTGGAAACTGGGCATTCCTATGCTCATTTCCAGTCAGATTGGGACAAATAAGATGCCTTTCTTTGCCCCTCATCCTATGCCTATCAAGGGCAATGGAAAGTTACCATGAAAGCCATTTTCATGTGTTGTGTTGTTCACTTGAATGAACACTTGATAGAATGAACATGCAGAAAACACACTTGCACATATGGATTGGGTGCAAACAGTTCCATGCCAGTGCAGCTTTACATGCACCAAAATGAAAGCTGTTTGCAGGTTTGCCCATGCTGACCAAAGTAACGGAATAAAACCAAAGCTCTGAAAGCATAATGTCTATAGGAGAAAAAGGAAAGAGATGGGCCATCACTGAAAAGGAAATGGAGATTTGCAGAAATCGTCGCTGTTACGATTTTTATGAAGATGCTTAGCTCGAGAGAAGAAATGTGAGATCTCCTGCTGTGATGGAAACTCTTACTGCTTCTGTAAAGACACGTAAAATGTGTTTCACATTATTGTGTAATTCATGCTCACTGGAGCTATGTGAATAGCTTTTACATTCTAGGCCTGACTCTTCCCCCTTGCTCAGTGGAATTACACCAGGAGTAAGTTCATCAAGTCACACCAGGCTGAGCAGGAGAAGACCTGAGCCTTATAACTGGAGGTCACAAATTCTCGTGCTCTGAAGATATGAAGTTGCAATTTTGGTGGGCTTAAAACAAAAACAATGCAAAGCCACCAACTTCTTGGGGTGAAATCTTGGCTCAGCTGAAGCCAATGGGAAAACTCCCAATTTGTTCAAATTCAGTAGATTCTCTCTCTCCATATATACATATGGGGAGAGAGAGAATCCCCTTAAACACCTTTCCAGATTACTGATTAATGCTGTCTCAGTATTTGGCATATGGGGAATACTGCAAACACTGAGATAATATTAGTGAGGTAAAGCAAGTGTATAGTTTTTAGCAGTGGCCACGGTAGGCAGATAGCTAGACAGACAGAGCTAAAGTTTACTGCTACATTAGATTCTAGGCACAGTAGCGGTTTAGGATAAACACAGGGATATTCAGAGATGTATATGGGTAACTAGGATAGGTTTGCTGCCAGCTATGAGTGTCTTAGGCGGGTTACTCAGCCAAGCTCCTTGGATATTAACAGAACTACACCAGTCACCTCAGCTGGGGATTCGGACCACAGAATTTTTCATCAATAAATACTAGGTCAATTTCTGCCCAGAGAAACTTGGAGACTCGATAACTGAGGGAAAAATTTACTCCATATGTAAACTGCCTGTCAATTTTCTTTAGAAAGCTCTATCTCCATAGGAAGGCACCGTTCAAAGAGAGCTGTAGCAGCATGAGCAATGGCATGTGAACGGCATTGTTACCCTGAGCGCAACTCTTCCAGCACAACAAACTTTCACCAACAACAGCCAGCAGTAATAAAGAGCATTTTCTAGCACGTTACATCTCTGAGTTACTGCCACCGCCACTGTTTAGCTGCCTTATGAGCTAACACACTGCTAAAGTGACTACGCACGGTGATGGCCATTTGCAGCCACCAGAGCTACCCTGTTCAATGGATCTTCAGTATAACAGCTCTCGGAACAAGCTAAATAAAGACCCAACCATGTCATTTGACTCGGATCATTAAATAAAACTTACTTTGCCAATCTCGCATTGGAAAATAGGTGATCTAAATGGAGTTGATTTGGAGATTAACACACTCCCACCACAGAGTAGGAGCCTCCAGTGGGCCCCGCTCCTCAGCCGGCATCACTGAGCTGAGAATCAGGCTCCCTGCGCAGAAGAATGTAGGCACTGTACGAAACTATAGATTAGTTTGGCCTAGGAGTGCTTTAATCTAGTTTATCCTTGTCCTATACTCTACCCAGACTGAATCAATTTTTGTCCCGTTAAAGGCATCCCCTTCTGTGATGGCCAACACATGAGGGATTGAACCAGGGACTGCCCAAACTACTAGCAAGAGGAGCCAAGGCTGGCTAGCTGGGGGCTGCAACAACTCATCCTCTGTGGGCCAGCAGCGAGGGGGATCTGCATTACACACTCACCAATGGGCTACACCAGTGGTTCTCAAACTTTTGTACTGGTGACCCTTCACATACCAAGCCTCTGAGTGCGACTCCCCCACCTTATAAATGAAAAATGCTTTTCTGTATACTTAACACTATTATAAATCCTGGAGGCAAAGCGGGATCTTGGATGGAGGCTGACAGTTCGCAACCCACCATGTAATAACCTTGCAGCCCCCTGTTTGAGAACCCATGGGCTACACCTTCTCCACACCTACTGGTTCAAAATAGCTGCCCCCCGCACTGCTCACACACGACCCAGGGCAGCAGATACGGAGCTCACCAGGGAACAGACTGCCCAGCAGCCAGCCTGAGATGTCCTGGAAGGCAGAAGGAGCTTATACAATTTGGAGGTCAATAATTAGAAGTTGGAGAGAAAACATTTTTGAGAGTGGATTGAAAAAATTGAAATAAATAGTCCAGATTTAAGTGCTAATTTGCTGAGAGATCCAGACCAAGCTACAGAGTCACAAACAATCTGTGCACATTTATCTCTCCTCCTTTACCTTTAAAACCTGTGAAGTGGGATATAAAATAATATCATATGTCCTCTTGCAGAATCAATTACAACCAACATATTTTGTCTGCAGTAGACACTGGCATTAATTGCACCATTTGAAAGCCTTACATCTTCCTGTCGAGAGGATCAAGAGAAGCGTTTTGTGCAATAACAAACCAGTCTCAGAATGCAGAGCAGCGAGGTTTCACATTAGCTCCCCTTTCACTTCCTCCCTTGCTGACTGGATTAAAGGACAGCAGGGAATAATGACACGTTACAGAAGCTGACGCCCTGATGACGCCCAAAGTCAGCCTGCAAAACCCATCCCTGGTGTTTGCTCCAAAGGGAGGTGCTGCCAAACAATTACTGCCCAGAGTGGAGCAAATATGGCTAAGGAGGTGGATACTTTGCAGACATCTCCAGATGTGACCAGCGAAAAGATACCAGGGAATGCAAAGCCCCTGGGCAGGATGTGTGTACAAACAGCTGATTAGCAGAGCAGGGCTATTTCTATTGAAGCCAGGATGGTCTTTGCCACACCCTGGTCAACAGATTAAACTGGAAAGGTCACCACTTATTGGGTGGCAGATTTGCAGGGATCTAGAGATCTGGCACAGGGGCAAGATGAAGGCAATTGAGAGTCCGAGCTCTATCTCCCTCCTGTCCCAAGCTGGTGTCCTTGTCGTGTAAGGGTGTGGCTGCAGAGAGCAAAGGTTTATTTTGGAAACTAGGGAGGGCAGCCCACACCTCACACTGGTTGCCACTGCATTAGTGCTATAGAATGCTTAAATAAAAACCAATAGTTGTTAAACACCAGCTTTCCATGCCGGAATGAGGAGAAACACACCAGCCATCCGCCGCCCCACTCCCCCACCAATGGTGAGCTCTGTGTGGGGAGGCCCCTGCTGTGTCACCCCATCATGGCTCTGTTGCAGGGGTGTTGGCAGTCCCCTCCACCACAGATAGGGGCGGCTCTAGACATTTTGCCGCCCCTGTCATGGTATGATCCCCCACTCTGAACCTTAGAGTCCAAAAGATGGGGTACCAGCATGAATTCCCCTAAGCTTAATTACCAGCTTAGAACTTGTAGCGCTGCCACCAACCAGGACTTGCAGTGCCTGGTACACTCCGGTCCCCCTCCCCATAATCTTCCCAGGGGACCCCAAGACCCAGACCCCCTGGATCTTAAACACAAGGAAAGTAAACCCTTTCCCCCACCATTGCCTCTCCCAGGCTTCCTCTCCCTGGATTACCCTGGAAGATCACTGTGATTGAAACTCCTTGAATCTTAAAACAGAGAGGAATTCACCTTCCCCCTCTTCCTCTCCCCCTCCCAGATTCTCCCTGAGAGAGAGACAATAATCTTAACACAGAGAAAAATCAGGCTTTTCCTCCCCCCTTCTCTCCTTCCTCCCACCAATTCCCTGGTGAGTGCAGACTCCCTCCCCTGGGGTCTTACACCAGATAACCAAAAAATCAATCAGGATCTAAAAAGAAAAAGCTTTTAATAAAAGAAAGAAAAAAAGTAAAAGTTGTCTCTGTAAAATCAAGATGGAAAATGTTGCAGGGTCTTTCAGCTTATAGACACCAGGGAGAGTCCTCCCCCCAGCACAAATACAAGTTGCAACAGAGATACAATTCTTCCAGCAAAATACATATTTGCAAATAAAGAAAACAATCAAAAGACTAAGACCGCCTTTCTAATTGGAATTTACTAAATTTGAACAGAAGATTAGAGAGCCTGTATGTACGCCTGGTCACTCTCAGAACCCAGAGAGAACAACAGACAAACAAACAACACAAAACAAAGACTTCCCTCCACCGAGATTTGAAAGTATCTTGTCTCCTGATTGGTCCTCTGGTCAGGTGTTTCAGGTTCACTGCTTGTAACCCTTTACAGGTAAAAGAAACATTAACCCTTAACTATCTGTTTATGACAGCCCCAAGCACGGAGGGTCCACTGGTCCCGCAGCTTCGGTGGACTGTGGGAGGTCCGCTGAAGCCGTGGGACCAGCGGACCCTCCACAGGCATGCCACCGAAGGCACCCTGCCTGCCACCCTCGCAGTGACCGGCAGAGCGCCCTCAGTGGCTTGCCGCACCAGGCACGTGCTTGGAGTGCTGGTGCCTGGAGCTGCCCCTGACCACAGACTTGTACTTCTGTTTCATTGCATTGCCTTATAACAGTTTTATCTTAAACAGTAATGCTTTTCAAAATAAAACTGGCTTTCTGGTTAGGCTCCAAGGAAATGTATCCTTTGGATTATTAAAACACTAGTTATAGCATCTTTACTTTCATTTATTTTTCTGGTGGGAGCAACAGGAGTTGAAAATACTGGAGAACATTACCAAATACTCCACCATGCAAAGGCAAAGTCAAGTCATTTTTGGCAGCCTTCTGAAATCTACAATGGTGTTCGTATTAGTTTAAAAAGAAACAGCTGCCAAACAAAACAAAAAAAAATATTCATGCTTTATAATAAGCTGATTTAATACCCTTTGGAGCTGAAACTGAAGAGTTATATACAACAATATATTATGATTATTGCAACACCTGCATTTTTTAAGCTCAATAACTGGCAATCAGTTATCCAATAACAGTGCAGGCAGGCTGAATAATTCAATCCCATCTTTTTTTTAATGTTGGAAGCCTTTTCAAGTGGACCAATTTTGATCTTCTCCCATAGTCATTAAAGTGTCATTTAAAACCCACACAGGCTTTACGACAGTTATATGCCTCCCAAAGGACTGAACTACAAAGAGATAAATGTATTTCCTGAAGTTTTTAGTAATGAATTTCAGATCAAAGGAAAGCAGCAGATTTGCATTTTTGTTGGCTAAAACTTTTCATTAGTTTACGTTAGGGGAAGCTCATTTGGGGGTCAGAGAGCATTTATCACAAAGATCTCTCTTCACTGCAGCCAGAAAAGTCAGTCCTATGTGTTGTTTTCATTGTCTTAGCCAGTTCATGCTACCAGTGTCAAGTATGTAGACTAAAAATGATGAGTGAATTTCCAATTTTAGAACATCTATAATTATTCCCTCATGTGCCATCCCATCAGCTGGAGTGGAACAAACTTTGGGTTACTGGTAGAGCTAGTCAGGAATTTTTTGATGAAACTTTTCTTTGGCGGAGAATGCCAGGTAGTCAAAACCAAAATTGTTTGAAAACCAGTGTTGGGTTCAACGAAACACCTGACTCCAAAAAATTTGCATATAAAGGGTTTGGAGGTGGCCCCTGCCCAGGCCTTTTCCTTCAACAGGGAAGATGGACGAAGAATGTCTGTCTGTATGTGAAAGGAGTGTGTAACCCACTGGTCAGTGTGTGTGTCATGCTTTCCCATGCCAGAGCCACAGAGGATAGGATGAGTTTATTATAGCTTCCAGCTTGAGAGCCTGGCTCTTTGGCTCAAGATGGTCATGGTGATCCCTGGTCCATGTCCTGCAGTTGGCCTAGATGGTACAAAACCTTGGACCTGGCCTACCAGTTAAGGGAGATAGGAACTCAAGGGTAATGACAAAACAGCAGCAGCTCAGGAAAATAGTCCATTGTCTATAGGTCCAGAGAGAGACGACTCTGCAGTGTGTGAAAGGATTCTATCTTTTTCTGAAGGTTAAAAGAAAGAGACAGGTGTCTAACACCTGGTCTACACTAGAAAATTTAATCAGCATAATTACTTTGCTCAGGGCTGTGGAAAATCCACACCCCTGCATGGCATAGTTTAGCCCTGTGTAGATAGTGTTAGGTCGACAGAAAAATTCTGAAAATGTAGCTACTGCCTCTTGGGGAGGTGGCTTAGCGTAGCTAGTGTCTACATCAGTGGTGGGCAACCTGTGGCCCGCGGAGCTCACACAGCCATCAGGGTAATCCGCTAGTGGACCGCGAGATAGTTTGCTTACATTTGCTGGCCGCCTGCAGCTCCCATTGGTTGCGGTTCACCGTTCCTGGCCAATGGGAGCTGCGGGAAGCGGCAGCCAGCATGTCCCTGTGGCCTGCGCCGCTTTCTGCAGCTCCCATTGGCCAGGAATGGTGAACCGCGGCCACTGGGAGCTGCAGGCAGCCATGCAAATGTAAACAAACTTTCTTGTGGCTCACTAGCAGTTTACCCTGACGGCTGCGTGTGGCCCGTGGCCACAGGTTGCCACCGCTGGTCTACACTGAAGCACAACAGCGCTGCAGCTGTGCCACTGCAGTGTTTTAAGTGAAGACATGCCCTGAGTGAGCTAAACTACAAGGATTATTATTTACCTTCGTGCACAATAAAAAATATAGATTCGTTTGAAACAAGTTTAACAGCTATTCACTCCTAACTGTGCTCCAATTATAACTGAAAGGGCTATTAAGATATTTTTTCATCAAGGCTAACAAATAGGATAATTCACTGTTCACAACCACAACTCTGGGCCCAAGTCAGCCAGGTACTGAGCAATCTCTCCTCCCAGTGATTTCATGCAGAGGGGAGGAGGCTCAGGACCTTCCAGCTGAAAGTATCGCGCCCGTGAAATTTTAAAGCAAGCAAATTTGAGAAAACAGAAGGGTTGGTTCTTCAATGTCTTAGTACATGTAATATTGTTGGATTGCACCAACTACTCCAAGCTGCAATTGTACTTAGCAGAGCTGTGTGAATAATGGACAAATGGATGGATTAAATATTTTCATGAATAATAGCCCTGCATTCAGGTTTGCTATTCTTATCTGTGGGTGTTCTGACAGTCACCGGCTATTCACACTCATGCTCATGAATCCTGACATTTAACATAAAAGATTATTTCTTTGAAACCGTTCTGTATTGTTCACTAATCACTATTTGCGATTCATTATTCTCCTGTTTAAAAAGTTCAAGTGATACAATCAGGGAGTGGAAACAATATCATGTGAGTTGGTGGCCACTTATACATCACAAACAATGAGTCGAGAACAGATCAAGCAAACAGTTTGGGAATACCTCACGGGATGAAAATTATTTGTCCAAACTATTTGGCAGATGCTTTTGAATGATGAAGGATCAGTCAGTGAATTATTTGCTAGCCTTGGAAGGGGGATGCATGCAGAGGACTCGACTGTGATTCTCATTCATACTGAAAAGCACCTTTCTCCATGAGTGGCCCTACTTTTAAAGCAAGCATGACAGCTGCCTTCTTTGCCAGCACTTGGGGGATTGTCATTCTATAGTTTGTTAAAGAAAAGAAAGGAAAAGGAAAGAAACTGGGAACATTTTGGGTGAGCAGGCACCCTTACCTGTCATGCTGACCAGTGCTGTCTCTTTGGTTCCTGATATGCTCCCCGGTCTCTCTGTATTTAGCTGTTCTCTCTTGTCTGATAGTTCGATTCTCAGTGCTCATTGGAGCAGGGACTGTCTCGTGTGTCCTTTGTTTGGACAGCACAAGATTTCTAAGCAAGCCCCTTCAGGCTTTCTCCACTGCTGCTTCTCATGCTTGGGAGGAGCTTCCTGTTAACGTCTGCAAAACTAATTCAGGTTTCAGAGTAGCAGCCGTGTTAGTCTGTATCTGCAAAAAGAACAGGCGTACTTGTGGCACCTTAGAGACTAACACATTTATCTGAGCATAAGCTTTCGTGGGCTAAAACCCACTTCATCGGATGCATACAATGGAACATATAGTGAGGAGATCTATATACATACAGAGAACGGGAAAAGGTGGAAGTAGCCATACCAACTCTGAGACACTAATTAATTAAGATGAGCTATTATCAGCAGGAGAACAAAAACGTCTGTAGTGATAATCAAGATGGCCCATTCCAGACAGTCGACAAGGTTTGAGGATACTTAACATGGGGAAATAGATTCAATTTATGTAATGACCCAGCCACTCCCAGTCTCTATTCAAGCCCAAGTTAATGGTATCTAGTTTGCAAATTAATTCTAGTTCGGCAGTTTCTCGTTGGAGTCTGTTTTTGAAGCTTTTCTGTTGTAAAATTGCCACTTTTAAGTTTGTTACTGAGTGACCAGAGAGGTTGAAGTGTTCACCTACTGGTTTTTGAACATTACAATTCCTGAAGTCTTAAAACTAATTCAGTGTCTCCTTCAAAATCCTCTCCTTTGCCAGGATGCCCACACAAGGGTAAGGGCTCCTTGTGTGCTGAGTGCACTGACCCCTGTGGTCACATTGTTTCCTTGTACCTCCCCGTTGGCCTGTCTGTATCTGTCTCCACTTTTAGATGATCGGCTCTTTGGGGCAGGGGCTGTCTTTTGTTCTGTGTTTGTACAGCACCTAGCACAGTGGGGTTCTGCTCCATGACAAGGCTCCAATACAAATAATAAATAAAATCATCATCATCATCATCATCTCCCATGAATGATTTTCAGAATTTCCCAACCAATGCTAGTAACAAGTAACATTCATATTAACTCCTTCATCCAGTGCTGGTACTTAACCATTTGCAGGGCTATGCTTGACATCCTAGGTCATGAGACTCCTTGGAGACAAGACTAACTCTGTTTTCAAACCTACCCATTTAAGAAGACTACAATTTTCAGACCAAAGCTACTGTAATCAGAGCCAGATTACGGTTTCCAGGGGCCCTGGGTCAGAACAAATGGGGGGCCCCGGTGCCAGAACCATGGCACTGCCCCTGCTCTGCCGACTGCCTGCGGCCCTGTCCACAGCCCCATCCCATTCCATCCCTGGCCTCTCCCCATTCTGCCCCTTCCCCTGCGGCCCTGCCACCATTGCACCTACAGCCTTCTCTTTCCCCTCATTCCTTTCCAGCCCTCGCCTGCTAAGGCCCTGAGGGGGGAGATTTTCTGGGGCCCCCATATTTGCCCCTGAGGTAATCTATCTCTGACCATCATTTTTTAATATATTTGGCTACATGCCTCAACCATCCTTGCATCTACTCCTGCACGATTTACGTAAATAAACCCTTATGTGACCTGGGAGATGGGAGTGAGAAATAGTTTTCCATGCAATATTAATATATTTTTCAAACAATGATGATAAGTGTAAATTGAAATAACTGCTTTCATAGTTCAGAGGGGCAATAAAGCAGCTCCTCAGCTGTTTGAATAGTGAATATATATTTTATTCATGGCAAGAGGTGTGAAAATATTCACAAGTACAGTACTTTGCTGGTGGGCTGACAACTGGGGGGAGGGATAGCTCAGTGGTTTGAGCATTGGCCTGGTCAATCATTAAGGGGGCTGTCATAAACAGATAAGTAAGAGTTAATAGAACAGAAGTACTTCATGTCTCTTTTGCCTGCAAAGAGTTAACAAGATCAGTGAGCCTGTCTGTCACCTGAGCAGAGGACCAATCAGGGGACAGGATACTTTCAAATCTTGAGGGAGGGAAGTTTTTGTGCTGTGCTGTTAGATTTTGGTTGTTGTTCACTCTGGGGGCTCAGAGGGACCAGACGTGCAACCAGGTTTCTCTCCAGTCTCTTTGATACAGTCTCTTATATGTCCAGAATAGTGAGTACTAGGTAGATCAGGCGAGTTAGGCTTATGTTTGTTTTCTTTATTTGCAAATGTGTATTTGGCTGGAAGGAGTTCAAATTTGTATTTTGCTGAAAGGATTTTAATTTGTACTTGTATACTTAGGCTGGGAGGGTATTCCTAGTGTCTATAGCTGAAAGACTCTGTAACATATTCCGTCTGAAATTTACAAAGATAATTTTTACTGTTTTTCCTTCTTTAATTAAAAGCTTTTCTTGTTTAAGAACCTGATTGTTTTTTTATTCTGGTGGGACCCCAGGGGACTGGGTCTGGATCCACCAGGGAATTGGTGGGGGAGAAAGGAGGGAAGGGGGAGAGAAAGGTTAATTTCTCTCTGTGTTAGGATTACTTTCTCTCTCAGGGAGAGTCTGGGAGGGGGAGAGAGAAGGAGGGGGGAAGGTGAATTTTCCTCTCTGTTTTAAGATTCAAGGAGTTTGACTCACAGTGATCTTCCAGGGTAACCCAGGGAGGGGAAGCCTGGGAGATGCAATGGTGAGGGAAAGGGTTTACTTTCCTTGTGTTAAGATCCAGGGGGTCTGGCTCTTGGGGGTCCCCAGGCAAGGTTTTGGGGGGACCGGAGTGTACCAGGCACTGGAATTCCTGGTTGGTGGCAGCGCTACAGGTTCTAAGCTGGTAATTGAGCTTAGAGGAATTCATGCTGGTACCCCATCTTTTGGACGCTATGGTTCAGAGTGGGGAATTATACCATGACAGGGGCCATTTAGGGATCTGGGGCAAACACCTCTCTGGGGATTGGTCCTGCTTTGAGCAGGCTCTTGGACTAGATGACCTCCTGAGATCCCTTCCAACCCTGATATTCTATGATTTTTACCACCTAGCTGGAGGTGAAAAGCTCTTACTTAATCATTCAAGACCTATCTGCATTAAAGTCCACTGGAGAGCTTCATTAGCGAAAAACAAAACCGGAAAAAATTCTAGACCTCAAGGTTTTATTTCTAATTCTTCAGACCCTGAGCAGCCACTTGTGAAAAGAAACGTGTTTGCTTGTCTTAATAACATAGAAACAGCCACACTGGGTCAGCTCAATGGTCCAAGTAGCTCAGTATCCTGTCTTCTGACAGTGGTGCCAGATGTTTCAGAGGGAATGAGCAGAAATGGACAACTTATCAACTGATCCATCCTCTGTTGTCCAGTCCCAGCTTCTGGCAGTCAGAGGTATAGGGACACCTAGAGCATGGGGTTGCCTCCCTGACCATCTTGGCTAGTAGCCATTGATGGACCTGTCCTCCATGAACTTACCTAGCTCTTTTTTGAACCAAGTTATACTTTTGGCCTTCACAATAGTTCTCGGCAATGAGTTCCGAAGGTTACTGTGTGAGAAGCGCTTCCTTATGTTTGTTTTAAACCTGCTACCTGTTAATTTCATTGGGTGACCCCTGGTTTGTGTGTTATGGGAAGGGGTAAATAACATGTCCTTATTTATTTTCTCTACATCAGGCATGATTTTATAGATGTCTCATCCCTCCTCAGTCAGCTCTTTTCTGAGCCAAACAGTCCCAGTCTTTTTAAGCTCTCCTCGTCTTGAAGCTGTTCCACACCCCTCATCATTTCTGTTGTCTTCAGCTTTCAACGCATCCCACTGTGTTTCTTGTTATGGGGCAAATGAAGTAAAAGTTAAAGCTGAACAATGAGGAGAGGAACTGTTTCCATTGCTGGGTTTGCAAGGACCCTTCATGCCCAAACACATCTTTTATATGCTGTATCCTGTTTGCTTACAACCTAGCTATGCCACGGGACTTGCTTTCACGTATGCATCTGCTACTGCAAGGCTATGAAATGGCAACACATTTCAAGTGAACCCACCCTCTGATCTAACTTCAGCTGCGGAAGTTGTGGCTTAAGTGATGCGCAGCTGTCCAGCTTTTGGCCGAGAAGAATCCAGCTCGTAGGATATAGCTACGAATCCCTGGATCCTTGCAGCTTGGCTGAGAGCAGGAGCCAGGCAGGATCACATGCAGAGGACTAAATGGAGTAATACGTGCTAACTTCCGCACAGTTAAGCATGTAATGAACTAAAATGAAATAGGGTCAGGGAGTGGAATTGGTATCTTTCAATAGTTTTACATGCCGCAACAGTTCCTTTTATTTTAAGCTACACAACTCCTGGAGTAAAATTAGCTGAGCTGCTGTAAAACCTCTTTCCCAACCTCCTTTCTGACAGCTGAGCAGCGTTGCAGCTTCTTCTCAGATTGAACTGTAGTAAACCCACCAGCACTCACAGAAAAAACAAGCCCAGTTCTATTTATTATCAACAGAGTGAAATGTCAGCGGGATTTCCAGTACTATTGTCACGGGCAACTACACCTGTATTCCCCCTCCATAGTCCCTTGAGGGCACTTGATCTAGCCTCCCAGCTCCTCAGTTATCACCTCCCTTGGGCCCAGACCTGCATCTCTCTCCCTCCTGACTGGGGTTTTTCCAGGCTCCACAGTTCCCTGCCTACACTGTGCTATTCCCAGGAATCCAGACTGCCTAACCAGGCCAGCATCTGTGCTTTGCCATCTTACCGAAGGCTCCGAACAGTGCACTTGCTGGCAGGCACAAGTTACAGCAGAGCTCTTTCTAAGTGTAACACCGACAGCCCCCAGGCATCGGGAGCTTAGAGCATGAGCCTCTACTGCAGGAGCTAAAAGCCAACTGGCTGTCAGCTCAGGCTGCAGAGCAGACTCATTTTATCTCTCTCTCTAAGTAGTCTTGGTGCCACTAGATGGGACAGAGCACTACACTCAGATGAGTGGGTTACATAAGCAAGCACATTGATTCTTAAGGTAAAAGCATTACACAGAAAACATATTAAAAACAATTAAAGTTCCCACATGCATGCTAAACATTACCAGAGGTCACTCATCATTCTTTTGGGGGTCTCAGAAGGCTAAACCCAGGAAGGATAGGAGGCCCCTCTGACAGACGGCCTTGTCTGTTTGTTGGATGTCATGGCCCGTGACTTAGGCAATCTGGACTAGTAGTCAGAGCAGGAGTTAGGTCTAGTGGGTGGAACAGGCATCTCATTTGTGGAATAGAGCCGAGGTCCAGCACCAGAGCCAGATCCAGGGGTCAAGCTGGAGTCAGAAGTCAAAGGTCAGGACTGGAGCCAGGGCTGGTAACTG
Source organism: Gopherus evgoodei (assembly GCF_007399415.2). Lineage (NCBI taxonomy): Eukaryota > Metazoa > Chordata > Testudines > Testudinidae > Gopherus > Gopherus evgoodei. The sequence continues at coordinate 6,322,172 of NC_044325.1, read as the reverse complement.
GGGTTTGAAGGCGAAGTGTAAGGGCAGGAAATGGAGGAGAGGCAAGGATCAGACCCGGTGCAGAAGCATGGTGGGAACAAGAGTAAAGGCAGGGTGAGGCAGGAGTGAAGCAGATATCACAAACGGGGTTGCGTGCAGGAGGCAGGTACAAGCAGCGTCCAACACAGACACAACAGGAAATCTCCTAGTTGCTCAGACAACTTCCAGTGCCTCCTCCTGGCTTTAAATAGCCTTATTGGACCAATCAGTGGAGCTGAGTGATCCTCCAGTCAGGGTCCCATGGGCAGTGCCTTGGCTAAGCCTATAGTCCTCCTAGCTTCTCAGCCCACCAGGTTTCAGTGGACATTGCATGGAGGCTAGGATGCGGCGGATGTCTAGGAACTCGCAGGCCTGGGACATCACACTAGATCCAACAAGCCCCGAGTCAGCTTCGACTCAGGCTAGTTATCCAAAAGTCCTTTCTTTGGCCACTGGTCTGTGGATAATCCAGTTTGAACCAGTATATGTGAGCCTCTGCAGGTGGCAGTACTTCTCTGGAAGTGTTACCACAGGAGAGAATTTGCCTAAACACCTCCCACTGTTCCTAAAGAGTGTGATCATCCTTCCCCAGCAGACAATTCCTGGTCCACAATGATACATAAACTCAATACAGGGAATTCTCCCACAGATATTGCAGGATGTTGATGGTACAAATAACTCGGAATATTACTCTCCATAAAATAAATTATATTGCTTTGTCTCTCTTGTTTCATTTTGTTTTCTTTGTGCAGTCTACAGCCATCTGGGCCTCGTCAGCGCCAGTTTCCTCTGCAGAGTCTGCCCTCATTGAGCTCCTGCATTTGCACTGGTTGATGTCAGAGGAGAACCTGGACCAAGTTGCAACCAAACTAATGTGCTGCTGCTTGGCAGGCGAACAACGGCAGAGGCTATGGTGGACTCACCCCGGGTTTCTCCGCACACTGTTTCTATGATAATTAATCATTCCCAGAAAATGTAATTCTCCCTTGGACAATGTATCTGTCATGTATTTGATTCATTTTCTTTTTTCATGAAGGACGTTCCTGGCTCCGTTTGACAAGTACAATAACCTACCGAGACAAAGGGTCATTTTCCTAAGATGATTTAGCAATGTTACAGTTAGTGGTAAATTACCTTTTCTCTTCTGATCAGTTTCTGCCTACGGTTTATGTCAGAGGAGGTTTCTAACACTACGCTCTGCTTCTCACTTAGCACTGAATCAAAATCAGGCCTTGTCCTTTCCCTATTCAAATCTAGGAGAGTTTACTAAAGATTTCAGCAGGCCTAGGACCAGCTTCCAATAAACTGTGATTAAAATGTGCAATAAACATTTGCACATGAAATACATTAAAGATCATGAGGCATTCACATACTATGGTAACGGGGGCTATGTAAGTACAATAGATAGACAGTAGCTGGATAACAGTCTGAATAGTTCCCTGGCAAAACCCAGGGGAGCTGGTTTAGAGAGGGGAAAACTGTCAGAGTCCCTTTGTAGAGATCCCACGTATTGTTCCTTCTGAGAGGGGCTTGCCCCATGTGGGGGAATCCACAGGGTCCTGGGAAACACTGATGGTTAAAACCATGTGCCTCTGGTGCAGCTTGGACCTACGTCACCCCAACACACATCTCAGGTTCCTGGCAGCTACCAAGGACTTTCTTCGGGGGATCTTCTGTAATGAAAATCCTCAGCACTGAAGGGCCTCCAAGCTTGATTGTCTGGTCTCTGCCAAGCCAAAAGTGGGACGGTGTGTATATCTGAGCCCTTTCCCCCACCTGCACTAGCTTTCTCTCTGACCCCATACAGCTCCTCAATCCTGGGAACCACCTTCCAATGGGTCCTAGGGGAAGAGGGGCTGGTCTGGAGATGGCTGAGCCCTGCATCTGTGCAGGAGTGGGGAGATCCATGCTGCCTCAGCCTGTGCTTCCGCTCCCACAACTGCTGCTGCTCCACAGCCTTCGGGGAGGGTTTCTTCTTCCCCAGTCCCCTCTCTCCCTGGAGGTACCCAATGTCCCTCCCGTACTGGGGATTTGCACTGGGTGAGGCTTTGGGCCAATCTCTTTGAACTCTCACTCCTTCCACTTATTCTATTGCATTCAGTATGCCTGGATGCAGTGAGGAGAGAGACCCCACACTGAACAAAGAGCAGCTTTCCCACCTGCTCAGACACACAGACACCCTGACTTTCCCTTACAAAGCTCTGGCTCCCATGTGCTGCTGCACGGTTGTAGTCAAGTGTGCAAAGCTCCTGTAACAAGCCTACATGACAAAATGACTCCCGGAGAGATATTTCAGAGGGCTTTCTGCTGAAATAATACACATAAACCAGTTAGAGGAAAAGTAAACAGTAGGAACAAAGTCTCTAAATTACACCACACTGTGCATAAAGAAACACTGACCGTATAAACAGAGCAGCATCCCTTCCCAGCTGTAGGCAGAGAGTAATGGCAAGTGAGTCACTGACAGTTCGTTTCTCCTTCATCAAGTTCATTTGTTCATTAGCAGCAAAAGAAGTCCTAAGTGTTTTGTTACTGTTTGAAAGGAAGAAATAAAGCTAAACAAAGGGACACTTTACACATCTCTTAAGAAATTAGGAAGGTAGATTTTATTTTTAAAAATAGATTCATCAATATAAAGCCAGAATGGACCATTGGGATCTTCTAGTCTGACTCTCAGAATACAGAGGCCAGAGAATTTCCCTGAATTAATTTCTGTTTGAACTAAAGCATAAAACTTTTAGAAAAACATCCAATCTTGATTTTCATGTTTCAAGTGATGGGAAATCCACCAGAACCCTTGGTAAATTGTCCCAGCAGTTAATTACTCACACTGGTAAATATTTGTGCTTTATTTCTAGTCTGAATTTGTCCGGCATCAACTTCCAGTCATTGGATCTTATTAGACCTTTCTCCGCTAGTTTGATGAGCACTTTATCATCAATTTTCTGTTCCCCATGTTGATACTTCCAGACTGTGACCAAGTCACCTCGTAATCTTCTCTTTGTTAAGCTAAACAGGTGGCGCTCCTGGAGTCTCTGATGATCAGGCATTGTTTCCAAACCTTTAATCATTCTCATGGCTCTTTTCTGAACCCCTTCACATCCTTCTTGAACTTGTAGACACCAGAACTGAACATAGCTTTCCAGCAGTGTCTGCATCAATGCCAAAGCTCTGTATTGCTTAGTTATTGTTAGTGGTGGTCTGAGGTATGATTTGGAGATCACTTATATTGTGCTTTATTTTTACATACAAATTGCCCTAGCAATGGTCCATCACCTAATTCCTGAACTGCGAAGTCTGTTGTCATGCCCAGGACACCAGAAAAGGATTTTTCCCTATTGACATTAGATCAACTACTTAGGAGGGGGGAACAAATGGATAACTGTGCATTGGGTTGTTGTAGCGAGCAGAATGATTTTGACAAGAGGGCAGGGGACTGGACTCGATGACCTCTCGAGGTCCCTTCCAGTCCTAGAGTCTATGAAAAAGAGCCCCACTGCTATGCTGGGTCTACATCATTAGGGCCTGATCCAACTACCATTGAGGTCACTGAGTCTGTTCATTGACTCTAATGGGAGTGGGACCACACCCTTAATCTCCATAATCGGAGCCAATAATAGGCTATGACGGTAGGAATCATGATTGATGCTACTAGCTGGCAATTTTTTTTCAGTTCAGGTTGAAAAGAGTTACGATTTCCTCCAGGAGAGATTTTTTTTCATAGAAAATCTACGAGTTCTTCTGAAAAAAAGTGCGGATCTGGTGTGGTACCCGCACAAGGCACATGTACTAACTGCCTGTTAAAATGAAAGGAAGCATTTATTTAGAGATAAGCCCAAGCTGTGACAGTCCAGATTTGCATCTAATTCCAGGTATGACCTTAACGTGACCTGGTCTCGCTCGACGATTAATACTGTGGGAGGACAGGAGAGGAGGAGGAGGAGAGATATTGGCACATAACATTTAAATAGTGTCATAGTGGAAAAGGTCTGAACCCCCCCCAACACACACACTCAACCCCACTGAATTAGGGAAATGCTGGAAGTCCAACCCCAGGCCTGAATATCGCCTGTTTTTTATAATGGGGCAAACCAAATGCCTGCATCTCAGGGACGTTTGTTCCAGAACCACTTTATGCAGTTTGTGCCCCTCGCTTCTCTATCTCTGTATATATCACTTCCTGCAATGTTCATTGCCCTTTTGTTTTTCAGCCCCTTGTTATTTTTTTCATCTCTCAAGCTAGTACCATTAATGTTTCTGCTTGCCCCAGTGTTGACTCCAGAAGCAACATTTTCTACAACTGTTATTTCAAGACACCGTAGCAATTAATGTATGAATACTATTTCCACCATTGACGCACTCTCTTCCTGGGTCCTGCCAGAGCATAGAGACTGCCAGGGCCAAAAGGGGTGATTGTGATAAGCTAGTCTCATTTTTTGATAGCCCAGACCATAGATCTTTACCCAGTAATTCCAGCATCAAACCCATATCTTGTGGTTGAGCTAGAACTTATCTTTTAGAAAGGCATCCAGTCTTGATGTAAAGACTCCAAGTGATTAGTTTCCCACACCTCAATTTTGCACCATTTTACTAGTTTGAATTTATCTGCTTCAGCTTCCAACCATGGGATTTCCTTATATCTTTTTATGTTAGATTAAAGAGCTGTTTACTACAGTGGTATAGCTTGGATGGGAAAACTGGGTAGGCCCCAGCTTTCAGGTGTGCAGACAATCAGCGGGGGTAAGGGGGCTTACAGTTTTGTGGGGCCCTGGGCCAGGACAAGTGGAGGTCCCTCCACACCCCTTCCAACTGCAGTTCCCCCATGCTTCTGCCAGGGAAATGAGGCTGGAGTGTGGGGGCTTGCCCCATCCAGCAATTCTACCGGGGAGCGGGGTCCAGGTGTGGCGGCTTCCCTTGCTCGGTGGTTCTGCCAGGGAGCAGGTTCCGACCCTACTCTGCCCAGTGCTCCTGCTGGGGAGCAGGGTTGAGGTACAATTTGCGTGGACCTGGATGCTAAGTGGGTGGGCCATGGCCCATCCAGGCCAATCCGTGGCAACGCCCCTGGTTTATTACCAGAAATCTCTCCCCATGTGAAAGCAGCAAAGAGTTCTGTGGCACCTTATGGACTAACAGACGTTTTGGAGCATGAGCTTTCGTGGGTGAATACCCACTTCGTCACATGCATCTGACGAAGTGGGTATTCATCCACGAAAGCTCATGCTCCAAAACGTCTGTTAGTCTATAAGGTGCCACAGGACTCTTTCTGCTCTTACAGATCCAGACTAACATGGCCACCCCTCTGATACTTCCCCATGTGGGTACCTGTAGACCTACTAGTGGCATGGCTTGTTCAGGGAAAGCCCCTGGTGGGCCGGGCTGGTTTATTTACCTGACGTGTCTGCAGGTTAGGCTGATCGCGGCTCCCAGGGGGCTGACCCTGAACAAGCTGCGCTCCTAGTTTGAGAACCACTGCTGGAGTTCATTTCCAAGTTACCTCTTCACCTTCTTTTGAGTAAATGAAAATGGCTGAGCTTCTAAAGTCTCTCTCTGTGAGGCATGTCTTCCAAACCTCGAATCATTCTTGTCTTGAAGTCAAACTGACTGACTACACTGGCTGCATCTACTTCCTTAAGAGTAAAACCTCCACAGCTTTTAACAAGGTGAAAAAATCAAAAAATGACGCAGTCATCTATGAAGAATTGATTTTTGCAGAGAGGCCTTTTTCAAAAAACAAACCCTCTGTAGTCCCCAAACTGGAATAGGAACTCAAGTAACTTAGATTTTAATTATTTAGATCTTCCTGCCTGACCTCCTGAATTACACAACCATTTAATTTTAGCCCTGGAGATTCCTTCACTGAGGCCAATAACTTTTGGTTGAACTAGAGCGTACATTTTAGAAAGACATCCAGTCTTGATACAAAGACTCCGACTGATGGAGAATTTACCATTTCCCTTTATGAGCTGTCCCAATGGTTAATTACTCTGGCATTAAAAATTTACATCTTATTTCCAGTATGAACTTTGCTGGCTTTAACTTTCAAACTTTCACCATTAAAACTTATTATGCACCTGTCTTCTAGATTAAAGCTGGTGCACAAGCATCTGTTACAGAGAAAGAAAGAATAGGTCCAACATTAAATGTTTGCATGTTTTTTAGTTGAGGGGAGAAAGGGCGTATTCGATCTGTGTGATCAAAAAACCTGATCTGTGTGCATCAGTAAAGGTTGCATGGACAGATCCACACACATACACAATGACATATGGTTGCCAATCCCTGCGTTGGATACACAAATTAGGTGTTACTTGAGTATATACAAAAGTTGGCCCATTTTCCAAAAGGAAAGCCCAGTTCATGCAGTTTCTTATCTTCAGCTGCACCTTTGAGGCACTGTGAGGGAAAAACAAAACAAATCACTCTTACCTTCAAGACTAATAGCTGTCGCAACAGAGATCCATCTATTCTTCCTGGCTGCATTGGTTTACGGTGCACTGCATGTAAAAAAGGGAACTTCTACCATGAAATATTGAAAGTCTGACTCCAGCACAAAGAACCCTGACAATTTAATAAGAATCCCTCTTGATGCTTCACAAGCTCTTTCATGGATTTGACACAATGCCTTCAGGTGGAATAGATTACACTGGCTACCGGACACTCTCCGAAAGTGAAATGCACTGGCCAATTTATAGAAATCAACTACCCATTCCATTACCATTGACTGGTGGCTTATATTTTGTAACCTGAGGCCAACCTTGTACTTCTTCACCCTTTTGTTCCTCATCAAATGGGAGCTGGGTGTTGCTCTTTCTCCCTAAAATGGCTGGCACACAATCTTTGACTGTGAGAGTGGGTTTAACCAGTGTACATGTATATTTCTCTTGCAGAGGAGTGTTGCGTACTTTGCGATCATACAAAGTGAACAGGGATAAGCTTACCTACTTCTATACCAATGCTCTGAAACCCAAGTGCACAACCCTTCTTTTGGTTTTGCATGGTCAATTCTCTGGTTGCAGTGAACAGATACATCCATTCGTACTGTCTTCATCATCCTACACACAGTCCATACTGCACAACAGATCAGCTAGGACTGGCTGGAGAAGAGACATTATTTCCTCTTTCCAAAGTCTCTATGCTTTTTCAAAGGAGCTGGCAGGGCATTTAATAGATATTCAGCTAACAGGAAAGGGGAAATGCCTTTCACAGGGAACAGCAATACTGGTAGGTAGCTTGCAGCCAGGCTAACATGCGTAATCACTACCAGGAGATATTTTATCAGGCACCAGTTAGCAGCAAATTCATTATTAGGATTCTGCTCCAATTCCTTAAAGAGATTTGAATTGGTAATAAATTTGTGGCTGGATGATAAACTGACACATGATACAAAAAACAACAGCTAGACAAATGAATCATGTCAGGACAGCTGAAAGCGTGATATGAATACACCAAATAAATGGAATCCTAAGGTATATTAGTGCACCGGGTCTGGAAATGGCTTAACATTTATTAAACTTGTCTTCCTCCTTCCATCATCCAATTAAAGTTCTCACTTATTAAAAGGCTGCCTGTACAACTTTCCTTGTTCTCTGTAAACTGCAAAACTTTACTGAAATCTGGAATAAACAATGAAGAATAAAAATTGACCACACAGTTTGTGAACCTCCAGATGCAGGGTGATGTGGTACCCATCCGACAGGGTCCCTGAGAATTACAGCTGGTGCAGTGATGGGAAAAGATATCCCCAAACTGGTTCTGTTGCCCCGGAATTTGACATTCCTGCTTGAACCCCAGAACTTGACAGTACTGCAGTCAGCCATTTTGTATGTTCTGCCACTGCCAGCTGAAAACCAAACATCACATAGCTAGGAGTAATCTTATGCCTTTGTGAGACAAGGTCAGACAGCTGCATACTTGCAGTTTGTTAATCAGAACAGAAGGACAGGACAGACATATTGTTGTTATGGCTAGAAATACTCGGAGTGTTTTGAGATAATGAGCAGTTTGTTGAAATGACGAGAAATGGTGACCCAGTAGAGGTTGTTATGCTGACCCATTAGGAGTCACTATAGGTTATGGGTGCTGTCAAAGTGAGTTATAAAAGATTAGCTGTAATACCTCAGAGCAGTCTGAGGAAGCTTTCCTTTGGGCAAGGAGGTGAGATCTAAACTCCCATCAGCTGGATGGAAAGAAAGTCCCTGGAAGTCTGGCTGGTGACCACTCAAAACCATCTCAGACTGTGGGTATCTATATCTGGGATGTCCTAAACCTAGAAAGAAAGAGAGATAGACAGAGTGAGTGTGTGCGTGTGCGCGTGCACTTAAAATCTAAAACAGTAGTTTTAGATAAGAGCACACTTACTTGCATCAATCATTCATCAGACAGAAATGGCTGTGTTCCCATTGATTTATTCCTGACATCGCCTGGAGAGACATAGTTAAGTTACCACTGTTTTGGGTTCTGAAAACCCTGGGTAACAGTTCATCCTATCTAGCTCCCTATATACTGTTCCATCCCCTTTTCGCTTCTTCTCTGAGCAGCTGGACAACTGACTTCTGAACATACAAACTGTTTGTGGGGGCACTTTCAGATGATTGGACCCTCCACTTGTCAACAGAGCTACAAAGTTCACACCAGCTAAGGAGATGCCCCTCAGATTACTTCCAGTGCAGGTTTTCATGCACAACCAAGTGTATTTGTTTGGAAACTAAGTACAAACAAGAGTTGTCACTCTTTCCCCTAGATACCTTGTTTTTTCATAGTAGGGATCAAATGTGTTCACTATTAGAATACAGGAAAACCTTGAGGTAATGATTTATTTTAACTATTCTGTGGGCTCCCCCCCCCCTTTTTTTTTTTACTCAATGGATTTTGCTCACAAACTAGTCTAAGACAGTCTACTTTCATGAACCTAGTTCAGCGGCTAGATCATCAGTAGCTTTGCACAGGCCCACGATTTTGTATTAGCTATGTAGTTGTTTTTTTAGTTCAAGCACAGAACAAAAAGGTTTGCTGCGTCTTCTGCTGCCTCCAATCATAATGTTATAGAGCGACAACATAAAACCAGCCAATTGGAAAAGGCTTTCTTCAACCCTTAATGTTATTTGGGTAATGACAGAGCTCAGGGTTATAAATGATTCTTTGATCTTCGGAAGGCTTGCAAATGAGAAGAATACACTTGAACTGCAATTCAAATGACCTGCAAATGCTTGCGCACATCACCCTGTCCTTTGAAGCTGCAGGATTTTGCATTTGTTAAAATTTAATTATTAATTAAATTCAAGGGTTGGAGAAAGAAAAACTATCAACAGTGGTTTAAAGCAAGTATGGTTAGACATTACATAGGGACTGAACTTTGTATGACAACTTATTCTAAAAGAAGTCACAGAGTAGAACCTAGTGAATAGTCTGAAAAACTATTTGTGAGCAGTTCTGTGGCTTCTAAAAAGGAGTTTGCTTTGACTGTGCATTTGCACATTTTCTATTTGATTTTCTGAACTGCAAGAGACTGACCTTGCTCTGTCAGGAAATATTTCATATCCAAGGGAGGAGAGTTTTTGATTTAGAAAAAAATTCCACCCAGCCAGATGGAACTACTTTCCTCAAGAACTAGAAACCAATCAACTGGATGGGTTAGGCAGAACAAGCTAGGGAGGGACATAACTGTTCTTGGAACTAGAGAAACTCCCATGGGGTGGAAGTAGCTTGGCTGAGGAGAGCGGAAGGAGGCTTTGAAAAAAAAATCTGTTTTGGGGGAAAGAGTCCGTTACCATATTAGATTAAATAATCTAACACCTGAGGCTTGGACAGCAGGTTAAGTGAGGGGGAGGTGGAACTCCCACAAGACAGGTCAGAGCCAGAGCCTCCTCTTAGAAAATGTAAGATTTATTTTTGCTTTCTGTGACTCAGCTGAGGAGGCATTATCTATTCAGCTTATGGGAAGTGTAAACCCATTTCTCTCTGTTTTAAAAAAATCTTGGTTTAAGGGATATTCTACAGTTGTGTGTGAGTTCCAAGCCGTTCACCACAAGGGGAAAAGGACATGTCAGCCTTGAAGGAGAGTGTACTTTATGAGATCAAAGATACCTCTTCAGTCTCAGTCCAAGGGTATGTGGCACAGGTTTCTTCCAGCGAGGTGTGTTCTACATGGCTACAAGAGGCAACGCTTTAGGGGAGGCACCAACAAGCCTAAGGAGACAGATGAGCTGAAGTACAGTCAGGTCACATGAATGCTTGTGGAATCCACCTTTTCCTATGAATGTTCTCAGAAAGTGAACTTTGGCCCATTAGAGTGGACAAAATAAAATTAATTGTGGGCAGGAGCAGTAGTTTAGAAGGTTTATGAAGCACAATCGATGCCAGATGATGTAAGTGACTGATCACACAGGATGGAATTCACCCTTGTAAAGCACAAGACCTGGGTCAAAGGCAAAATTCCTGTTAACTTGATGGGACCTGAGTTAGGCCAATACTGAGTGCTTTCGAATATTCTACCCTAAGGCAGGCTTTTTAATGAAAAAATAAAGATTAGGGAAGAATTTAATGTTTTTAGCTGGAAACAGGGAGTAAAACCTAACACTGACCAGTGAGCTCTGCATCACAACACCATCTAAAGATTGGCAAATAATCCTTAATGTACAATTGGTTTGATGAAAACTTTATTTTCACAAATTGTCCAGATGGTGTTTTTCATGAATTTATTTATTATCCACAGTTTTTCCATCATATAATTTCCATGGTGAACTTTTGATCATTGAAAGTATTTGTTAATCCACTTTCAGGCTTTGAGATTGCACATTTTGGTCACACTGTATGTTTCTGTTCCATGACTTTCATTAGACGGGCATCGCTCTGAGAAATAGCTCTGCCATGCAAACAGCACTTACTAGTTGAAAATGTTGCTGTCTGTGAATGTTCTGCAAGACTTGCTTAAAATGTGCTGCAATTGTCAACATTACCACCAGCAAACCAGTTGGCAAACACAGCCAGAGCAAATTGGCTTCACAGGATATCGCTGAAGCCAGGAAGTTTGCAAAGATTCAAAGAAGAATAGGACATTTGTATGGATAACAAGAACATCCAGATTTATCACGCAGTTAATGCTAATAAAGAGTATGAGAAGCAATGTAAGTCTGGTGCGTCAGGCCTTAAACCAATCTCCAACTAGTGGGGATTGGGATGAGAACTTCATAGAGGGAAGATTACCCCACATTGGCCTTTTGTAGGCTTTCCTGCACCTTCCTCTGAAGCATCTGGCCACTATTGGTAAGAGAACACTGGACCATCGGTCTGATCCAGTCTGGCAATGCCTGGGTTCATACATTTGAAAGAATATTCACATAATTTTGTTTTTTGACATGCGCCTCTTGAGGGTGATGTGCACCCATTTCTAATCTGAGAATAATTGGAATATCCCTTTTTGATGGTCTATTCCATCCTAAACACTTGGGGTTTTATCTTCTCCCAGTCAGAAGATGGAGTCAGAACAGGAAAGCTTCTGACGGTGCCATACTCTCCCATATAAGGGCGTCACCATCTGTCAGCCTTCAGTTGTTCTCCAGCTGGTGGAGTAGTCGGTCTCTAGGAGGCTGCTGCTAGAACAGAGAAGAAGCACAACTCAGGGGGCCTAAGGGAATCTATGTGATATGCTCTGGTGTGTAGCTGAGTGAGACATCAGCAACCTGTGGGCCCTCAGACCCTGGTGGAACACGCTCCCCCCTGCTGCGCAGCTATCAACATTGGGGACCCAACTGTTTTGAAATAATTCAGTGATTCTGACCTTTTCTTTACCTCAGATGCAGCTTACAGAACTGACCTGGCTCTGAGCTGTGACAAACAGAACAATCCTCCTTCACAAACACAAATTCACTGGCTGAGCCCCACCTAACCTCGAGTCACTCCTGAGCATGCTGTGCTTCCCCTCAATGAAGTGGCAGATGGAAGACTGCCTGAGCTGGCACTAGGCTGACACAGATGGCACTGCCATCTGCATGTGTTCTGTAACAGTTGTTGGGCTTGGTCTTTTGACAGTGCAGAAGGATGGGAGGGAAGGACAGTAGGCCCTTGAGGGTGTTTAATAATCAGAGGAGTGGGTGGGTGAGGTTCTGTGGCCTGTGATGTGCAGGAGGTCAGACTAGGTGATCATGATGGTCCCTTCTGACCTGAAAGTCTGTGCAGTTGTCAGCCAGCACTAACCTATGCTGTTCTTGAAGGGGCTTCCTTCCGATCGATGGGACCCTGGTGACTCTGGACAGGGAAGGGGCAGAAGAACAAGTGGTAACATGTCCTTCTATATTAAAATTGTTTTTTATCCAGAAGTTTCTACAGAATGTGTGTGTGTTGGACAGGAATATGTTTGGCCAACTTCCTGTTCAAGGATTTCTCTTGGTTTGGTATTTTTTCATACTTAATGTTTTTAAACGGTCTATTAAATTGTGGGCTGGAATCATGAGATTTCACGAATGCATGGAATACAACAGTAGTGTGAACTTTTTCCTGACAATTATATTTTTGAGGTACAGTAGATCCACACTGAAACCAACAAACCACGGCGTCTATAACTTCCTTAACTTTGTCTTAACTTTGCCAGGCTAATTGTAGGAGCTGCAGCTAGCTGTAAGAGACGTATGAAATGAAAACTCCTCCCCCAGCACACAGAAAGAAGCCACAGTAATTTGTAATCACTTCTGTGCTGCTGTGTCATTTGAAGCATTATCCAGCTCAAGCTCCATCAAAAAAGCTCATCAATATAAAAGTCTGTCAGGTAAAAGAAAATAAATGTATTAGTTTCAATGTGGCTCTGTTAGGCAGCTAATTCAGAGAAGAAGGCTGGGCCAGTGATTAGGTTCCCTAGCTTTGTTCTTAGAAGACCAGAGTTCAGTTCCTTGTGCCACCATAAACTTTCTGTGTGACGTTGGGCAGGACAATTAGACTCTCTACCTCAGGGGTGGTCAATTTTTTTGTCAAGACCAGACTTCAGAGAAACATTTTTCACACCACAAGTGTCCCTGTTCAATGAACAAATACAGAGCTGTGTAATATACTCAAGGCCTATTGCAAGGAGGACATGAGAACAGCAAAACAAGGACACTGGACTTCAGAAAGGCAGATTTCTGCCAACTCAGAAATAGGCACCGTCCCATGGAAAGACCAATTAGGAAGAAAAAAAAAAAGAGTCAAAGGAGGCTGGCAGTTTTTAAAAGCTGTGATACTAGAGGCTCAATATCAAGCTATTCTAATGCAGAGGAGAGATAAGAAGAGCCACAGGAGGCCAATATGGCTGCCCTGGGTGCTTGTTAGTGATCTAAAACTCCAAAGGGATCTATATAGGAAATGGAAGGAGGGGAACATCACCAAAGAAGTATACATGGAATAGAGTGAGCTTTTTGGGACAAAACCAGGAAAGTCAAGGCAAAGCATGAGTTACAGCTGGCAAGGAGTGTTAGCAACAGCAAGATTAGGTTCTTCAAATACATCAGACAACACAGAAAGATGAAGGACAGGGTGGGCCTGCTGCTCGACGGAGAAGGTGACCTGGTAATGGAAAAATCACAGGAAGGCAGAGCTGCTCAATGTCTACTTTGCTTCAGTCTTCACACAAAAAATAGTATGTGACCAGAAGACTAGCAAAGTTACAGACAATGAAGGGGAAAGGATGCAGATTGGGATAAGGAAAGGATATGTCAGAGATCTTCTGACCAATTTGAATGAATTCAAATCAACAGGGCTGGATGATATTCACCCAAGAGTACTGAAGGAATTAACTGAAGAAATCTCAGAGCCACTGGCAATAGTATTTACAAACTCATGGGTAACAGGAGAGGTCCCAGAAGACTGCAGAAGGGATAACATAGTGCCTATCTTTAAAAAGGGGGGGGAGGAGGAGCTGGTAAACTACAGGGCAGTCAGCCTGACCTCGATACCTGGGAAGCTACAAGAGCAAGAAATAAAACATTCAATTTGTGAATACATGGAAGATGAAGGGGTGATCACTAGGAGCCACCATGGATTTATTAAGAACAAATCATGTCAGACCAGCTTGTTTTCCTTCTTTGACAAGCCAACTGGTTTGGTGGATTGGGGGAATGTGGTGGACATAATGTGCCTGGACTTTAGCCAGGCTTTTGACATAGTCCCACATGGCATTCTGATAGGTGAGCTGGTGAAATGCAGGCTTGAAGGAACTGCCATTAGGTGGCTATATAATGGGTTAAACAACTGCAAACAAAGAGTAGCCATTAATGGAATGATGTCAGATTGGAGGGAGGTCTTAAGTGGGGTTCCACAGGGATCTGTTCTGTGTCTGGTGTCATTTAACATCTTTATTAATGACCTGGATGTAGGAATAGAGAGCACACTGATCAGATTTGCAGATGACGCAAAGCTAGCGGGGTTGCAAACACTTAGGAGGGTAGAGCTAAAGTTCAAAGGAGTTTTGATAAATTGGAGAACTGGGCTATAGACAACAAAATGAAATTCAACAAAGACAAATGTAAGGTGCTGCAATGAAGGAAGAAAAACCAAATGCACAGATACAGAATGGAAGATAACTGGCTTGGCAGCAGCACTGTTGAAAAGGATCTGGGAGTTGTAGCGGATCACTCAACATGAGTCAATAATGTGATGCTCTTGCAAAAAAAAGCTAATGTAATTGTAGATTGCGTTAATAGAGGCATAGCATGGAAGTCACGGGAGGTGATAGTAGCACTCTACTAAGCACAGGGCAGAACTCAGCTGTGTCCAGTTTTGGTCACCAGGGTACAGAAAGGATGCAGAGAAACTGGAAAAGATCCAGAGGTGAGTCACAAAGATGATCAAAGGGATGGAATGCAAGCCATACGAGCAAAGGCTAAAGGCACAGGATATGTATAGACTCAAAAAGAGGAGATGAAGGGGGGCATGATAGTGGTCTCTTCTTTGTCAGTCACTGGACCCCCCCCCTCATCCACTCACCACTGGTGGGTGGGTGGGATCCAGCCAGCAGCAGGACCTGCCAGTACTGATGGGGAGGGTGGAGGGAGACAGAAAATATGGAACAATTTGTCCATTTTTAAGAAAAAGGCGGGACACCTGCAGGAGGGCTTAAATACGGGACTGTCCCTTTAAAAACGGGACATCTGGTCATCCTAATTATAGTGATGGGTGCAGAATGATTCTCTCACAGCAGTGGCAACTCAGAGAAGTTCCACTGAGGGTGACTTTTTTCAAAAAATCCTAGTGAGCAACTTGTTTTGCTTTGAGTCTTCTAGGGTACGTCTGCACGACAATAGAAGACCTGTGGCATGGCCATGACTGGCCCAGGTCAGCTTATTTGGGCTTGCAGGGCTGGGGCTTCAGGGCTAAAACCTGCAGTGTAGACATTCAGGCTCGGGCTAGAGCTGGGCTCCAAAACTCCACATGGAGGAAGATCTCAGACCCCAGGCTCCAGCCTGAGCACATGAGTCTGCCCTGCAATATTTAGCCCCACAGCCCAAACTCTGCAAGCGCAAGTCAATTGACTCAGGCTCTGAGACGTGGGGCTGCAGGTTTTGGATTACACTGCATCTGTACCCCTAGGGACTATTACCTGTGAAGGGCATGACCTGCCAAGCAGTGTGGAGAAGAGAAACATGCTTTGACATGTAAGCACGATTCTTCCTAAGTCGTGGCGCCTTTGCATCCAGGAAGGTGACTCTGTTAACCCTTCTCAGATAACCTCCAGCAGGAATCAAGTATTATATGAGTTGGTAAGTGGTAAGCCACACCAGTTGAGATCTGCCCTAGCAATGTCCTAGATCTGGATCCCTACGTAGCCGGTTTTTCTGAGGTACGTATACACAGTGGGCAAGAAGTTAAGCTGGTTTAAATGGCCATCACTCTCCTGAAGTGATTTACACCCACTGAGGATCTGGCCAAGTATAGTTGCTTTGCAGTTTAGAAAAAGTTTACTTGAAAATAACACGTCTTCGGTAGAGTAGAACATTACAGTCACTGGTCAATTCCTATGTGTCTTTCCAATCCCTTGACATTTTCAGTCTTGAGCACAGTATACAACAGTCTAACCTGCTGGTTCGTTCCCCTGTATTCACATATTTTCTAACATTGACTGACAGTTGAATCCTCTCTTGCTTTATTTGCTATGAAAGGTTACTAACTGAAGTGGAATATATTTAGAAAGTCAGACCTTTGGCCTGAGATGTAACCTTTGTCACACCGGTAGAGAGAAAAGTTGCCTTCTATATTGAATATATTCACAGTATTGTGTGGAGGGATTCTCTAGGAAGACTGGAATTGGGGGTGAGGCTCCCAGGAACTGAAACCAAGACGCTTTTGTTCAAAGGGTTCCCATCTCATTGCAATTCCACATGCGGTGAACATACCATTGCACTGCAAGTGCACAAGCAATGGACTGTTCCAATGGCTTGGTGGATGGGAGCTGCCATAAGAGAGACCAGAGCTAAGGGATGGCTCTCGCTGCTCACAATGGAGATGGTGGGATGCCCAGGCAGTAGGTGGTCTCCTTCTTGGTGAGCACAGAGTGGAGCTGGAATGGGGTGCAGCCTGGCTGTTGTTCTAATGGACATGGGAGCAGCATTTTTGCTCTGGGAGGCGACTATGTTTTATGCCAGCTAACCCCAGGCTGAGCTAAGTTGGAAAAGTGACCAAGAATCAGTGACTAGTACCTGGAATGACCTATCGTTATGGTCCTACCAAACTCACGGTATATTTTGGTCAATTTCACAGGCAGAGGATTTTAAAAATCATAAATTTCATGATTTCAGCTATTTAAATCTGAAATTTCACAGTGCTGTAATTGTAGAGGTCCTGGCCCAAAAGCAGTTGTGGGGGTGTTGCAAGGTTATTATGGGGGGGGGGTTGTGATACTGCTACTCTTGCTTCTGTGCTGCTGCTGGAGGCGGTGCTGCCTTCAGAGCTGGACATCTGGCAAGTGGTGGCTGCTGGCCAGGAGCCCAGCTCTGAAGGCAGAGCCGCCACCAGCAGCAGCGCAGAAGTAAGGATGGCACGGCATGGTATTGCCACCCTGACTGCTTCACTGCTGTATGCAAAGCTGGGCCCTAAGTCAGCAACCACCCCTCTTCAACCCCCAGCTCTGAAGGCAGCACAGAAGCAAGGGTGGCAATACTGCAACCCTCTAAAATAAGCTTGCAACCCCTTTGCATCTTCCTTGTGGGTCAGGACCCTCAATTTGAGAAACACTGGTGTCCCCCATGAAATCTGTATAGAATAGGGTAAGAGCACACAGAAGAGCAGATTTCATGGGGGGAAACCAGATTCCGCGCTCCCTGAAACATTTTATATGGCTGTGAATTTGGTAGGGCTCTATTTATTGTCAGAGTGGCCACTGCTGGGCAAGCCGTGGTAGCCTCCAC
This sequence comes from Gopherus evgoodei, assembly GCF_007399415.2. Classification (NCBI taxonomy): domain Eukaryota; kingdom Metazoa; phylum Chordata; order Testudines; family Testudinidae; genus Gopherus; species Gopherus evgoodei. The sequence goes on along the minus strand of NC_044325.1, from coordinate 6,304,791 downwards.
GTAGTCCTGCAAGCAGTCTATGGCCTCAGTTTCCCCTCTTGGACTGCTCAATAAACTCCACACTTCTTTCTGTGGCCAAAAATACCCCTCCCAGGGGTCTAGGCTTTGGAACATAAACATAAAATCTAAATAAAACTCCAAGCCCCAAATTCAAGTCCAACAAAAATCCACCCGAAGCCCAAGTTTCTCTTCCTACCTGGGGCTTTCCTGCTTTGGCAGGCCATTCCCAGGCCCTACTTGGCTGGAGTGTCAGTCCCAGCTCCAGGACTCAGGAGTGAGCAAGGCCCTGCAGAAACAGTCTCTGGTCTCCTTTAGTTCCCTTCACTGCAGCCTTCTACTGCTTTGATAGGAAAATCCTTTGATCTTGCTCAGGTGAGCCTCTTTAGTAACCAGGGTTGGCTGGCCCCAGGCCTCCAGCCCTTAAGAGACAAGCCAGCCTGTTACACTTACCTTATGCTTGGGTTACTACTGTACCTTAGTGATGGCATATACCGACTTACCCTACTGCTGGCTATATCACCGGTACCCCAGCAGGCATCTGGATGTTTTAATGCAAATGGAGAGAAAGTGAAGGGGCGAGTCTGCATCCTATATATATACACACATGCACATACACTTCAGCCAGCCCTCTTCCCCACCCACATTAATCCCCTGCAACACATTTTAAAAAGAAATATGGAGAGATACTGATCTCATGGAGCTGGAAGGGACCTTGAAAGGTCATAGAGTCCACTCTCCTGCCTTCATAGCAGGACCAAGTAGTGTCCTGACAGAGTTTTGCTGCAGATTCCTAAATAGCCCCTTCAAGGACTGAACTCACAACCCTAGGTTTATTAGGTCAATGCTGAAACCATTGAGCTGTCCCTCCCAGGCAGAAACATTAGACAAAGAAGTTGAAGTCTCTGTCCTGCAAATGCATTGGCGAGCTCATATAAAATCAGTGGGTCTCAGATTTTCCCATACTGGAACTGCCCCCCGGATGCCTCTCCCATCTAACCAGGATGCAGCCAGGTCCCATTTAGCAATATGGGAAGGATAGATGGCCATGACCCCACTGGGTATCGCTAACCCATTAAATACACCTGTGACTCCTCCTCCATTATACTGCAATTTCTCCTGCCTGCAAGAGCTTTGGGCATGGCATTTCTTTACAGAGACGGCCAGGCCTCTCCTCCATTTTCTGTTTGTGCGCATGCACACTACAAATCAGACTCAGTGTTGCGAACCTTGAACAGAGCAGGCAGGACTGCAGCTCCTCTCTCTGACAGCAGCGCACATGTCTGAAGAGGGAGACAGGAGAAAACACTCTTAACACAAGCGCAGAGAACAGTGGCTTGTCCTGTTCCTCTTTCACAAGTCAACTCCAGACTTGTTGGTTCGGCTCAGATTCTCATCACTAGGGAAATGTGAATTTCCTATTGTTTTTCAGTGTGCTGGGCAGAATGCCAGGCCACAGCCTGAGATTTGTTTCGTTGTCTTTTTCTACAGTTTTAGACGCAGTACATTTTAATCATGTGGCTTGAGGCCAATAAAGTTTATAAAAACACCTGTTTGTTTTTTTTATTGCTAGTTACAATCTTTTACTCACTTTCCTGAGAAACAGCTTTTAATGAAACAGGCTCTTCCATTTAGAATACGGCTGTCAGGAGACCATGATGGGTAATTCATAATTACCTCTTTCTCCTCTTGCAAAACATTTACCACCCTTGTTCTTTAAACAAACATGGGCCAAATGGATCCCTGCTGCAACACTACAGACTTACACCAGGGATGAATCTGATTCCATGTGTGTATGAAAGCGAGTCAGGCCACCAGTACTTACTGGGATGGGGGGAGCCTATACAGGAAAGATGAGCTCCACCTAAACCAAAGTGGAACCAGACTGCTGGTACTAAACATTAAAAAGGTTGTACAGCAGTCTTTAAACTAGGAGATGGGGGAAAGCTGACTGCTGCAGAGGAGCATGTGAATCGGACACAGACTTCTCTTAGGGGAGAGTCTGATGATAGAGAATCTCCAGGTTATAGTCAGGAACAGAGGATGGAAGAGGATAATGTAAGGGCCGGATCAGATGATAAATAGTCACATAAAAAAGAATCTGGCACATCAGAAAATGGCAGACAAATAAACATGGACAAAGTTTTAACGTGCTTGTACACAAATGCTAGAAGTCTAAATAATAAGATGGGTGAACTAGAGTGGCTTGTGATAAAGGAGGATATTGATATAATAGGCATCACAGAAACCTGGTAGACTGAGAGCAATCAATGGGACACAATCATTCCGGGGTACAAAATATATCGGAAGGACAAAACAGGTCATGCAGGGGGAAGAGTGGCACTATATGTGAAAGAAAATGTAGATTCAAATGAAGTAAAAATCTTAAGCGAATCCACATGTTCCATAGAATCTCTATGGATAGAAATGTCATGCTCTAATAAAAATATAACATTAGGTATCTATTATCGACCACTGACCAGGACAGTAATAGTGATGATGAAATGCTAAGAGAAATTAGAGAGGTTATGAAAATTAAGAACCCAATAATAGTGGGGGATTTCAATTATCCTCATATTGACTGGGAACATTTCACTTCAGGATGAAATGCAGAGATAAAATTTCTCGATACTTTAAGTGACTGCTTCGTGGAGCAGCTGGTATGGGAACCCACAAGTGGAGAAGCAACTCTAGATTTAATTCTGAGTGGACTGCAGGAGCTAGCCCAAGAAGTAACTATAGCAGGACTGCTTGGAAATAGTGACTATAATATAATAACATTCAACATCCCTGTGGTGGGAAGAACATCTCAACAGCCCAACACTGTGGCATTTAATTTCAAAAAGGGGAACTATGCAAAAATGAGGGGGTTAGTAAAACAGAAAATAAAAGGTCAGTGACTAAAGTGAAATCCCTGCAAGCTGCAAGGGTGCTTTTTAAAGACACCATAATAGAGGCCCAACTTCAATGTATACCCCAAATTAAGAAACACAGTAAAAGAACTAAAAAAGAGCCACCGTGGTTTAACAACCATGACATTTGCCAGTGGGCTGCATGCCATTGTAGGCAATGCGCTTTTATCATGCCCTCCATAAACAGAGAACTGAGTAAGGGTACTCTTTTAGGATTTCATAGTCATAGCCTACAAGACCCGTTTCCCAGTGCATTCATGGATCTCATCCAGTGTTTTTCCTCTGTGCTGATATATGTTGCATATTTGGGCTATGGAGGTGTTCTCCTTACCTTGTGCATCCCTGTAAGAAGAGCTGCCTGGGAAATACTTGGAACTAGTGTTCCTCAGCCCTGATGGGCGTTGGGAAGTATCTTTAACTCGTGTGCAGTCATGGAGAATGGGGAAGAGATTTATCATGGCACCCATAAACCATGGGAAGCACCTACATGCAATTAGACTGATGATACATAGCTCTTGTCACTTAGAGACAAGACAATAGAAGGCAAAGCTAAAGCAGTTCTAGCTACACAATCACTAAAGCAGATCCTGCCTCTTGCCACTCTCCAAGTTTTTAGCAAATTAGAGTACAAATCTGTGCATTAGTTTTCCTCGGAATCATATACCTACCTGCTTTGATCAATTTTAAGAGTGTGGCCTCTTGCCCAGATTATAAATCTGAACTATGTTCTGAGCCATTCCCTTTCCCCTAATGACTCAGGTGTCGGCCACTAATTGAAACTGCAAGCTAGAAAGCAGCACATCAATTTTTCTGGAGGCGTATGTTCCTTGTTCAGTCAGAGTTAGTCCTTTCTCCAACATTGCCAATGTTCTAACTAGACACCGAACAACCCACTGAATTTCCATCACTTTGGAGGGGTCAGGAAGGACTTTGACACCAGGACTGGGTTATTTCTTTGTTGGGATAGACTCAGGATATTCTTTCCTCACCTGTTTCTGTATATTTACAGCATGCTCTGATGGTCTGATTTTCAGGTGTGCTAAGAGTTCCCGTAGGAGCCAACAGGAACATTGGGTGTTCAGCATCTCACAGAATCAGGCGAGGAGTTACTATGATTGCTTTGAGCCAGGACAGATGCTCAACTTCAAGAGTTGGGGTCACTTCAAGAAGGTTGTAGGATTCTGGCAACTTTAAGTTCCCAAATGTATTCAATTCCTTTATAAAGATCATGTCCAGGGGCTGTCTCAAATTCAGCCTCCTCACATGGCCATGGCTTCTGAAAGGCCACATGAATGTAGGTCTCAAATGAGAAACAATATTCCCATTCTGTGAGAATTTTCAAGATTTTGAAAAAAATTACCTGTCCCCAAAGTGGGACAAAAAGTCAAAATTGCAAAAGTTGTCATCAACTGAAAGTCTGGAAAAAAAATCAGATTGAGTCAATGAGAACATTTCATTTTGATCATTTCTAAATGTATTATTTCGGTTTTGACCTTTTTATTTCCCCCCTAACTTTAAGTACAAATTAACTACAGTTTCAAAAACAAAAATTTGTTTCAAACCAAAACAGGAAACTTTTCATCTGGAAAATGTTGAAATAGGATGTTCTGATGATTCCCCCTTCTGCTCACCCCATTTTTATTTTAAATCAGGAGAGTCATCAAAATTGATCCTTTTCCAAAGTTTTGGGTTTGGGGAATCCACGATTTCAGGGGGACAAGCTTTCCACTGCAAGATTCCATCCTGACCAGCTCTATTCAAAACACCAGAGGCTGGACAGCGGCATGGCCGATGCCTCGCTGCATGGCAGGGTTGATGTGGAAGTAAGTAGCTGGAGGAGGGAAAATGTCACCTCGCTCTGGGGAGCGCAGGGGAAGCCTGCTAGATGTGCTACCTTTGCAGACAGTGTAACACCCACACCCGTCTGCACTCCACCATGCAGCCGCTCCCCACCCCCTTGGTAGGTGTGTGTGCAATGGCTGCTCACGCCTTCTGTAGGTTGACCTTCCTTCCCAGACATGGCTCACGCCAATACATATGTAGAGCATCTCTTACCATTTTTGCCACATTAATAGCGGATTGATTGATTTGGCACTGGCCACATGCAGTGCTCTATAAAATAACCAATTAACCCAAGACAGCAATAGCCCGGAAATAAACTGCAGGCAAGCAGGTATTCTGATCTGTTTTAAAATAAAGGCAGGCTCTTTCTACAACAGGTATTAATATTTGCTTCCTCGATGTGTCCAGTCCTCACTAAACAAGAATGCCCAGAGCCTGTTTCAAGGCACAATCAGTCCTTTCAGAGGATTCTGGTAATCTCACATTTCCACACATAACTCCATGTGTTAGCCTCGAAGATCTTTTTACGGATGCGGTTAATTAAAAGAAGGAGCCAGCTAGTGCTACCAATAGGGAGTGTGTGCTCAATAAGTCTACAAGAGAGGAATCAGAGAGGAACTTTTTATTGCTCTGTTTGAGCCTCCTTCCCCGGAGCTGAGGATGGCCTGTCCATCAGGGTGGTGTGCCTCACGTGAAGGTGACAGAAAGAAAAGTCCACTGAAACCGAGTAGTATTTGGAAGGAAGTTTAGAGGTCAGTCTGAATGGAAGCCCAGGAGACTTGTGTTGATTTCCTACAACAAGGCAGCCAGGCTTCAAGACCTGATGGTGCTGTTTCCCAGCGTTTCTGCTTCACATGTATGAACCGCACTGGGATCAGCATAAGGAACCTGAGCTGTTTCTTTGGGCTGGTGTCCGTGAGGACTGTCGCATCATGGGGCTGGAGACAGTTGGGTGTGGCCTGAGAGGAACTGCGTACCCGTCACTCAGTCTGCTTCCAGGGGCTGTGCTACTTCTCGGAGAAAACATGCCACTGGAGCCTTGTGCCACACAGATGTATTTTACAGGCCCATTTTACATTGCTGGGGAACATCCTCTTGTCACGGAGTCCCCAGGTCATGCTCTGGAACTGCTCCCCACAAAGCCAGTCAGGACTTTGGGGAGCCTCCTCTTCCTTGGAGCAGACTTTTTCAGGGCAAGAAGCTCACACATCTTCCCCTCCTGGGTCTCTTCTTGGAGCATTCAGCATCCTCTGCCCCTCCCCGTGCGCTTCCCACAGTGAGCCTGCCCCAGCGGGATCCTGGGGAAGCCACAGGGTCCTGCACCCCCATTTTGCAGTCAGACGTGACTCTCAGCCAGCCAGTAAAACAGAGGTTTATTCGATGACAGGAACATGGTCTAAAACAGAGCTTGTAGGTACAGCGAATGGGACCCCTTGGCTGAGTCCATTCCGGGGGGCAGTGAGCCACACCCCCACGTCTGCACTTCACTCCTCGTCCCCAGCCAGTTCCAGACTGAAAACCGCCTCCAGCCCCTCCTCCTCTGCTCAGCTCCTTTCTTGAGCCACGTGGTCACCTGACCTCTTTGTCTCCAACACTTTCAGTTGGTATCTTTGCAGAGAAGGGGCCCAAGCCATCAGTTGCTAGGAGACAGAGGGTCAGGCATTTAGGTGCACTGACCCTTTGCTCTGCTGGATACTTAAGAACTGCATGGGGGACACTGAGGCACCAACACAGTATTTAGAGAAAACATTAAGAACTTTCCTAGTTCATCACACCTCTCAAACACACAAAGAGGACTTTGGCCTGGTGCCATATCCTGAGATTTCAAAGTGGGTAGGAAACACATGGTCACCACCATTCTCTGACCCAATTATTTCACACTGAAGAGGATTGCCACTGTCTTTATCCTGCTCCAGTCACTGCTTGACATAAAGGGTTAAGGAGTCTGCCTCAGACTCTAGTTAGGGGACTTGATCCTTTAGCTCAAATACCAGGGGAACATGCTTCATCGGTACTGAGGATACAGGGTTCAAATCCCGCACCTGGCCTAAGCAGGGATGGTTATGCACAAGCCAGTCAGTAGGATCTGAAACTTCTTTATCCCCATCCCTCTCCCCCCGCAACCAGTACACACACTGGACTCCACACATGAAGGCTTCCTACACTGCGGAATCAGCCCAAGCAAAGTGCAGGACGGTGTGCCTTGCAGTCCATCATCCTGAACTTGTAGCTCCTTCATGCCCAACACAGATGGAGGACAAATCTTTTTGCCACCACTGCCATCTTACCTATGTGTGTGAGCCAGCAAGTCTAAGGGCTGCTGGGGAAACTACAGAAACGCAACTGGTAGGACGTGCTGAGGATGAGGCCCTGAATGGATGCACACCTGCAGACTGCCACACAGGTGAGGGCACGTGGAGTGGAGAAGGCTGTCCTTATTGGGGGTGTCTCAGTGGGTTCGCTTGTACAGGGCCGAGGGAACTGGAAGGCCCCTGCAGAGTTCCAGTGTTGTGTAAAGCTGTTTGGAGTTCTTCTTTTATGATGTGTAGCCTGGATACAGGGCTGGGGGGAGCTCAGCTAGGGGGGCAATGTGCAGGAGCAAAACCAGCATCTACTTCAAGAAACCCCCAGCCCAGTTTGTCCATCACTGAACTGTCACTGAATCACTGGGGCAAAGTGGCAAATCTAGAGTGGCTCCCTTTCTGGTAGGTTTGTTTTAGCTAAACACAAGTTATTAGGCTCAGTGTAACTGAGTGACATCTAAGGGCCTGTAAGCAGGAGGTCATACTGGGTGCTCTGCTGGCCTCTTCTGGCCTTTAAAATCTGAGTCAGGGATGAAGACGTCTATGGGCACTGAGAAAAGCCCTGTGCTCCAGAAAAGCAGATCAGAGATTTCCAATCCTTGTTTAGAAAACACGAATGTGCACTGGTTGAATTAATATGGACGCTCGTTTTGATATAAAAGTGGCTCACTGCAGTTCACGTAAACCTCTTCCAAATCAGCATAAGCAAAACCAAAATAAAGCTGGGGCTTAAATTGAGTTAAGAAGATCCAAACAGCCTCCTGCACTGGTTTAACTGAATCTGTTTTAAATCATTCCCTGAATTACACCGGTGGAATTCTGGATGTAGAGGAATCCAGGGCTTCATTAGCTAGAGGGATTAGACACTTGCCCAGATCCTCAAAGGTGTTTAGGCATCTAACTCCTATTAAAATCCATGGGAGTTAGGCACCATAATCCCTTTGAGGATTCGAGTGCCAGATACCATGGTGAAGAGCTTGGTACAAGAACCTTAATAGAACAGAGTCAGGCTAGATGAAGCCCCCAGTGGCATAACTTACCATGGCGTAATCACCCTGCTGTAGAGCTGCAGGTCTCAATGTACCTGCCCAAGCATATACCGAATCTCAGTAGTCAGCAATTACTCTTTGACTTTAATTTCCATCTCCCGAACCTCAAAGGATTCAAGACATAAAATGAAAAACTATTGGTTTCAATTAACTCTGCCTGCAGAAACAACACATTTCATGTGCTCGAAATGGCTTCAAGAAACAACTGGAAAAAATAAACTGTAGTTGGGGGAGTTTATTGCCCTCAATTCCAAGCAATGTTTCCATTCAGTAATGATGTCCAATAAATTCTAGGCAATGTTTCCAATTAATAATGGTGTCCAGACTCCCATATTACCTGTCGCTGAGGAGTTAGTAATATATGGGCAAATTACTTTAATTCTTCTCAGCTCCCATTAGCATATTAAACTACAATTATAATATTCTCATATTTCAAACATTCTGATGTTTTTACCACATAACGCCTCTTTCTCTTTTACCTCTCTCCCTGAGGTCTGCAGAAAAAAGTGCACTCATCCGCATAGCACTTTTTTGGCTTCAAAGGGGCTGAATTTGCTATTAAGAAACCAATATTTTAGCATCTACACCAGAAATGGACAGTTTTAATTGTGCCTAATACCAGGTTTGGGTTCTTTTTTGATTTTTCAAAATTAGCAGCCGACCTGGCTTCAGATTGGTTGCCGACAGGAAAAATAATTGACTTTCTCCAGATCAATAGGAAAAGTGATTTTGTTTCAGGGCAACTGCACTGGAGAATGTCAGCTATGGTGTCTCCCTCAGACTCCCCAAGTCCAAGAGCAGGCTTCAGTGAGCAATGCTGAGAACCATGTCAAGTCAGACTATACCGCCCAGGGGAGAAAGGCAGCTCCCAGCCCTTCTGCAGCTCGGGTACAGATGTCCAGACCCTGGGTCCAGCACAGGGGAGAGGAGGTCAGTAGCTGTGTACCTGATACTCCCCCCTGAGCAGGTGGGCTGGAAGGAGATGGAGTGGGCTGAGAGGGGGCCTTCAGCAGAGCTCAGCCAGCACAAGATGGGGGATACACTAGACCCAGGAAAGGGCTGTAGCAAATTAGTTTCCTCTCCCAGGAGCAAGGAGGCGGCAAAGGAGGAATTATGACTGCGTAATAGTTCCTACTCGAAGCCAGTTTTTCTCAGGTCAAGAAAATGGATCCACCCTCAGCAGGTGTAAATCAGCAAAGCTCCATCAAAATAACAAGGACTATACCAATTTGTAGCAGCTGATCCGATTACTGGCATTTTGTAGGAGATGGTATTTTCTACAAGATGTTTCTAACTATTGCACAAGTCAGCTGCTTTGTCTATTCTGCTTGACATTTTGCCGGGTTATTGAGTTAAATGGTTCAGCAGGAGGATTTGTAAAGAGTTAATGTAATTCTGTTATAACAACATTGATTAATTGTGCCAAGCTTTAGGGAGCAAAGACTTGTGATCGGGCTGGTGCTGTAAGAACAAAGGCAGAGGAAGAAATATATTGCAGTGGCTTCATATTTCGAGGTTAGTTTCTTGCTTTTTAATTTTGTCCATGTATGCAGATTTTGATTTCTGCTGCACTTCCTTCCTTCTCTTTCCCCAAATGGTAGAAAGAAAATGTGTCCCTGCATTACCACGTGTGGTTTGATGTTCTAAAAACAGAGGGATGATGTTTATATTCTAAGGACTATGCATAGAGACCTTTTTGCTAGTCACATTTTGGCTCAAGCAAGTAGAATTTTGTGTGTGAAGCAGACATGACACACATTGCTATTGCAACGTGACCAAACACATAAAGTAACAGCTTAATTAATAGGGAAAAACACTTAAGTATAAAAATGCATGTGAAAAACTATGCAATATTCTCTTTATCTAGTGTTTTAGATTTTCCTTGAATGTCCCTAGCTGAGACCTCAAATGCAGGTTTCAATTCAAAGGGAATAGTTTTGTCTGAGCTACAAACCAGTGAAAAATAGAGTTTATAAAGGAAGCTGCAATAGAGAGAAAGGAGAGATTTTCACTTAAGACACTAGACTGGACTCAAGACACCAGGATTCAATTCCCAGCCCTGTGTACCCTCAGGCAAGTCAATCTCTCAGCACCTGAGTTCCCCATATATAAAATGTCTATTTAGATTACAAGCAATTCAGGGCAGGGTCTGTCTCTTACTATCAGCAGCCCCTAGCACAGGGGTCGGCAACCTTTCAGAAGTGGCGTGCCGAGTCTTCATTTATTCACTCTAATTTAAGGTTTCGCACGCCAGTAATACATTTTAATGTTTTCAGAAGGTCTCTTTCTATAAGTCTATAATATATAACTAACTATTGTTGTATGTAAAGTAAATAAGGTTTTTAAAATGTTTAAGAAGCTTCATTTAAAATTAAATTAAAATGCAGAGTTCCCCGGACTGGTGGCCAGGACGTGGGCAGTGTGAGTGCCACTGAAAATCAGCTTGTGTGCCGCCTTCGCCCTAGTACAATAGGCCCCTGGTCTGGAGTGGGCAACCTGAAGTTACTACTATAATACAAATAATCAGTTAATGACCGCATTGCAAGTACCACGGCTGCATTAATTGTTGCCAGTGGGATTCCCCTGCGGAGTTGGTTGAGTTTGTTTCTGGTGTTGCACAAGAGATCCAAATAATGGACACATTCTCCATAGCTGGTATCTGCGGCATTACCCGTGTGTGTCACCCATGGAATTCCCCTACCTCCCTAACTCAGGTTAACCTGTGAAACTGAGTTGATATCGAACTGCTCCACTATGTTGTCATTGCACCTAGAACTGAGAATGGCAGGGAAATATATCATTGCACAGTAAATCAGCCTGCAAACAAGGATAACGCACAAAGGGGAATGTGGGCCGGTATGGGCTGGTACAGCATATTGGTAAGAAGTGGCAGCCGGTACAGGCCCATACACAGCCCATGTTAAAGCGCTGCCATCGCTGGCCCTTTTGCCCACCGCCTGTCGCCGGCCTGCTGGTAGGGTCCTTAAAGCACTGCCACAGCAGCAATTTAACATCACTGCTCCTTTTGTGCCCCCCAGGGCCACCGGGGCAGCTGCCCTGGGGCCCACTGATTTAAAAGGCCCCAGGGTTCCTGGTTGCTGCCGCCACTACTGTGGCAGCGGCTGGACCCCCAGGCTCTTTAAATGGCTGCCGGACCCCCGGGCAGCGCTGAAGGGCTGGCTGGGGGAGTCTGACACCCAGCCCCGCCCCTTCTGCCAGAGGCCCCGCCCCTTCCATCCGAGGCTGGGCCCCTGGACCGGTAAGACTTTTATGTTACTTTCACCCCGGAAAACACATCATAAATGCAGGGCAGTTTGATGGTAGAGACCATAGACAAGAAAAAGCTTGAGAAATGAAGTGACTCAGCAATCCCGAGACTCTGAATACGAACCAAGGCAGTTGATTAGTTCGGCAGAATTATATTCAGGCATTCTAGCATCTCATACATCCGTGGAGCCCTTGGCTTAGCTAAGGTCTCCCAACTGGCTAAACAGTGCAGATTTCCTGGAAAATGCAAAACGTAAAGCTTTACCTTTAATCAGAATATATTGAAATATAGGTCTGACTGTCATGACAAACACAAAGGACACGCGCCTCCACTCTAACGTCAACTTTTTTCAATTCTTGCAAGTTCTTCAAGACCTGTAGATCAATGAGGCAGCAGTTGATTTGCAGCTTGTTTAATCTTTTTTCTACAAGGCTTGCAAAAAAGTTTCTATTTTATCGTGGGTTTTTTTGTTTTGCTTTGCTAGTCAGAAAATGTTGATTATAGGGGATGAGTGATGCATTGCTGTGCTAAGCAACATCATATGTAACGCCCTTTCCTATTCGCTTCTTTTCAAAAATTATCCCAACTCTTGCCGTTTTGACTGTATGTTTTCGTATCCCTAGCATGTCTCCATTTCAGCTGAATATTAACGCTAGTTTATGCAGGTTGTTTATGATGTTAACCACAGCCTATGGTTCCTTTTTTAAAAATATGTGGCACTCCTAACTCATTTTTAGCTGAAGAATGAAGAAACTTTTGAATAAAATAATGCAATCTCTGAGTCCAGACATTTTTTCTCTATGTTTGTGACTTCTGTCTTCTTCTTCCTCCAAGACCACATTATAATTATTGTAACAATTTATTCAAACCAATTACCCAGTTTAACCATGACCTACCACATCAGATGCAGCTGGAAGAACAAGTGCCACTAAAAGTGGCAAAGATTCTCTATCTCTGGCCACGAATAAATCATTAGATACCATCACTAATGCTGTTTCTCAGCAGCAGTATGTTCCGATACCTGGCTGGAGCTTTCCAAACAGATCAGAATGAGCAATTGATGATGTTTTCCAATTTTGATTAAAAAAAAATGCAGGGTGGATGGTAAAAAAAAAAATCTGAACTAGCTATTAAGGCTGCTTTACCTGCTTGGGGTATTGTACACAAATGTGTGTGTTCCCGACCCTCTTTGTAACTCAAACTTTACACACACTGAAGACATCCATGCAGTTAGGGAGTCGGAAGGGTGAGTGTGGAGATTCATGCCTCCAACTGACTTTCAGTTGCATCCATAAAAAAGAAGGCAGGTGTGACGCAGAGGCCCACTGGCGGTTTACTACTCTGGATCAGCAAATTGTCAGGCCTGACATACTCGCTACACCTAACACATTCTTGTCATAAGCTGTATCTACAAGATAAGGTCATTTAAGGCATCATATATAAACAGGCAACACACTGCTCCCGAAAATCATTTTGTGGTGTTGTGACAGTCTCTACTCTGTGTTCACCCCTTGCACTCTATTGTAATAAGCTTTGTACCAAGTATGCCTTGTGACGTATCACTGGAGAACTCATGATTTGCTGGACAATATCGTCCTGGTAAAATATGTGTGGCAATGCTATATGTGGGAAGTTATAAGATTCCGCTGTATGGTGTTATTAACACATGGTCCAAAAAGATGTTGGGAAACGGGTCTGTCTCAAACAAAGGAATGTGTTGTGACAAAGTTCCTCCTCTACCTTGGTGGGTCCTGCGCTTATTGGCAGATTTGCTCACCACAGTGATCTTCCCCACAGTCTGGATCAACTCCTCCTGTGTCTGATCAGGAGCTGGGAGGTTTGGGGGGAACCCGGGCCTGCTCTCTACTCCGGGTTCCAGCCCAGGGCCCTGTGGATTGCAGCTGCCTATAGTGCCTCTTGTAACAGCTGCATGACGGCTACAGCTCCCTGGGCTACTTCCCCATGGCCTCCTCCAAACACCTTCTTTATCCTCACCACAGGAACTTCCTCCTGGTGTCTGATAACGCTTGTACTGCTTAGTCCTCCAGCAGCACAGCCTCTCACTCTCAGCTCCTTATGCCTCTTGCTCCCAGCTCCTCACACACACTTCCTCTCCTCTAGCTCCTCCCCCCCAACTGGAGTGAGTTCCTTTTTAAACCCAGGTGCCCTGATTAGCCTGCCTTGATTGGCTGCAGGTGATCTAATCAGCCTGTCTGTCTTAAATGGTTCTAGCAGACTCCTGATTACTCTAGTGCAGCCCCTGTTCTGGTCACTCAGGGAACAGAAAACTACTCATCCAATGACCAGTATATTTGCCCTCTACCAGACTCCGGTACCCCACTGGTCTGGGTCTGTCACATTGTGCTCAGCTTAATTTGCATTTAAGCAGTAAATAGAATAATCAAATATAAAGGGAGTTGCAATAGGTGGGAAAGCCAGCAGGAGATATCCTGTGCTGTAGACTTTTAGTCTTCTGAAACTCAGCTGGAAATATTTTCTAAAAGAAGGGCTTACACAATAAAAAATGAAGAACAAACACCACAAGGCTCTCCTTCCCCTCTCTCACTCTTTGTCCATCGATTCACTGCACCAGAGGAAACAAAGAAAGCAGCCATTACACAGAAGAAGGGGTCCTGGCCTAGACATTTGACCAGTAAGACCATTGAGAGCAGGTGGTGAGAGAAACTTTGCTTTGAATTTAACCTAGTTTGTTAAGTTAGGCATTAGTTGCATTTTTTATCTTTATTTCTCGTGTAACCATTTCTGACTTTTATGCCTCATTACTTGTATTCACTTGAAAATCTCTCTGTGTGGCTAGTAAACTTGTTTTATTGGTTTATATAAACCAGTGTGTTCGGACAGAAGTGCTCGGGAAATTTCATTTGGAGTATCAGGTTTTGTGCATATCATTTCTATTACTAGACTGAGGACTCTGTATGAGCTTGTATTGTCCAGGAGAATCATAGCATGGTAGGATTGGAAAGGTGGTCATGTGGTTCAGTCACCTGCACTCATGGCAGGACGAAGTATTATCTGGACCATCCCTGACAGGTGACAGGTGAGAGAGGTGGGCAGTACAAGACATAAACCTCTGGGGAAAAGTCTGGGACTGGGGGTGTACTGGGGTCACACTGCAGTGTACTTCAGGCTAATGAGAGCCAATGTGGAGCTGGCAGCCTGCATCTCACACACAGACATAGCTGAGAGTGACTTACATGTTGGTGGCTGCTTATGAGCCATCTAGCCTGGCGACTACAGCAGCAAAACAATGTAAAGGGCACTCCAGGTAAGAGGTCTGGGGTGACATAGCTATTCATCAATCTAGCCTGTGCCCTGAGCATGCCACAGGTGTATATGTGAGGTGTGTACAAAGAGTTAAAATACGTGCTAGAATTACTTTCTTGAAATGTGTTTGGCAAGCTATGCACAAGCCCAGTCTGCCCTAGACACAGGAATGCGTATTTTCTTGTCTGACCAGCTGGTTTGTAAGTCAGAGACAATGAAGGTACATTTACATGCAAGGTAAGCAAATCTATCAGGAGAGCAAAAGGGGAAAGATGACCACTTAACAATCTCCACAGGGGATGGAGACTGCGCCCCCGGGAAACCCTCCTGCTTCTTGAAGCAGGGTCAATGAACTTTGGGAAGGTGTAAGAGGAGAGAAAAAGCCATTTTGACATCCTTGACCTGAAGGAACAAAGGAACTGAGGGCTTTGAGCTCTGTGAAGAGAGTCTGGTCAGTCACGCTGAACAGGAGCCGTGGTGGGAAACACGTCTTTGAACAAATGTGGAGCTAATTTGTTAAACCAAGTTTTAGTCTGAAGAGTGTATGTTTACTTTTCCTTGTGTGTAACCATTTCTATCTTTATCCCTGATGCTAGGTATCACTTAATAACTACGTCCTTTTCAATGCACCTGTCTTACTTTTACTATCAATCAGTCAGTGCACTGATTGAAGGGGAGGATGTGTTAACCACCCCCAGCTAACGGGCTGCAGTGCATTCATTATTTAAAGAAGCAAAAGACTTATTTCTGTGAGTGTTCAATAACGGGGCTGGACACAGCAGGGAGACATCTCTGGGGAACTTGGGAGTTGGGGGTTCGCTGGTTGTTACCCGCAAGGCACGGTTCGGACTGTCAGAGTCCTGAAGAGTTTGCAGGCAAGGCAGACGAGCTGGTGTGTCAGGGTGCAGTCACGCACAACTCCCACTTGCCGAGGCTGAGAGGGTAGCACAGTCACTCACCATTCTGGGAACCCCTGCAGATTGTCACAACAGGTCTTCTGGAAATGTAGGCTGCTAGGCGGAAGCTGTAGCTCAGCAGGCTTTTACTAGCTAGGCAGGAACGGGATCAAGGGGATATGCTAGTGGCCTTGGCCGCTGTGGCACCTCAGTACATTGCTGACTTAGACAACTGAGAAGAAGCTGTGAACATCCCCAAATGATAACATGGAGATTTTGGTGCAGAAGCAGAGGTGGGTGGGGAAGTGTATGAGGAGAAAGGTGGAACAAAGTCTCCTTTACACCCAGAAGTCCAGACACTCCCCTAACGATGGGGATGGCGGGATCAGACTGGTTATCCTGACTCTGTGCCACCTACAGGTACCTCCACACCAAGGGAATCCTGGGGTGTCTGCTTACTCCAGTTTTATCTCCTCTTTGTGCACAGGGGCTCTACAGGACATGGTGGGAGGGTCTGACTGTATTTCATAATATCACTAACACAGAAAAAATAATAATCAGGATGTACAATAGATCCCTCCAGAAAGAGTTCTCTTGGGAGATTTCCATTCTGGTCCTTCAGCTGCCATCAGGACACACAGCTACACTTCTGAATGTTTTCCCTCCTACTTCCAGTCTATTCTCCACCACAGGACAGCCCCCGGCAACTCAGACTTGTTTGATGCATGCCTAGACAGATTGCATTATCTCTAATGTTTTGAATCAGATCATATTATCCATTCAATTAGCGTAATTGATTAATCATTTTCCCAATTAGTTTTGAGATCTGCCGCTTTTATTAGCTGAACTGTCGCCTGTAGAAAGACAAAGCCAGAACCCCATGGATGCAGCATGCAGACCTTTGCTGGGAACTGCAGGCTGTGTCTGTAGAGAAGAGGAGTGGGAGTCAGCATTCCTGAGTACAAGTCCTAGATCTGCTGTTAATTTGATGCAAGATGTCTCTGCAAGATCGCGGTGGGAAGACATGTGGATGGAATGGTTATTTTGAGCCCCCTCTGGGTCCTACAGGAAAGCAATTGGATGAAGAGGACCAAGAAAAATCATCCTAAAATTAATCAGAATGCACCTGTAGCCCTCTGGGGAAGGGAGACCAAGAGCTCCACATCCCTGCCTTGATTTGCAAAATTGTCCCTTGAAAATTTGCTTAAAACTTTGGCAGATCCAAGTAGAAGCCACTGGGCTCCGTTCCTCCCGCAGCAGGTGCATCTGGTGACAGAAGGAACAGTTCTCTCTCCCCAGTGTTCAGCACACTCCTTCTCATAGGACTGTGTGGTGAAGCTAGAACTCCTACTCAATACTTCCAGTGTGGAAGAGACCCTTTATGTGACTCTTCGTCTTCCCTCCCAGAATCAGCTTCCCCTCAGGACCAGCCCAACCCAGAGCCAGCAGAGGTCAGGGATATTTAGCTCAGGAAGAGGTATACATCAATCCCGCTGGTGACCAATGGAAAAGTGGGTGGGAAGTCCCTGCAGCCTATAGGTGTGTGACTATTCCACAGCTCCCTGCCCACTAGGGAATCCCATTTGCAGAGAGGGAAGTACGGTGGTATGCCTCGAGGCAGCTGCAGCTAGGTAACAGGCCCAGCAGCCCGGTGACAATAGAGAGACCTGCCAGGCAGCTGGGGAAGTGGTGGAGGGCCCTAAGGTGTCTGCGTTGCTTCTCCTGGCTTCCTTAAGATTCTGGGAAATCTGCAGGGGGCAGGGAAGGTGGGTAGAACTGCTGCCCATTCCTTGGGGGTGAATTTTCACCTTCCAGAATGCCTGATTTGGGGAAAAACCTCTGGGGAAATCTGGCAGAGGTTTGCTCCCCCTAGAATCTCCTGCTATGAATGTTTGGCACAAGCTGATTTACCAGACTAATGGAATGATGTAACATTAAGGGAATGAGGGGAGAGTGTCTAAAAAATCCCAACCTCCAGGCAGCCAAAGTCCTCACATCGCAGCACCTGCCTCTTCTGAAGCTTCTCACAGCTGGTACCAGCCCCCAGGAGAGAACGCTTTGTTAAGCTGCAGAATGGACAGTGTTTCTCAATCCACATCCACATGTACCCAGCTACTGCAGGTGGGAAAGACCCATTATTCTAGAATTCCATAATCACAAAAACCTAATGCCTTTCCCCACCCATTTTTTTTTGACCAAGTCTTGCAGCTGATGGAGAGTGTAAACTACATATTATCAAATGCTCCAACAGGAAAACAAATCTTTGGGTAGTGTTATTTTTGCCATCTTGGGCAGAATATGCTTTCACTTCCACGGCGTTCTTAGGAAAGGTAAACTGCTCTTGCAACCCACACGCAGAAAGTTAAAGTTCCAGAAGTATGTCAAAGAACTTCCGTAGTTATATTGAGTCAAAAGGTTTTAACTTCATACATTTCACTAGCATTAAGCTAATCATTTCTTCACTTGATGTCAGTTGGTAACATTACTTGCCTGAAAAGAAATAATTTCATGCTGACCGTGCCAATTAAATCTAATCTTTTTTGCTCAAATGGCAAGAAACCTGGAAAATACTACATGTATAAACAAAATAATTGCAACTTGAAGCCAGAATGTCTCTCAAATAGAGAAAGACAGGATTGTTTTTCAGAGGGACAAGGAGAAAAAATAGCAAAACTCGAACTACCGTTCTTATCGCTTTCTGCAGGGGCCGCGGTCCAGAGCCCAGTGGAATCAATAGGAGACTTTCCACTGACTTCACTGGACTTTAGGTCAGGTCCAGCCTACTGCCGTAGTCAGCTAGACTAGGTCTACACTGCAATGAGACACCCGTGCCAGGCCCGTGCCAGCTGACTTTGCCTGGGTCTAGGCGGCTGTTTAAGTGCAGTGTAGATGCTCAGGCGGGGGTCTGGGCTCTGGGCTCTGGGACCCTCCCACATTGCAAGGTCCAGCCCAAGCCCAAATGGCTACACTGCAGTTGAGTCAGTGGGCATGGTCCAGCCGCGGGTGTCTTATTCCAGTGTAGACACACCCTTCGTGGCACTGGGTTTACGTCTGGCTCATCCAAATGCATCTTCTGCTAGCCAAGGTCTGGACCCACAGTTCTTGCCAGGATTACACCCTTTGCTGGTCCCTTAATGATAACTTCACAGACCCCTTTTAGCATTTTAAGCAATTCCATTCCTGGTATGTTTTTTTTTAAATCAATCCCATTCCACTGCACCAGGCTCTTCAGGGCTTTGATGATCTTTTCCTGGGGGAGCAGTCCCCAGGTTCCCCCCACGGTCAGCCCAAATTAATGTCCTCCCATTTGGGGATAATCATAATATTTCAGACTTCATACTACGGTCTTTCCTGGGCCACCTTCTCTTCTACTGCGCTTCACGCCCCACACCTCGAGGGACTTACAACTGGTTCAGGCTCATGTCACTGCCCTCCCCAGGTCTTCCTTCACCCTGAAGGCCTCTCAGGCTCTGAAAAGCTGCATTTCTCCAGGCTCCCTTTCCAGCCCACTTGGCGCTGCTGAGCTGGAACTTCCCTTTCCTCTCTGCAAGTCCCTGCTGACTCTCAAAGCCAGGTATTCCCCGCCGCCATCAGGCCACCAACTGGCTGCTCCTGCTTGGTCATCATGGATGCTGCACCTACTCCATTTAAAGGGGCCAGCCATCCAGTGACAGTTTAATGGAAGGCCAATAGTTCAAGATTATTTTGGGCTTTGGGACCAGATCCTCCAAAGAACCCTTCAAACATCAATGGACAGTTAAGATCCTAAATACCTTTGAAGTTCTGAGCCTTGTTCCCCACTTTTCTGAATATTAAGCTAAATTATTAATGATAAATTACTGAAATTCCCTCCCTCCCCCCAAATAATTATCAAGAGTGTTTCTTAGGTTATTCTGGAATGGAAAGCAAGGGAAGGAGCATTTTGCTGGAAATAAAAGGGAGCTAGAAAGAGCAAGAATTCATTTTTATTTTTGCTTCAATGTTTTCATTATAAATATTTCACTAGGTGCCGCACACACTAACAGGAGACCAAGAACTACAGATGCATCAGTCATATTGCTACAGGAAGGAAACTGCCAAGAATCGGAAGGTACAATGCAAAGATTCAAAGTACGGTGACTCTAGTTCAGGAGAATGATTCACACTTACACAGCACCTTCCATTCAGAGGATCCTAAAGGGCTTTGCAAATGCTATATACAGAGACCATTTTATCCACAATTAAAAACACAACTACCTCTAGTGTGAAACAGCAGCAGCTTAGCACTGCAGGGAGGGGGAAGCATTATGCCTGGGAGCGTCTTTTGCAACTTTTATACAAAAGCTACACGTTGTTAATCATAGAGGAATTTAGGGAAGCAGAAAATAATTACCTACATTTTTGGAATTTTGATCATGACACTGGGCTAAGTATAATCTGCCCCTGTCAATTCTTCTGGTGTTTTCAGCTGAGTACCTTATTATGGATACCCATTATGCTGGAGCATTGGAGAAATAGCAAATCAGAAAGAGCCATCTGCTCAGTTGTCAGCATTAGTTCCTGTCACACCTGCATCTTTTAAAGTCCTGAAAAGGCTTAACCCTGCTTAGTTTGCAAGTTCAGTTCCAGCTTGGGTTGGCATAGCTGGACCATTTCCCACAAACAGACAGAAAGCTGAAGGGAAACGTGGTATGAAAAAGGCAGCACTAGAGAAGCAAACTGGTCTACGCTCTCAACACTATGTTGGGATCTGTGTATGAAATAAGGAATTTCCTGCCGCGCAGGCTAGGAGCCCATCTGCACAGATGTAACACATTTAGCATGGCATAAGTTGTTGGGATGTGATGTAGCAGATTTGCTGACATATTGTGCTTCATAGAATCATAGAACTGTAGGACTAGAAGGGACCTCGGGAGGTCAGGCTCGACAAAACCCTGGGTGGGATGATTTAATTTGGGATTAGGTCCTGCTTCGAGCAGGGGGTTGGACTAGATGACCTCCTGAGGTCCCTTCCAACCCTGATTTCTATGATTCGATCTAGTCCAGTCCCCTGCACTCATGGCGGGACTAACTATTATCTAGACCATCTCTGACAGGTGTTTGTCCAACCTGCTCTTAAAAATCTCCAATGATGGAGATTCCACAACATCCCTAGGCAATTTGTTCCAGTGTTTAACCATTCTGACAATTAGGAAGTTTTTCCTAAGGTCCAACCTAAACTGCCCTGGCTGCAGTTTAAACCCATTGCTTCTTGTCCTATCCTCAGAAGTTAAAAAAGAACGATTTTTGTCCCTCCTCCTTGTAACAACCTTTTATGTACTTGAAAACTGTTACAATGTCCCCTCTCAGTCTTCTCTTCCTCAGACTAAACAAACCCAATTTTTTTCCAATCTTCCCTCATAGGTCATGTTTTCTAGATGTTAAATCATTTTCATCATTCTTCTCTGGACACTCTTCAGATCTCTCCATAGCCTTCCTGAAATGTGGGGCCCAGAATTGGACACAATACTCCAGCTGAGGCCATATAAACGTGGAATAGAGCTGAAGAATTACTTCTCATGTCTTGCTTACAACACGTCTACTAATACAGCCCGGAATGATGTTTGCTTTTTTTTGCAAGTGTTACACTGTTGACTCATATTTAGCTTATGATCCACTATGACCCCCAGACCCCTTCCCGCAGTGCTCCTTCCTAGGCAGTCATTTCCTATTTTGTATGGGTGCAACTGATTGTTCCTTCCTAAATGAAGTACTTTGCATTTGTCCTCATTGAATTTCATCCTATTTACTTCGAGCCATTTCTCCAGTTTGTCCAGATTATTTTGAATTTTAATCCTGTCCTCCAAAGCACTTGCAACCACTTCCAACTTGGTATAGTCCACAAACTTTAGAAGTGTACTCTCTATGCCATTATCTAAATCTCTGATGAAGATATTCAACAGAATCAGACCCAGGACTGAACCCTGAGGGACCCCACTCATTATGCCCTTTCAGCATGACTGTGAACCATTGATAACTACTCTCTGGGAACGGTTTTCCAACCAGTTATGCACCCACCTTATAGTAGCTCCATCTAGGTGTATTCCCTAGTTTGTTTATGAGACAGTCATGCGAGAGAGTACCAAAAACCTTACTTGTCAATAAACATGCTGGGCCTGCTTCTTTGAGGTGCAAGGTACCTCCAGATCCTATGGATTTCAGATGGAATGGTGGGTGCTCTGCAAATGACAGGCCAATGCTGATCAGCATGTCCATTTCAGCATCATGCACTATGCTAAACAGCACAGGCTGAGTCAATCAGCCTAATTTAATGCTGTGATGTTCTCCCACCAGCACTTTTGGGGAGGCAAAGGACAGAATCAAAGTGAACACTGATCTGGAAGCTGCTTAAATACTAACCAACCTGGCACATCTGAGCCTGAGAGCCAGGGGCAGCCGTGGAGGTGAAATAATTTATTGGAATTGGAAGTTACCCTCCTGGATGATGATCCACAGAAACACAATAAGCTTCCCAGAGCTTGCCTGCAGCCACAGAGGCTGTTTGGGTCTAGATAGAATACTTAGCTGTAGGAAATATCTGGCTTTGGGCTATAGGGACAAATTTTCCCCTGATGTCACAGTGCTGAGCACCAGGGAACAATATGGCCCATTGAATCTATAATTTGGATTTAAAACGCTTAATACTAACTTGCTTTCTGAAGGCTATATTGTGATTGTCTTATTCACGGTGAATAACACCTAACCCCCGTGCTGAGTAATTAATTTGTTGTGGAGTCAGGTGCCACTCGGCATGAATTAGAGCAGCTGAATATCATGCACAGGTAGTGGAATGCTAAAGAACTGAAAATGCAGGTTGCATGGGAGAATTCAGGGGTTGGCCTTGCAATATTTTAATCTGTTTTGCAAAAAATAAAAAAAAAAAGCACTCAAATTGGCATGCAAGACGAATGAGACATCAGCCTATGCATGGGTTGTGCAGGACAATGGGTGTGACATATGTAAATGGTTAGAAAGCAATTACAGGTGAAGCCCAGTGCAAGAGGTGATCAGCAACCCAGGCATAGCACCAGGAGGAAGAGACAACCCAGAGACATACTTTCTTCTCTGCTTCCACCTTGCTCCTGTGGTTAGCAGTTTATAGGTGGCCCAGTCCATCTTTCAGTAAATTGCTACCCACCCCGCATGTGCATAGTTTTGAAAAAATATGCGCAACCTGAGTGGAACGCATAATTTTACTTTCAGGTCAATCAATTTATAGGTCAACTGGACTGGCCATATCTGCATAGATCATACAAAAAACATAGGAAGAATGTAAGACCAGACCACATCTAGATCTTAAAAGCCGGTAGCCAACAGGAAAAAGATCTATCTTCAACTCAGCACCATTCAAAAATTCAGAGTCAGGTCCCAGAATCATGAGATGGGCTTAAAAATCATGAGATTTAAAAAACAATACTTTGTAGGTTCTTATTCCTTCCGGTTTTTCAGCCTTTAGGAGTCACAATTTCCCAACTTGTCTCCATAACCACGAAGGCAGAAAACTTACTCTGATTTTATAGAAAAGCTGACATTCTACCATAACCGCAAGACTCCAGGAGCTAAAGCTTTAAGAAATTCCCATCCCATCACCTATCCCAATTTATCACAATAAAATCAAGAGAATTGGTAACACTAACTCAAATAGATAATTCAATCAAAAATAATTGGAATAGTCCTGAATATTATATTGTTGAATTCTAATATCAATTGTTTCTATTGATTATTTGTATTATTGTAGTGCCTAGAAGTCACATTCCTGGACCACGACCCCATTGATTTAGGTGCTATACAAACACATAACAAAAAAAGACAGTTCATGTTCCAAATAGGGCCGCCCGGGGGGGGGGGGGGCAAGTGGGGCAATTTGCCCCAGGCCCCAGGCTTTGCAGGGGCCCCCATGAGAACGGCTGAGGCTCCAGTCCCGGCCCCAGCCTGACACGACACCATCTCCGGCCCTCTCCCGGAGCCTCAGCCCATCCAGGAGCTTCCCAGGACAGCTACAGCATGGCTCCGGCGGGGGCCCTTAGCCCTGCCCCACTCAGACCCGCATGGTAAGGGGGCAGGGCTGCGATCTCCAGGCTGAGCTCAGCTCCCTCGCTCACAATCGTAGCCCTGCCCCCTTACCATGCGGCTCTGAGCAGGGAGGGGCTCAGGCCTTGCTGGAGCAACGCTGTAGTTGTCAAGGGAAGCTGCTGGATGCGCTGAGGCTCCGGGTAAGGGGGGAGCTGGGGATAAGGGGCTGGGGCTGGGGAGGGGGGGTTGGCTAAGGGGCAGGGAGTCCCAGGGGACAGGGATGGGGCAGAGGTTTGGGGGGGGGCGGTCAGGGGACAGAGAATGGTGGGGATTGGATTATGGGCGGTTCCGGGGGTCTGTCAGGACTCAGTGGGGGGTGGATAGGGGTCGGGGCAGTCAGGGGACAAGGGATCAGAGGTGGGTCCCAGTGGTGGTGGGGGGTCGCTGGTGGGATAATGAGAGGGACAGGATGGGTTGGGGGATTCTGAGTAGGGGCAGGTAGTCAGGGGGCAGGAAGTGGGTGGGGTCGGATGGGGCAGGGCCAGGCTGTTTGGGAGGCACGCCGTCCCTACCTAAAGCTCATTCAGCAGTTTGAGGCTTGCAGAAGAGCCAAGCTTTTCCATTAGGGTTACCATCCTTCACTTCTCAAAATTGCCAAATTATAGTCTACATTTAATTTCAGTGCCATAGGGAGATTCATGGCAGGGGAGGTGTAGCTTCATTAAAAAATAGGCACTGGGGGTGGGATCACATGAGAAGAGCATATATCGTCCCAACCCTACCAGGGGAGAACCCCCCCCCACACATCCCTGAGCTCCAGAGGGTTAGTTCAGTGGTTCTCAAACTTTGATACTGGTGACCCCTTTCACATAGCAAACCTCTGAGTGCGACCCACCCCTGTCATAGCAATCCTTCTCAAATCTGAACCTTAGAGTCCAGGAATGAGATACTAGCATGAATTTCCCTAAGCTTAATTACCAGCTTAGATCTGATAGGCTGCCACCACCCAAAAATATAGTGTTTTGGGGCACTCTGACTTCCCCAACCTTCCCTGGGGACCCCAAGAACCCAGATCGCTTGGGTTCTTAAAACAAGGAGAAATAAACCATTCCCCCACCTTCCCCCTTTCAGAACTTCACTCCCTGGGCTATCCTGAGATACTGATCTAACCTCTTAAATCACCATACAGAGAAGCATCTCCCTTCCCTTCCACAAAGAGGCAAACAGATTCAAGGAAAACAGAGAGAGATTTTATCTCTCCCCCTCCCGTCTCCCCACCCGTCCTGGTGAGTTATCCGATCCCCTGGGATAAAACAAGGGAAACAGAGAAAAAATAATCAATCAGGTTCTCTAAAAAGAAATCTTTTAATAAAAGAAAGGAAAAAGTAAAGAATTATCTCTGTAACTTCAAGATGTCAATATACAGGGTCCTATAGCTTACAGACACCAGAAAGAGACTTTCCCCCCAGTACCAATACAAATCAAAATATTCCCAGCAACTACACATATAAAAGTTAACCAGCCAGATCCACAAATGCAAATAGTGTAAAACAATTAAAAAGCCTAAACCGCCTGTTTTACTTACTGTATGAAAAGAGACTTAGAGAGCCTGTAGTAATGTCTGGTCTCTCTCAGACCCTCCGAGAGAAGAACAAAGAACTCACACCCAAACTTCCCTCCACCTGAATTTAAAAGTATCTTGTCTTCTGATTGGTCTTCTGGTCAGGTGTCCAGTTTCCTGCTTGTAACCCTTTACAGGTATAAGAGACATTAACCCTTAACACTCTGTTTATGACAAACCCCTTATAAATTAAAAACACTTTTTTATATATTTAACACTATTACAAATGCTGGAGGCAAAGCGGGGTTTGAGGTGGAGGCTGGCAGCTCGCGACCCCCAGTAATAACCTTGTGATCTCCTGAGGGGTCCTGACCCCCAGTTTGAGAATCCCTGACCCCCAGTTTGAGAACCCCGAGTTAATTTAATTTTAGCACCCTGTGTCCATTCACATGCATGTGCTATTTTGAGCGTTTCAGTTTTCACAACAAAGGCTCATCCCAGATTCTGGAACAAGCTCAAATGCTCAGTTTGTGCAGTATGTACATAAGCTATAATAAAAACAAACCCACAGTACCGTCCAGTTTGTGATGGTCCCCATGGAGCCAGTCTCTAGGAAACAGATAAATGCATGGTGGTTAAGTCCATTAATGGCTATTAGCCAGGATGGGTAACGAATGGTGTCTCTAGCCTCTGTTTGTCAGAAGGTGGAGATGGATGGCAGGAGAGAGATCACTTGATCATTACCTGTTAGGTCCACTCCCTCTGGGGCACCTGGCATTGGCCATTGTCAGTAGACAGGATACTGGGCTGGATGGACCTTTGGTTTGACCCAGTATAGCTGTTCTTATGTTCTAACTTAAATGAACCCAAAGTTATGGAGACAGATATGAGTCAAGGAAGCCAACAGAGTATCAGAAACCTGGAAAAATATCTGACTGGATGGGCTCAGGTGTTTGGTCACAAGCTGAGATAATTCAGAAGTTTTGGATTTTTTTTAAGCAGAATTTTTTTATTGTTTCTTTAAACAATCAAACACAGCAAGCAGCAAATATTTGGCCGCACACTTCTGAAACCCAAACCATATTCAGGTTTTGGCAGACTAATTTCAGCTTTTCAATTAAAAAAACCACAACAAATTTTGAAGGAAAGCAGACATTGTCCGTGATTTTTTTTCTGCTTTTTAAAAACCCATAGTTTTCGATCCAGAAAAAGTTTTGACGGAAAATATTTGTCCAACTCTTTTAATGAGCTTTAGTGCCTTTTAGAACTAGCTGATGCTGAGAACCAGTGATACTTTGTAAAGAAATTTTCTCAAAACTGGGTTTGTGCGGTGATGCAGGTAGTTTATTTTTCCCAGGGCTGCCTATGGGGGGGGGAAGTTGGGCAACTTGCGCCGGGACCTGCAGGGGCCCCCACGAGAATATAATATTGTATAGTATTGCAATTTTTTATGGAAGAGGCCCCCAAAATTGCTTTGCCCCAGGCCCCATGAATCCTCTGGGCGGCCCTGGTTCCAAAGAGCTGCCAACTGAAGTACCAAAGAGTCCTGTGGCACCTTATAGACTAACAGACGTTTTGGAGCATGAGCTTTCGTGGGTGAATACCCACTTCATCAGATGCATGTCTGAAGTGGGTATTCACCCACGAAAGCTCATGCTCCAAAACGTCTGCTTTTACAGATCCAGACTAACACGGCTACCCCTCTGACAATTGAAGTACAGTTTTTAGCTACACTTGATACAGTCAGGGCCGGTGCAACCCATTAGGCGACCTAGGACTCTAGCATTTTGGGGGCAGCTTTCTGGTCCTTCGGCAGTGACTGGTCGTCGTCCTCATTTAAGCAGAGGGACCTGGGGCAGGGGGGCGCAGGGAGGGCCACCTGCAGCAAGTTAGGGGGGCACGGCACGCAGGGGAACCGCTCCCCACCCCAGCTCACTTCTGCTCCGCCTCCTCCCCTGAGCATTGTTTTCAGGTGCTCTCCAAGGTATTCGACTTAGACTAGACCTATTTCTGAGCTCAGCCTCTGATTTACTACATTAAAATATCTTTGGTCATGCTCTGAGTTTCAGGTTGGTCAATACTGGGAAAAAAGCACTGTCAACATGTTGATCTAAATAATAACGACTGGGTAGACTTGATGTTTTACATCCAGTGACCCAATTGTATTCTTACAAACACAAGTCCACAATGTTCCTTTTCAGCTCAATAAAGAAACGTGCCTTTTTTGTTTCTGCACGTTTCTCTGTTATCACTTGTGTTTTCATTTGTACTTATGAAAAGAACACAATGTGTAAAGGGAGGTGGGGAAGATGGTCCTTAGCTTGGTTAAGGTTGTTCATTGTAGCATGTATGAAACCT
The DNA here is from genome assembly GCF_007399415.2 of Gopherus evgoodei. Classification (NCBI taxonomy): domain Eukaryota; kingdom Metazoa; phylum Chordata; order Testudines; family Testudinidae; genus Gopherus; species Gopherus evgoodei. The sequence continues at coordinate 6,277,289 of NC_044325.1, read as the reverse complement.
ATTTTGTTACAAAAGAAAATCACAATGCTGTGTTTCAAAGAGACTTGCAGAAGCCTCTAGTCATTTCTGCCATGTCTAGTGCACTGCAGCTGATCCAGAGCTCAAAGAATCGACTTCTTTCTTGATTGCAATGTCTTAATTAATAAAAATAAAATGTCCTCCTCTTCAAAGGAAGTCTGTCTACTTGAAAAGGGGGAATTACAATCTTGGCAGATTTCCCCTCCTGACCAATTTGGATTCACTTCATAGGCTACCACAGACTCAGATAAACCAATTGTATTTTTTAACTTCTGGCAGAAGACACCTTTCAATGGAAATTTCTTCAGCAAACATTTTACTCTGACAGCTTTATTAGGCTATGAATAGGAACTCAAGAGTGGATTTATTATATTGATAGGTTTTAAGATATTTTATGAGTGGAACCTGCTGAAAGCAATTCCCAGAGTCAGTAACAATATCCATTAGTTTACAGATATGCTGAAGATAACTTTAGCTTTCACTCCACTTTAGATCAGCCCTTTGCTACCTGCATAAAATACTGCTCCATGCAAAACACTAGCATCACTGCAAAGTCAAGTTCAAGAGAGCCTGAAAAGACAGGAAATGGAGGACCGAGGTAGAAAGTGCAAATGTAACCTTAACTCTGCCCCTTGTCCTTATGTATCTGAACCATGGTCTTTCTGTAGATCATTATAAATTACTTAGCAATTAACACAGCACATGATACACACCGGAAGCCTGATTTACCAATGCATTACTCCTATTTGAGCTGCTGTAACCTGACTGATTTCAAGGAGAAGCCTTCATTTCTGCTGTGTATTTGCTGGAGTTAAATGAGAGCGTGCCACAGAGATCGTGTTCCCTGCCTTCACCCACACTCAACCTCCCCCAGCCTCAGAGCCTGAGCAACGGCGAGCCACCTGTGAGCAAGTTGTGCTGGTTTTGTTCCCCATCTTTTAGAGGTTCTGGGGCTTCTCTGGTCTTGTTACTGTTTGCAGCGGATCAGCTCTTTAATTATATCATTGGAGAATTAAATATTAATTGGGTCAGAAAAAAAGAGTTGGAAAAACATTATAGCCCAGATGGTAGGGTACTCAATGGAGAGGTGGCAGATCCATGTTTCAAATACCTTCTCCTCAAGGAGGGGGGGGATATGAATTGGGGGTCTGTCACATACTGAGGGAGTACCCTACCCACTGGGCTAAAAGTTATGAGGGAGGGCCTCCTTCTCTGAGCCATTTTGTTTCAGGCCTCACACACAACCCAGGTGGCTGAATGCCTATCTTCCGCCTATCTGCAGATTGCAAGCAGAGATAGGCATCTCCCTGCAAGGCAGACTTCGGGCTTATCTCTGTGAGGGGGCAGGGCTTCTGACACATCCCTCTGGTTGAAGAATCAGAGAAGAAGCCCATGCACTGGTACAGGCTGGGGACCGACTGGCTAATTCTGTAAAAAAGGACCTGGGGATTACAGTGGATGAGAAGCTGGATATGAGTCAGCAGTGCGCCCTTGTTGCCAAGGAGGCCAATGGCATATTGGACTGCATTTGTAGGAGCATTGCCAGCAGATCAAGAGAAGTGATCATTCCCCTCTATTTGGCACTGGTGAGGCCATATCTGGAGTATTGCCTCCAGTTTTGGTCCCCCCACTACAGAAAAGATGTGGACAAATTGGAGAGAGTCCAGTGGACGGCAACAAAAATTATTAGGAGGCTGGGATACACGACTTATGAGGAGAGGCTGAGGGAACTGGGGTTATTTAGTCTGCAGAAGAGAAAAGTGAGTGGGGATTTGATAGCAGCCTTCAACTATCTGAAGGGGAGTTCCAAAGAATCATAGAATTATAGAATATCAGGGTTGGAAGGGACCTCAGGAGGTCATCTAGTCCAACTCCCTGCTCAAAGCAGGACCAGTCCCCAACTAGATCAAGAGGATGGAGCTAGGCTGGTCAAAGTGGTGGCAGATGACAGAACAAGGAGCAATGGTCTCAAGTTGCAGTGGGGGAGGACTAGGTTGGATATTAGGAAACACTATTTCACTAGGAGGGTGGTGAAGCACTGGAATGGGTTACCTAGGGAGGTGGTGGAATCTCTTTCCTTAGAGGTTTTTAAGGTCAGGCTTGACAAACCCCGGCTGAGATGATTTAGTTGGTGTTGGTCCTGCTTTGAGGTCTCTTCCAACCCTAAAATTCTTTGAATCAATGATTCTATGGTTGGTATCAGTCATTGGCTAGTGCAGACGGCTCCCCGCCTAGCATGCTGGCTTTATCAATTGTATTCTCAGGAATCTCTTTCTCCCCATCGGTTGTACAGGCAGCTCAGATGCCTAACTCAGGCATTGTGGGTTACAAAGTTGTTCTTGTGCCTAAAAGTTAGGGGCTGCCACCCTCGACATCACAACACCTAGACTCCTTTGTGGACCTGGGCCCAGGTGACTCTACAAGGTGGGGCGGATGAAGGGTGAAAGTGACAGCAATTCTGAGAGCGAGGGCAGAGAAAATGATTGGCGTGGCTCTAGGAAGCAGTTCGGATCACTGGGAAATGTCTGGAGCCCCTACAGTTTGGACAAAGATCTCCCACAAGGCTCATCTTTTGTCATCTGGTGCTTTGCTACAAAAACAAAATGCCTTCCCCCAAACACACAAAATTTAAAAAAACAACAACTTTGCCATCAGCCAACGATCCTTCACATCAAACATTCTCACCTGCTGGCTTTTCACAATTCTGCTCTTTAAAATTAGGGGATTGTAACTATCACCCCCTACCCCTCCGACCTTCCTAGAAAAGTTCCTCCTCATGCAGTCTCTCTACCACTCTCCAGGACCCATTCTCCACTTGCTTTATACCTAGTGCTCTCCTGTCTGCTTAGGTGTTTCATACAAAAGACTCTGCTTCTTTATTGAGCTGCTGTAACTGGCCACTCAAGAAGCACTTTTACGGCAGCATGTGGCAAGCTGCCCCTGCGTAGGGCTCGAGGATGGTTTTAGGACAGCCCATGGTACAGAGAATTGGGGGTCGGGGGAGCAGGAATCCACCTCAGCAGTTGCAATGGTGGAAGCCCAGTCTGAGACATCTCTTCCATGGGCGCAGCATGCTCCCCACAATGTGGCTGTGGCCCCACCTATTCCCCCTCCCCCTTTCTGGTGAGTTCCTCCAGGTCTGGCGGAGGAGTGATCTGGCAGAAGTCCCCGTGCTCTGTTGAATACACAGGATGTGCAAAAGGCAGGCAGTGGACAAGAAAGACGGCCCTCCACATAGCATCACTATGTGACGAGCGCGCCCAATAATTCATTCGGCATCCTTAACACACCGCAGCAGAGAGGTGGCTGCAGGACCTCTGAGCTCTTAAATTGTGCTGCAGAAAGATGTTTACAACCTAGTAACCAAATTCCATTAGCAGTCACCTGTGGTTGCATCAGAATGATCACTGCACTGGCACGGTCAGCGCCAGCAGCCTGGCCTTCCCCCATAACTCAAGCAGAAAAATCATTTTGACAGGAATTGGGCTGAGCTCCTTTTGAATTTGCTGCAGAGTGTGACTATTTCTTTTGATATACTAATAATTTCCTCATGGGTAACACTGTAAATAAGCCTGTTTGGTTAGGTGTTCTGGCTTTTCCATGCATATTCATTATAAATTAAGTGCTAAAATCCATTGCATTAGCTCAGGAATGGATTTAAAGAGCGGAAAAATGCAAGTTAGCTTTTGTTTTATGGGTTATAGTTTTTATAATATACTTTCTTCAGGGAAGAATGAGCATGCTTCCCTCATTGACATAACTCTTTGAAAGCTAATATTTTTACTAGTGTTCACACAGCGCTGTAAATTAATTTAAAATACCTTTTAAGGAAGTAATGAACACAATGAACAAGGGAAACGGAGAGGAAAAGATGCGGTGAGGAAATCAAATGAAAATAACCAGAGCTGATCGCACTGGTTAGACTTAAAACTTTATACTGGACTGAACTTTAAGAATGCAAAAACAAAACAAAAGAGAGAGATCAAGAGAGCCTCATGAGCAAACCTCTCTTCTTCCTAGTCCTCTTGTCAAAAGTGCATAGGCTGGGGGGAAGCAAATAGAATTGGTAAATATTGTATCAATAACTCCAGGAGGATGGTCTTGTGTGGGACATGTAGATTTAATTCCCAACTCTTCCCTGGAGTCCCTGGGTGACCTTAGACAGGCCACTTCATCTCTCTTTAAAATTGAGATAATAATCCAGTCTTTGTCTATTTAGATTGTAAAGTCAGTGGGCCAGGGATTGTTTCGTATTAGGCACATGTGCAGAGCCCAGCCTAGAGGGAGCTTGTGCTTGACAAGGTCCTCAAAGTGCTGCTGCAGAAACACCCGATCATCTCCCTGGACTGCGAGGTGATACTGTTCCAGTGTGTTGGGCAGGTTACCTGGTCCTCTTTTCCCCTAGCTACATCTGACTGCCCAGCTTACTTCGGCTCATTTCCATCTGGGAGGTGGGCAGCAGGACCTTTTCTCAGCGTGCAGACTTCACCACACCTTATCCTTGCTTCTGTCATCTCAGACATGGATTGGGATAAAGTGCTGTGCCTGGTGCTGCTCCTACAGAGCCTTTGGGCCATTGCAGCCAGTGCAGAACGCGGCTGTCCACGTGCCATGCTGTGTCCCACCCCAAGGGTGGATGGCACCTGTGCTGGGTGGCGGGCACGGGCGAAACTGAGTGCCACGTGGAGTTTTAGGTACTGGTTTTGATGTTTCCTTAAGGGGCATGGTTTCCTGCTCCCTACAAAGCCAGATGTGTCAGGAGGAACCATCATGGTCATCTAGTCTGACCTCCTATATAATATAGGCCATAGAAGTTCCCTGATCTAATTTCTGTCTGAACTAGAGTAGATCTCTTGGAAAAACATGCAATCTAGATTTAAATATTTAAGTGGGTAGGTTTTTATAGACTGTAATTAAGTCACCCCTTAACCTGCCCTTTCTTAGCTGAATAGGTTGAGCTCCTTGGATCTATCACTATAAGACATGTTTTCCAATCGTTTAGGACACACTGCGGATCTCAACTATTTTCCCAGGCTTTTGCAGAAACGAGAGTAGAAGGCTGGAAGGGACAAAGAACTGGGGATCAGGCACCATGCTGATGGGTGCTAAGTAAGGAGATGGATATAGGACAATGTAGAAGGACCGGGGCAGAGTGATGAGAGGAGAACCCAGATCTGAATACAAACTCGCCCACTCTGGGTATGGGCTCATTGCAAGGGATCAGGTTTCATTAATATAGCAGACACCAGTCTCTAACCGCATATCCCTGCCATCCAGCTGGGAAAGCTAGAAGCAAACAAGAAACCTAACCATCCAGGGCAGCTTTTGCATTTCCCCCAGATCCCCTGTTCTGGCTTCTAATTTACACCCCCAACCCCTGTAGCTCTGTCCCTTCAGGGAAGGGCACACGGTTCCTTAAAGTGTAGAGTCTGAACAAGGCACAACACCACTACCTTAGCTCCCAGCTGACAGACACTCCTTGAGCTGTCTCCGAATCCTGCCCAGGAATTAACCCCACGTTGGCTGCATTGATGGGGCATCCTGCAGTAGCTTGTGGCAGGGTAGGAGATGCCAAAGGACCTGAGCACCATGTCACATGCTTAGTGGGTCTTCGGAGGTCCTATTTGGCCAATGTGTGCATGCAGGGATAGAGCACCAGAGAAGCACTTACCCAAATGAACCTTAAATAATCTCTTCCTCTATTTCCTTGGATGGCTGAAGCAGATGCCATTTCTCCTCCTAGCAACGAGGACCATAGAATTATAGAACTGGAAGGGACCTCGAGAGGACATCTAGTCCAATCCTCTGCACTCATGGCTGGGTTTTATCTAGATCAGCGGATCTCAACCTTTCCAGATGAGCATACCCCTTTCAGGAGCCTGATTTGTCTTGCACACCCCCAAATTTCACCTCACTTAGAAACTACTTGCTAACAAAATCAGACATAAAAATACAAAAGTGTCACAGCACACAGTTACTGAACAATTGCCAACTTTCTCATTTTTAACATATAGTTATAAAATAAATCCATTGGAATATAAATATTGTACTTACATTTCAGTGTGCAGTATATAGAGCAGTATAAACAAGTTAATGTATGAAATTTTAGTTTGTACTGACTTCGCAAGTGATTTTTATGTAGCCTGTTGTAAAACTAGGCAAATTTCTAGAAGAGTTGATATATTCCTGGAAGACGTCTGCATACTCCCAGCAGTATGTGTACCCCTGGTTGAGAAAAACTCATCTGTACCATCTCTGACAAATGTTTGTCTAACCTGCTCTTAAAAATCACAGGATCATAGAACTGGAAGGGACCTCAAGAGGTCATCTAGTCCAGTCCCTGCACCCATGGCAGGACTAAGTATTATCTAGACCATTGCAGATCGGTGTTTGTCTCACCTGCTCTTAAAAATCTCAAGTGATGGAGATTCCACAATCGCCCTGGGCAATTTATTCCAGTGCTTAACAACCCTGACAGTTAGGAAGTTTTTCCTAATGTCCAACTTCCCTTGCTGCAATTTGCTTCTAGTCCTATCGTCAGAGGCTAAGAAGAGCAATTTTCCTCCCTCCTTCTTGTAACAACCTTTTATGTACTTGAAAACTGTTACCATATCCCCTCTCAGTCTTCTCTTCTCCAGACTAAACAAACCCATTTTTTTCCAATCTTCCCTCATACGTCATGTTTTCTAGACCTTTAATTTTTTTGTTGCTCTTCTCTGGACGTTCTCCAATTTGTCCACATCTTTCCTGAAATGTGGCGCCCAGAACTGGACACAATAATCCAGTTGAGACCTAATCAGCATGGAGTAGAGCTGAAGAATTGCTTCTTGTGTGTTGCTAATACTCCTGCTAATACATCCCAGAATGATGTTTGCTTTTTTTGCAACACTGTTACACTGTTGACTCATATTTAGCCTCTGGTGCACCAGCTCCCTTTCTGCAGTACTCCCTCCTAGGCAGTCATTTCCCATTTTGTATGTGTGCAACTGATTGTTCCTTCCTAAGTGGAGTACTTTGCATTTGTCCTTACTGAATTTTATCCTATTTATTTCAGACCATTTCTCCAGTTTTTCCAGATCATGTTGAATTTTAATCATGTCCTCTAAAGCACTTACAACCTCTCCTAGCTTGGTATCATCTGCAAGCTTTATAAGTGTACTCTCCGTGTCATTATTTAAATAATTGATGAAGAGATTGAACAGAACTGGACCCAGAACAGATCCCTGTGGGACCCCATTTGATATGCCCTTCCAGCTTGACTGTGAACCACTGACAACGACTCTCTGGGAACAATTTTCCAACCAGTTCTGCACCCACCTTATAGTAGCTCCATCTAGCTTGTATTTCCCTAGTTTGTTTATGAGAAGGTCATGCGAGACGGTATTAAAAGCCTTACTAAAGTCAAGCTATACCACGTTAATCGCTTTCCCCCATCCACAAGGCTTGTTACCCTGTAAAAGAAAGTTATTAGGTTGGTTTGGCACAATTTGTTTTTCACAAATCCATTCTGACTGTTACTCATCACCTTATTATCTTCTAGATGTTTGCAAACTGATTGCTTAATTATTTGCTCTATTGTTTTTCCAGGTACTGAAACTAAACTCACAGATCTGTAATTCTCCGGTTTATCCTTATTCCCCTTTTTATAGATTGGCATCTTACTTGCCCTTTTCCAGTCTTCTGGAATGTCTCCCATCTTCCATGACTTTTCTAAGATAACTGCTAATGGCTCAGATATCTCCTCAGTCAGCTCCTTGAGTATTCTAGGATGTATTTTATCAGGCCCTGGTGACTTGAAGACATTTTTAACTTGCTCCTTCCCTATTTTAGCTTCTGATCCTACCTTATATTCATGACTGCAAGCAAATAGCCATGGGCACTTGTGCAATAAAATAGCTCTTTAGCGGAATTACATAAGCCAAATCCACTAGAGAATATTCTTTCTGTTTGCCAGGAAAGAGTTTTAACGGGGAAAAGAATCATAAAACCAACTGGCTGAAAGGTTCCAAATATTCACATTTCTTACAAACTCATCCAGCACCTAACTTCATCGAGTTTGCATCTGCTATGTATTTGTGTCTAGTAACTGGACAGGTGTTTAAGCAGATGAACATCAACAAGAAATGGGCAAAGTTTTACGGTTCACTGCTCTGAGTGAAGAAAAGCACTTGGCTGAAAGGATTTGGGCATTTATTTATTGTAGGTCTACAAAACTTGGCTGGAAATCTTGCAAGAAGAGATTTTTTTTCTTTAGCCCGCCCATTCAATATAGGTGACATTTGTTTTGCATAGAGTCATATGCGTTAGGGCCAGAAAGGTCCATTGTGGTCACCTACTCTAACTTCCTGGATAACACAGGCCAGAGAATTCTACCAGGTAATACCTGGATTGAGCTCATAATTTCTGCTTACAGAATATGTAAAGGTGCTTACTTCAGCCAAGCCAGATGGTCCATTTTTAAATTCCTCCCTATAAAAAAAAATCTTCAGATTCATAAAGGGTCCAAAAAGTGGCATGACAAGTAAGGTATTCATTTCCGGTGTTTGTGCAGCACCTTGCACAGTGGGGGGTGATGGTAATACAAGTGATAAATAATCATATTTCATGGATTCATATGAGCAATGATAGCTAAACAGACAATACTTCAGCTACATCTAGAACGTATCAATAGTCATCAAGGGTTCAGCTCTGGAAAGCACTTAAATCATGACTCTGACTCATTGTCTTCAATAGAATTTAAGCACATGCATTACGCACTCAGATACCTAGAATTTCAGGGCAGAAGGGATCATTAGATCATCTAGTCTAGCCTGTTGCATATCACAGGCCAGCTGACTCTGGCTCACAGGGTTTGGGGTGAGGGGCTGTTTAACTGTGGTGCTGATGTTTGGGCTTGGTCTGGAGCCCAGGATCTAGGACTCCACAAGGTGGGAGGGTCCCAGAGCTCAGGCTGCAACCTGAGCCCAAATGTCTGCACCCCAATTAAACAACCTGAGCCCTGTCAGCCTGAGTCAGCTGGCATGGGCCCGCCGTGGGTATCTAATTGCAGTATAGACATACTCTCAGTTTCACCCACTTCCCTCTGTATTGATTTGTGTTTGACCAAAGCATCTTCCAATACAGGCATCAGATTTGAAGACATTAAGAAATGGAGCCTCCACTGTTTCCCTAGGTAGTTCCTTCCAATGCTTAATCATCCTCATTGTTAAAAATCTGGGCCTAAATTCTGATTTTAAATTGTCTGGCTTCAGCTTCCAACTGCTTCTTATTCTGCCTGTTTCTAGCAGATTGAAGAGCCCTTCCACCTCCAGTATTTTCTCCCTGTGAAGGTACCGACACACTGAAATTAAGTCACCGCTTAGTTGTCTTTCTGGCTAAGGCCTGGTCTTCATTGGAGGGTGGGTGTCGGTGTGGAGCTCCATCTAAGTTATGCAACTTCAGCTAGTGAATAACCTATCTGAAGTTGATGTACTTTACTTACCACGGGGTCTTCACTGCGGTAAGTCGACGGTGGACGCTCTCCTGTCGACTCCACCTGCACCTCTTGCCCTGGTGGAGTGCTGGAGTCAACGGGAAAGTGCTCGGGGGTTGATTTATTGCATTTAGACTAGACATGATAAATTGACCCCCCGCTGGACTGATTGCTGCCTTTTGATCCTGCGGGTAATGTAGACAAGCCCTAAGCTAAACAGACTTAGCTTTTTAAGTGTCTCACTGCGAGGCATTTTCTTCAGCCCTCAAATCATTTTTGTGGCTCTTTGCTGCACCCATTCCAATTTTCCAACATCATTGTAAAAATAAGGACACCAGAAGGCGTGCACAGTATTTCATTATCAGTCTCAGCTTGGCCTTATACAGCAGTAAAACCATCTCCGTACTCCTGCTGACCTCCTAGGATCACATTATCCCTTCTTGCCCTAGCATTGCCTGGGAGCTCTGGTTCGGTTACCTCTCTACTATGACCCCTAACTCCTTTTCTGAGTCTGTCATTCTGTAGGTGTGGTCTGCAGTCCTTGTTCCTAGATGTAAAACTTTGCATTTGGCTGTGTTGAAACACATTTGGTTTGAATGGGCCCAACTTTCCAAGGATCCAGATTCGTTCCGTCTGACTGTCCTGTCTGCCCTCATCATTTGCCACTCTACCAACCTTTGTGTCAGCCGGGGATGGACAGCTCTCACTGGCAGTGTGTCCTAGTGGTTATGGTTCTCTGACTCTACCTATTGCTCCTCTAATGTCTCTCACTGGCCCCTGTTGCATCCTGTGGGGTGTTGACCCAACTCTCCGTTCTCCAATTAGTTGTATCCCTCTCCGGGGTAACAGCATCCTAAGGAATATATCGGGTGCTGTGCCTTCCCTGAGGTGGGAAGGGAGGACCTTCAGTCTGGTTAGTGACCCCTGCCGGTGTTCAGTCCCAGCCGCAGCCTCTCCCAAGGGGGAGACTGGAATAGAGGGGTTTTGTGCCCTCCTTAACAAAGGTGGCTGGAAGCGGCGCTCTGGCTCTCCCACTCCAGTGGGCCCCAGCCCAGTGCTGTGTGAGAAGCAAAAATGTGCAGCACGAGAGTGCCTTATGGCTGCCTTCTCAGGCCCCTTTCTCCCACCCATTGGCCCCTCAAAGTCCTACAGTCTGTCACTGTTGCAAAGAAAAGGAGAATAACGGAATGTCCAGCCCCTCGGGTCCAAGCAGGCCAGTTCTTACTGCCAGGAAAAGGTTTCTGTAACATCCTCTTTCAGCAGCTTTCAGGGTCTGTCTCCTTGCCCTTCCTTCCGCCCACCCCCCTTTTAAGATCCACCTTCAGCTGGAGCATGCTCTGTAGGTGGGGCTGGGCAGGGCCACCGGCCCAGCATTGCTCTTTAACCCCTTCACTTCCGGTGTGGGGTTTCTACACCCCGGCACACAGCCACAAATTTAATCAGCCACAATTTTTATATTTCCAGATCATTCATGAAAATGTTGACTAGCATTGGGCATAGTACTGATAAGGTCAGAACCCCACTAGAAACATCCTGTAGCAGGTTGGTTACCCCACTCTGATTAGAAAGGGGTTAAAAGCAACCAAGGGAGGCTGCTTTGGTAAGTCAGCCGCAGCTGTGGTTGCACCCAATTAGGGCACAGCTGGCCCTGATAAAAGGGCAGGCTGGGAGAGTGAGAGACTCTTGTTTTAGCAGAGGAGCAGAGAGGACGAGGCTGCCTAGGAGAGCAAGCAGGGAACCTGGGGAAAGGCAGGAAGAGTTGAGGAGCTCTGGCCTGGTGAGTGCCCAGCTGAGGCCTTGCTAAAGGCCAGGGGAGGTATTAGGACTGCAAATAGGCAGCTGGGGCTGGAAAGGCATCAGGTCCAAACCCCCTTGCCGACGATGAGTGGCTACTTCAGATTGCATTTTGCCCATGAGGGAGTGGGCTAGATGAGAACTGGCAGTGGGTTACTGGGGCGAGGTGGGCTTAGGGGATTGGGGTTCCCCAGGGAAGGGGAGACCCAGAGTGGAAGGGCACCCCAAGGTAAGGGGCATCGGGGTCCAGGAGGGACGCGGGGCCTGAAGTGCTATAAATGGTGGCAATTAGGAGGAAGCAGGCATTGGTAGGAAGGCACTGGCCAGCAGGAGGCACTCTGAGACTGGAACTGAGCTAATTCCCGGACGACCAGCAGGAGGCACAGCGGCAGTGAGTGCTTGCCATGCTATACATATCCATTGGATAGTGATTCTCATTGACAATTACGCTTTGAGATTTGTCAGCTGTCCGGTGCTTACTCCATGTAACATGCTGTATTGATATAGTGTTATTTGTTTAATTGGACTATCATGGGGTACCTAGTCAAATGCTTACAAAAGTCCAACTACATTACATCTACGTAGTTATCTTCATCAGCCAAACTGGTTATCTCCTCAAAGAATGAAATCAGGTTTGTCTGACAAGACCAATTTTCCACAAAACCATTCTGACAGCCATTGTATTCCTTATTCTTTATTAACTGAAACCCATATCAGCTTTCATAATGCATGGGATTGATGTCAGGCTAACCAGCATGTAGTTACCTGGGTTAACCCAATTGAATATTGGCAAAAAATATTAGCATACTTCCAGTCTTCTGAAATTTCCTGATATTCCATTATTTATTAAAAATTAACATCAATGGGCTAGATCTTCTCAGCCAGCTCTTTTAGAACTCTTAGGTACAAGTCATCCAGGCCTGCTGATTTATAGATGTTTATGCCTGCTAGATGTTTAACATCCTCCTTTATTCCTAGTAGACAAGAACATACTTCCTCATCCTCATATGCTACAATGCCATCATCCTGATCCTTTCCAGTTACAGAACTCTGTAACAATTCTTTCAATAAATAAGAGTGCTGAATTTGTAGGAGACAGAGTAGTGGGTAGAGTTATTAGGCCCTAGTCCAGCAACTGGATCTGTGGTGTGGGAGTTTTGTGCCCCATGGAGCCAGCTGCAGGATCAGGGTTTTAGCTTCTGTTATTAAAGATGAGGAAACATATAGGCTCAATTACAGTTGACAGCTAGTGGGGTGGCAGGGTGGTCTAGCGAACTGTTCATTAGTTTATACTAGGAATTAAGAAAAATAGGTTCAAATTCCAGATCTATCACTGATCTGCTGTGTGACTCTGGGCAAGTCTCACCATCGCTCCGGGGCTCCATTTCCCCTCCCACCTGTCTTGTCTGTTTAGACTAGCAGCTCTCTGGTGCTGAAAGCTGCCTTAAGATGTGTTTGTCCAGTGCCTAGCACAGTGGGGACCCTGCTGTAGTTGGGGCATAACTGTAATCCAAATAGTAAATACTCATGATTGATAATTTCACTGTGTTATAGGTCGACCATCTCAGTGCGCTATTCCCGTATGCTGGCATGGGTCCCACACTAGTGGTTTCTTGTGGAGCTACAGAATACCAGCTTGGTCAGCATTTTTCTTATACCTACTATGTAATTATAGGGAAACGAACAAACATTTTAAAAAATATACACTTAGTAAAGGTCAACACTGACTTCTATCCTGTGTCATTTAAGTTCTGACGGATTTGCAACTAGTAATGTTTGTGTGTCATTGAAGACAATGGCTGTGACCTACTATTGTAGTGGAAAGTTCATTAGTTCTGGTAGATTAGACAGTATTAATTAACTAAGATTAAACATTCTTTAAAACCACCATAAACTGCCATCCTCAATGTAGCAGTTTATTAAAGAACATTTTCTGGTTGTTTGCTAAACCAAACCGAAGGGACAATGTAATTATATTTGTCCCATCAAACAGAAAGGTCAGTTGACAAGGATGATGTTTCCTAGTAGTTAATTACAAGTGGATGATTTCATTGATTAAATATATACGCTTGTTAAACAATGGCACAAAGCTAACGGACATAAGGGAACTCGTTTTTGTGTGCTATTAAACATATTTTAAAGTGCTATTTCCCCCTTGTATAAGTCACAGGTTGAAATTTAGACAAGTAGTTTTAATGAATTTATCGGCGCTGACAATAGGTTACAGTTTAAGGGATTAACCATTCTGCTAAAATACATCTAGAAGAGTTAAACTCCCTCCGCCTTATTCCTCACCCCGATGCCACGCATCTGTGCATGGCGTCTCAGCTGTAAATGGTGCGATATAAAAAGGGTTGTTACACAGGCACAGTAAGCCCAATCTCTGTCTCAGGTTGAACCCAAGTCCCCCTTCTGGTCACATGCAAATCAGTCTGGCTCTGGTCAGCAGGCACTCAGGACCCAGGTCCTAGACTCTGTTGAGGGAGCGGGTCAGAGCCTGAGGCCCTGTGTGACTCAAGTCTAAATACTGGCATTTTGCTGAGTGGACATAGCTCAAGCTGCAGTCCCGAGTCAGAAGGGACACGTTAGCTTGACTGAGAGACCTGGGTTCCGAAATTGTAAACCCAGGTCTACAATGCAGTGTGGATGCTCAAGCACGGGCTTGGAAACACTGTGTCCACAAGCCTGGGTCCCACAGACCCAGTTTTACAATGCAGTGTAGATGCAGCCTGAGACACCATCCTAGCTGTAGAATGGTTACGGAAGACATGCAGAAGAGGGATCGTCTTATGGTTAAGGTACTGGACTGCGAACCATTGCTGTCAATGGGTGGATGGATCACTCAATGGTTGCCTGTTCTGTTCATTCCCTTTGAAGCACCTGGCATTGGCCACTGGATACTGGGCTAGATGGACCACTGGTCTGAGCTGGTATGGCCATTCTTATGTTCTTATGCTCATGTCTGCCAGCTGAGGACCTAGCGTGGGGGTGAAATTCACTCCAGCATAGAGGGGCCGCTCCAAAGGATGGGTGTGATTTCAAACCTATTTTGAGGATTTAGGTGGTGTCTAGGCCTTTAGCTGGGCTGCTGCAGAGACTGATTTCCAGCCTAGAAGTATTTCCAAGTGCGGAGTCTGCTGTGGGGTTCTCTATTCTCATCAGCCACCTAATTAACTAACACTTCTAAATGACCTTGAAAATCCAATTAAAACCTCAATAATCAAGCTGTCACTCTTTCTCTGGAGAGATCTCTGTTAACCAGGTTGGTATATGGTGTTATACACTCTCAGAGCACAAAAGAGAAGCCTGTTTTCAAGCATGAACCTAGTTACAAATACACATAGAAACAGCAATTAAGAGAAGCCAGCCCCTTGAAGTGAGGAGCTAGGGTATTGTTTTATGTCTCTTTAAGAGCTGGAAAAATCCTGGTCCTTTAATCCAATGGTTTTGTATCTGATTTCACCTTTGCACAGCCTTGAAACAGGAGAGGTTTTCATGTAATGTATTCAACTTCGAAGGACATAATAGTCCCAAGCTGTCTAGGGACTGGAATGTAAAAGGAGTTCACTTTGAAGATAACATATTAAACCATTCCACAGACTATCTACAGTTCATTATCTTTGAAATAAAATTATCCGAGCAGCACTGCCACCATGGAGCAGCACAGGCAGGTGCTGCAGTAAGAAAATAATAATTTTCATCTACTATTTTAAATGCCAGAAAAACAAGACGCAAGTAACAACCTTTTGCACAGTTGTTTCTCTGTCTAAGCCATCTGCAGGCAATGGCTGATCAGCGAGCAACGGCACTAAAAGATACCAGGGTGATATCCAGCTGAGATTTGTAAATCAAATGGGATTTTTTTAAGCCTACAAACATTTCTTCACTGCTGTGTTACTCAGTTTCATGCAGGTCTATCCACTGATTTCTATCTATCTACCTGTACCTACATGGCCCCATCGCCACAGTATCTGAGTACCTCACAATCTTTAATGGATTTGTCCTCACAACCGCTCCTAAGGTGGTATTATCGCCTTTTTACAGATGGGGAAACTGAGGCATGGAGCAGCTAAGTTGGTTGCCCAAGGTCCCCCAAAGGGTTTGTGAAGTATGAAATTGCACCCATGTTTCGAAGGGTACAGCTACACTGGAAAAAACAGAAAAAATCTTGTGGCAGTGAGTCTCAGAGCCCTGCCTGCTGACTCAGGCTCACATGACAACACTCTAAATAGCAGTGTAGCTGTTCCTCCTTGGGCTCTGAGACCCTTGGCCAGTGGGCCTGTAGACAGTGTAACTGTATCCCCAAGCACCCTAACCACTGGACCATCCTTCACCTCTGATGTCAAAGGGGAGGGGCCCTGGATCTGTCCACGTTTGCTTCTAGAGGGAGTTGCTTTCTTCCCAGGGTCCTGGCTGTAATTCCCAGGATGGTTCCCCAGGTAGCATTAGGCTAGGGGGGAGGGGGAGTGGGAATCTGAGCTCTGGGAGGAAAGAGGTCAGCCTCAGCTAGCTCCCTCAATCCCCTACTGTTGTAAAAAAACCTCTGTTTTCTTCTGGATGGGCTGAACTTGTCCTAATAGTGGACGCTCACAGAATCAGCCGCTGCAGTATGCAGGAGCAGAGACTCAACAGCTATTGTTATTTGTTCGCTGTCTGCACAGTGCTTCACACAATGTGGTCCAGCATGAACACAAGAATGGCCATACTGGGTTAAGCCAAAGGTCCATCTAGCCCGGAGTGGAGCCAGGGTTTCTGGCGCCTTAGGCAGAATTCGGGGGGTGGCATTTTGTGCACTCCCACGGGGCGCGCGGGAGCTTCCAGTTCCACTCCCATCGCACTGCCGAAGAAGGATCCTCCGCCGAAATGCTGCAGGTGACAGCGGCAGTCATTGAGCTGCTCAATTGCCTGCCACTGTTTTCTATGGCACGTTGGCAGAAGGTCCTTCTTTGGCGGCGCGATGGGAGCGGAACTGGAAGCTCCCGTGTGCCCCATGGGGAGTGCACAAAATGCCACCCCCCGAATCCTGGCACCCTGGGTGACCGCCTAGAGTCGCCCAATGGAAGCGCCGGCCCTGCATCTAGCCCAGTATCCTGTCTTCCGACAATGGCCAATGTCAGGTGCTTCAGAGGGAATGAATAGAACAGGTAATCATCAAGTGATCCATCCCCTGTCACCCATTCCCAGCTTCTGACAAACAGAGGCTAGGGACACTATCCCTGTCCATCCTGGCTAATAGGCATTGATAGACCTATCCTCCAGGAACTTATCTAGTTCTTTTTTGAACCCTGTTATGGTCTTGGCTTTCACAACATCCTCTGGCAAGGAGTTCCACAGATTGACTGTGTGTTGTGTGAAGAAATACTTCCTTTTGTTTGTTTTAAACCTGCTGAGGCCTTCAGCCACTAAATGTTCAACAACAGGAATACAATTCTGCAGGTTAGGCCAACCCTAAAAAACAACTTAAAAGCAGAAGACTGTGGAGGGGCCATTATTTAGAAGTTGTCAGTGTTGGAGTTTGTGAAGCTCTGTGTAGAAGTTTCTATCCTGTAATATCAGTGATATTAAAATAGCAGCTTCAGCTCATCCTCCATAACGATCAATTAGAACAAGAGAGGCCACTAGCACTCACTCCCCCTGAGAAATACCTTACTCTGCAAGTAAAATCAAATTGAAGTGAATGGGATTACTCCCAAAGGAAGGTTCTCCTGAATGTGAGTAAGGATGGTAGAGTCTGACCCTCAATAGCTGGAAAATAAAGATTGAATTCAGCCCAAACGTTAATATTCTGCCACATTTTAAAACGTTTGAATTTGCTCTGCCTACTTTACAGTCAACGTTTCATGGGTCCGGGTAACTGAAAAGGCAGGTTTGTTTCCCAAAGTCCTATTTGGCTGGTGAATACAGAGGAAGGTTGGGTTTAAAGTTCAAGCCATTGGACGTGGGCTCTGGAGAACTGCATTCAATTCCTTCATCTGCTACCGATTCCCTGTGTGAGCTTGGACAAGCCACGCTGTTTGTATCTGTGAAATGGGAACAGAAACAGTTCCCCACCACACAGAGGGTGGCGTGGTTACACTCATTCATGCTTGGGGGGTGCTCAGATACCACATGTCTACACAGGTTCACTCATTTAGCTAACTTCACAATGTTTGAATTCATAAAGTCAATATTTAAAAAAAAAACAGCAAAATATCCTTCATGAATTGCAGGAAAAGCTGTGACGTAGGAAGGACATAGCTTTCAACATTGCAGCCATATGTAACATAAAAACTATGCTTTCTGTCAATTTCAATGGGCTTTGGATCATCCCCGTTGTTCCCTTAGGAAGTAGAAAGACAGACGTAAATCCTATAGGCTTCCAGATCAGTGCAGGAGGAGTGGAGTGTCTCTTTGCTTAGGAACAAGGAAATGCCAAGATACTGACAATTCTGCTTTGTTTCCCCCAAAGTTCCGGAGGGAGAAACACATTCACAGTGGAGACAGACTGCATCTTGGGGAGATGGGAAGGTGTTATTAATAAGTAAGCCAAATATAGAAAAGAGATTTAAAAATCTTATCCCGACACTGCCAAGGTCCTTTTGAACCCGACACAAGGTGTTCTGATAATCTGCTAGGCCCAATAGCATCCACTTTTCACCTCCAAATGAAATCTCTTTACAGCTCAAACAAGTAAATGGGTTTGGGACCCAAAGTTTCCTTTTCTTCCACCAGCACCGTTTCTTCTCTAAAACAGAACCACAGAATATCCCACGCCCATGTCAGCTCTCTCCTCCTCAATGCCGCCTTCTTATATCTAAATAACCACACAGCCCTCATCACCATAGGTGGTAAGTTCTTCATAGGCATTAATGGATGTAGCCTTAGAGGTCAGGGAGGTCAGGAAGCTCTCTCATTCCCATGCTACAGGTGGGCAGCTGAAGCATAGAGAGACTAAAGTCCAGTTCCTTAAAGGTATGTAGGTGCCTAACTCCCATGTGAGTTTTCTGAATGCCCATGGGAGTTAGGCACCTCTATACCTTTAATGATCTGGGCCTAAGTGACTTCCTGAAGGGGACCTGCCGCAGAACTGGGAATGGAACCTTCATCTTCTGAATTCCATGCCCGGGGCATGATGACATTGGGTATGCTTGTTACCATAGAAATATCCTTAAACCGTCCTGCCTTGTTCAGAGCAGGGCTCCATATCCATCTTTTCTCCTCCTCATCATTTCCCAGCACCTTCTCTCCTATGCACATCTTGCCTGTCCCATCCCACACTGTCCATTCACCATTGGTGTGGCACCCATTCCATACTGGGACAAGGTGCCTTGAGTGGTATGACTGTCTCGTTGGCTGTAGTAGTGCTGGTTGAAAATTTCCCATCAAAACTTTTTTGAGATGGAAAATTGGGACTTTTGATTAAACCAAAATCCATGGAAAGTGTCTGTTTTCCTTGATATGTGATTTTTCATTGGAACACCTAAACCGGATAATTTGCAACCCTTTTCCCGCCCAATTTTTGGCAGTTTTCAGTTGATTTTTTTTTTACTTTCAGCTGTTGAAATGTGGAGGGTGTGTGTTTGAAAGTCAACATTTTCCATGGAGAATTTAAACAAAAAGATTTTTTTCTCCTTTTTTTGTCAAATTTTTCAGTGGGAAACAAACCCCTCATTTTTCCAACCCACTCTAGTTCATAGTAACCTGCACCTGCATTGGGGAACTTGACCTGACCTGGAGGACATCATAGAATCTCCCCCTCCAAGTTCACAGGAAATCCGTTAACATAACAATATAAGAACATAAGAATGGCTCTACTGGGTCAGACCAAGGGTACATCTAGCCCAGTATCCTGTCTTCCAACAGTGGCCAGTGCCAGGTGCCCCAGAGGGAATGAACAGAACAGGTAATCATCAAGTGATCCATCCCCTGTCACTCATTCTCAGCTTCTGGCAAACACCTAGACACACCTTTCCCCTTAACCCTTTCATAAACATGTACCAGCTCTGGAGCCTTTAAACCATTCTCCATTTTCTCCATAGGAGTGAACCCTCTATAGAAGTTCTCAACTGATCCTCAGCACTGCAGCATCTGCTGCCGTGGTATAGGTTTTTGGATCAGGTTTTATAGGTGGTAGGGGAAAAGGTCACACTGTATCTTGGGTCTTGGAGACAGATTAGGGTCAATCAAAATGGGCACCAGATCAGTGTGAAGTGGTGCTGGTTAAAAGTCAAGGGTGCTATATAAAAAAATCAGGATAATTTAGAAAAAAAGAGTGTGGTTGGTTTTGCTTTAGAAGGATTTTTTTTAGCACTGGTTTGTAAATAAATCAAATTAAATAATATTATGCACACTGGATTGCTTCCTACAGTTCTGCTAAAACACACACCACTCAAATAATAACGCAAATGGCAGAAGGGTCTGTAACAAAACACTGTCCCTGGTATGTAATGAAAGACAGCATTCAGAGCAAAGAACAACAAAGAACAATGGTGCTAATGAGATGACACGACGGACTGGAGGATGCCAGGACTGATATGCAGATCCAGAGATCAGAGAGGCTATGACAGTTCTTGGGATTGTTGATTTTTATATCTGAGGGATGAAGGAAGATGCAAGGACAATCACTACATCTGTGGTCAAACAGAGAGAAACTGGATATTTGGATCTGGGGAAGCCTCTTTATCAGCTACTCATTCCTAAGCACTGTAAAGGAATATGTACGAGTGTGCCATGTCCCCCTCCAGTGGCTGGTAGCAGTAGTGAAGTGGGCCGGCCAACAGAGTTACGCCTTTCGCTCAGGTGATAATGGCCTGTAATGTGGATTGGAAGGTTCAGGTCCGCACCCTGCCAATGGCTGAGGCAGGAGGTTGTTACAGGTAGGCTAGTAAATGCTGCTAGAATAATTTACTGTTCAGCAAGAATAATTAGTGAAGAGGATAATTTATAACACAGCAGAAAGGTCTGAGGTGAGGAACAAATGCTTGAACCTTTTGTGGTTCACATTCTTTAGGGCCCAGAGCTGCACCAGGCTCCTGCCGCTGTCTCCCCCTAGCTAGTGGCATACGCACTAAACAGGGTAACAGTTCTTGGGGCAGGGGGAGGGAAACTTTCTCCCCCTCCCCACCCCATTGCAATCCTGCTGGACAGGCAGACCAAGACAACCGGAAGATCCTTGTTTGGTCCGAAGGGAGATGGGTGGGGCATACCAGTGGCACTCCTTGCTATCTTCCTGAACACAGAAGACTGGGAGGGGCCGCCAGGAGACAGCAAAGAGACTGATTATCACAATAACTCCCCTCCCTACAAAATGTGTTTATAGGAAAAAGGGAATCAGCTATCAACATTTGAGAGCAAAGGGGCAGCAGAAATGACCACAGTACATAAACAACCATCTCACCTGGCAGGAATTAGCACCCATATAGGCATCAGGTGCAAAGAGGCGGAGGACTGAACAGGCATGGAACCTGAGCTACAGGCCTTCTCAAACTTCATAGGTGACCCACCAGGGTTCAGGAGTATCAGTAAGGTAGTGGGGAATGGGGAGGCTTATACTAACCACTGCCTGTGCTGCTTCTGTTCTGGGGTTAAAGGACTTCACCTTTTAGAGCATCGGGCATCTTTCCAAACATGATATTTCAATAGCTAATTAAACAAAAACCCTGATCCTGGATTGGAATTATGTATGGATGCAAGTGTCCCTGCTAAGAGATTCCAAAGCAGCAGAAGAGAAAAATCCTAGGAAAAACAGAGCTATTTCTGTTTCCTAAATGATGTTGCCATCACATGATTGCATGAAGACCAAGACTATAACAGGGTTCAAAAAGGAGCTAGATAAGTTCATGGAGGATAGGTCCATCAATGGCTATTTGCCAAAATGGGCAGGGATGGTGTCCCTAGGCTCTGTTTGCTAGAGGCTGGGAGTGAGCAACAGGGGATGGGTCACTTGATGATAACCTGTTCTGTTCATTCTCTCTAGGGCCCTGGCATTGGCCACTGTCAGAAGAAAGGATATTGGGCTAGATGGACTTTTGGTCTGACCCAGTATGGTCATTCTTATGTTCTTATGATTGTCACTAAAAGCAATTACCAAAGGAGCTGCAGGAAAGATGCAATTCCTATGCAGTTTCATGGTATTGTATTTACTTGGTCCTGTGAAATGCAGTTACATGCTGCTACCACTCACTCACACAGTACCAGGTGTCATCTAACAGAATGCATTAGCACACATAAAATCCACATGAAGTTTTTTTCTTTCTTTAAAGCTTAAACTTTTAATAAGAATTGGTTGTTTCTTCTGCTGCAGTTTGAGACCGATTCCTTCCCTAATATCACATCGGTGACACAGAACAGCGTGCTATTGGAGAAATTCTATTTTAAACTGAAAGCCCAAGTGGAATAGGTATTTACTGATTTGAACATGGAGGAGGAAGTGGGACTTCAAGATACCTGCTCAGTAGTACATCAAAAAGAGGAAATTTAGTGCAAGTCTCCCTACTGAGATACTCAATGATACTTTCCTCTTAAGCCATAATGCAATTGTCAGCTCACAATTGCTTTTTAAACCTCAGGAAGGTGGTGATGTTTTTTTAAACACAACCTTTCATTTTCTCCAGATGTGCCAACTTTGCCATGTGATATCGACATGCTGCCTGCTGCTACGGCAAGTCTAAATGAGGGGCTCGAACCTACAGCCATTCACATGAACATATAACTTCATTCTGAAGTGAGACCCATTGACTTTGGTGGAATAATTTTACACAGAGGTGTAGGAGTTTGCAAGATCAGGCCCTAGGAAGGCCACAGAACATTTGCTCCACTGGCAAGCTAGAAAAAAGCGTGGTGATTCTGAGTTCATTCATCTGGTACATTTGTGTAAGGGCTTCTGAATAAATAACTCATTTCCTTCCCATTAGAGTATCTTTAACCTTATTCCCACCCCCTGCCTTGTCCCATATTTTCCTTCCTGCCTTGATCTTTGAGGGATGCCGCTACGAGACTTTGTCACTCTCTGATTTCATTTGTTTTATTGTTATGTTACAGCAATGCATTGATATTTCAGCGTGCTCAGTCATGATCAGGGTCTTGTTGTGCTAGGTGCTGTGAGAACACATGGGAAGGCCCTTCCCCTGCCCTGACGAGCTTACACTATAAACAGTCCTAAACTATATTCTCCCTCTCTCCCCACTGTCCAATGCGCCCTATCACTGCCCAACCAACAGAGATGGCTTCAGGCCCAGCGGAGATGGAAGCAACCCATTCTAGCTACTCAATATGTCTAGCTTCCCCTCCAGCCTCTGTGACCCAGGCATTTCTTCAGCCCAATTAGTGGAGCACACAGTGGGTGCATAGAGATTTACAGGGATCCCTAGGTCAGTTATATGCATAATAATTCACTAAAGGAAGCGAGTGACCCACTGGTTATGAAAATCATTGCAAAAGGTAGGTAAGGATGATACTGAAGGAGTTATGTGCTTAAACTGGAAATTATGTTCTTAAAGCCTGTGAGTTAAAGCAGGTCACCAGGGTGAAAAACACGGTCATTTCAGACAGGCACGAGATGGTTATCTATCTGTCTGGTTACATGCAAATTGTGTATTGTACACTGCACAATGAAGGCCTCTTTGCATTCTGAGCCACCATCTTAACAAGATTACGAAATTGCAAAATCTATAGAGAAGAACCCACAGTGGGAGGGGGTTCGGTTTAACGATCAAAGGACTGTTTTGATGTATCTGGGGTTGCAAAGGGGAATTGTGCTATCCTTCAGCCAGGGGACAAGCTGCCAGCTGGCTTGTCTTATGAATGTAGGAGCACAGCCCGGCTGGCTGTTAGATGCCGGGAGAGAAACGTTGGGTGAGTTAACCTTTATGAGATAGGGGAACGTCTTGTCAGTTACGTTTAGGCTCTAGTATGCACGTTATGATGTAATTGTATGTAGCCCTTTGTTTCCATTGGCATCTCTGTTCTTTGATAAATAAACTCATTCCGGGTTTTACTCTAAACGCATCCAAGTGCTGGGTGTTACGCAAAGCTGTGACCAATGGTGTAACTGGCAAGATGGGGGTGCTGTCCTTCGGGAGCAGAGAATCTGGGAATTCTGCAAGTGTCCGGTGGATCTGGGGCTGGGCGACCCAGGGGAATGCTCGGAGGTTGGAGCGTGCCTGTCGCTAACCTGTGAAGGGAGTACAGGGTTGCTGTCATAAACAGAGTGTTAAGGGTTAATGTCTATTATACTTGTTACAAGCAGGAAACTGGACACCTGACCACAAGACCAATCAGAAGACAAGATACTTTTAAATTCGAGTGGAGGGAAGTTTGGATGTGAGTTCTTTGTTCTTCTCTCGGGGGGGTCTGAGAGAGACCAGACATTACTACAGGCTCTCTAACTTTCTTTTCAAATAGAAGGTAAAAACCAGGCGGTTTAGGCTTTTTAATTGTTTTACTCTATTTGCAATTGTGGATCTGGCTGGTTAACTTTTATATGTGTAGCTGCTGGGAATATTCTGATTTGTATTGATACTGGGGGGAAAGTCTCTTTCTGGTGTCTGTAAGCTATAGGACCCTGTAAGATTTACATCTTGAAGTTACAGAGATAATTCTTTACTTTTTCCTTTCTTTTATTAAAAGATTTCTTTTTAGAGAAACTGATTGATTTTTTTTTCTCTGTTTCCCTTGTTTTATCCCAGGGGATTGGGATAACTCACCAGGACGGCTGGGGAGATGGGAGGGGGAGAGAGAAAATCTCTCTCTGTTTTCCTTGAATCAGTTTGCCTCTTTGTGGAAGGGAAGGGAGATGCTTCTCTATATGGTGGTTTAAGAGGTTAGATCAGTATCTCAGGATAGCCCAGGGAGGGAAGTTCTGAAAGGGGGAAGGTGGGGAAATAGTTTATTTCTCCTTGTTTTAAGAACACAAGGTATCTGGGTTCTTGGGGTCCCCAGGGAAGATTGGGGAGGTCAGAGTGCCCCAAAACACTATATTTTTGGGTGGTGGCAGCCTATCAGATCTAAGCTGGTAATTAAGCTTAGGGAAATTCATGCTAGTATCTCATTCCTGGACTCTAAGGTTCAGATTTGAGAAAGAATGCTATGACAGTTGCGGAGCCGGAAGGCAGTGCTTGGACCATGGCTTCCTCATGCTAAGCGAGGGGAGTGTCATGGCCCCTTTGATGGTCGCTAGAGCTGGTCCTCCTGTTAGAGGAGGACAACACTCTTACCAGTGCACTGGGGCTCCCTACATCAGGAGAAGGGGCCTGCGTGGCCTCACCTGCCTCTCTGCAGCCCTTGATGGCAGCCCCAGCTCATTTTTCCCTGAGGTAGAAGCAGAGGAAATGTTTCTAAGATGCTTATCGCCACAGCGGCCCAACGCGTCCAAAGAAGTCACACTGTTGCTCTCTCCCCACTACAATCGGTCCAGGCTTCTCCTCATCTTCCCACAGCCTGTTCCCAGCTCAGTAATTTTAAGTCCCTCTGAGACATCAGATCTCCATCTGCTCTGACCTTTTCTTGGCCACTCCAACTCTCAACAGCCTTTCCCCCTCAACAAACACTTCAAATAACACTGGTCTATGGAGACTAAAAAGCCTGATGAGACTGGCAAGCTATTTTCCCAGTACAGCCAGTTCTAATCCAACTTAGCTACAGCTGTTTTCCTGCAATTATTTCATCATGTTGAGAACACCCCAGTCAGGGCTTCCTAAGATTTGAAAATAAACATTATATGGAACCTAATAAATTAATAACAGCAGTAGTACGCTCAAATGGGAGCCTTAAATGGAGACCCACACTAAACACACAAACTAATGTAATACAGTTACCTCTAAAGGGGGAACAAAGGTATGCCTTTTAGCTCAGGGAAGATAAGCTCATACTTTTAGAAGCAGAGGTCCCCAGGTTCAATTCCTGCTGCTGCCAGAGTTGGTTGCAAACTTTTGAACAAAATATTTTTGTCAGGAGTTGCCGATTCTTGTTTGTGTTTTCCGCTGCAGAACAAAAACAGAATTTGAAACCTCAAAATGTTTCGCACACTGGAGTTCAAGTTTTCTGGCTAGCCCCACTGAAAACCCCTGCTGCAGCTGTTGCATTACATGTGCAATGGCACACTGCACCAGTTTAGGACAGAAAGTCATGAAAAATCCTATATAATTAAAACTGCATGGGGAATGTAGCTAGAATTTAGCAGATCGCAGAACCTTTTGTAAACAGTGCTGTGGAATCTATCATGACAAGAAATAGGCAGGAGTACATTTTCACAGCCTCATTAAAAGCCTATGGGGCATTTCTTTATGTTGAATCACCACCCCAATGGTGTGGAGAATTGGGCCCAATGCATTCAGCAGAACTGTGACTCCGAGAGACCGCTACCCTTTGAATTACCAACACAATTTCAAATAAAGTTCTGGACTCAGCCTGGCCCTAATGAATTCAAGACAGTCTGAAACCTCATGGGGATGGGGAGATCGCTTCAGAGGACTTGCGGCCGGGCTGCCATTCGTTAGGTCTTTTAGTTTGTTTGTGCAACTGGGGACCACAATATAGATCAGCACTGCAGTAGACGGGTTGTTCTAATGTTTATCTGCAGCTTTCCCTATAAAGGGGTGATGACAAAACAATGCAGAATGTGCCATTAACAATAACAGTGATTTTAAAATGCAGCAGTGAGATTTACAGAACAGGCTTTCATCTGAATTAGCCTCTTGATTCGCAGGTTCCTGCTCTTAGTCCCCATTCCTTTTGCCACTTCCAGAATAAGAGGTCTCTTGCTGGCATCAGTCATGGATGGAGGCTCAGTGAGCATTTGTTTGCAGATAATATACAGCTCTGCATCTGTTCCTGCAGACTCAGAAGGGAACTGTCTTGTCTAACTTTCTGTTTTCATGCAGTTTGAGGATGACAGAGGTTTTTTTTTTTAAACGAAATGTTGAACAAAGAATGACATTTGATTAGCCCACAATGCCTTTTGAACGGCATTTCCCCTCATTTCTTTTGTTCCTTCTGATGACTTCACTCTGATTTGCATAGCAAATGAAAAAATAATAAACTCTATCTCACTATTAAATTTAGATTTGGCATTTGAGAGGTGTGACAATTATATTACCTGGAATTGTGATTGTTTAGCGTAAGGACATTCCCAGCCTGTGCCCTACCTTTGTATGATCCGATCACATTTTCAGATGTCTTATCTGCTTATGAAGACTCAAGATTTACCTTTTAATCCTTGCTTCCGCTAATGAGTTTGGTAGTCTCTGAAGTGCTGGCAAAAATCAAATAATGTGAGTGATTGATTGGGTGAGGTGACAAGAGCATTTTCACCTGCCAAAAGGAGGATAAACAATCTCAGATCAACAGAAGTACTCTTGGAAACAGAGTAATAAGGTGTTTGCTAATTGATGGAGACATGGGAGAGGATGGGGAAAATCCTGCTGTTCGGAACTGTGTACAGAGGTTAGCACAGTGGGTTCCTGGTGTTGCCAATTCTTAGAATTTTACCATCAGTCTCACCAAAAAAAAAAATCAAAGCCCCAGCTCCAGGAGTCAAGGGATTATATCTGAATCTCAGTTTTCCTTTTAAAAAAAAGTGTCTAGTCCTCATGGTTGCAGAGAAAAACATCATTCTAGTGCACTCTTAATAGCTCAGAACCTAGAAACAAATTAAAAAGAACACCACATTTATTATTTTTGAAAAATCTCATGATTTTTGAGGCACGATTTAGGATTTTTTGGGTGTTTGGGGGTGGCAATACTGGGATAACAACAACGATGCTAAGAGAGGCACAGGCCAAGTGCTGTCTGACCTTGTAGCGTGTTATGTTTCTTGCCTGCTGGACAAGGGAGGCCGAGAGTGACTGAGTGACATTAAACACAGCAGGGCACTAGCTGGTTGCTGGATAGGCCATGCAAGAGTGTAGCAAAGAGAACTGAACCACCTCATGGGAAAAGGAGGAGAAAGAGGAGAACAGAGCATTCTAGCTGAGTGGCCAACTAGAGGGGAACGGGCCTACTTGACGCCTGCTAAATGGGAGTTGCCTTGAGAGAAGAGGATTGGATGAGGGAGGAACACACTGCTGAGCATGCCGAGGGCTGAGCCCCGGTATGTCTGTTAGTGCCTGTGGTCACTGGGAAGGGCAAGGTTGGAGCTTGGCCTTCCATTGGCCGTCAGGTTATTGAAAGGTGCTTATCTTGGCCAGAAAGGCAAGTGATCATTGAATTTATCAATCCACCCAGCATAAGTTTTGGAGTAAAAAAAAACAACCCCAAACTCCTACAATTGGATTAATTGCTGTTGCAGCAAAACGTGATCTCCTCTGATCTCAGGAGGAAGATGGTCCTCCTCAAGTGGTCCATTACGGGCAAAGCCTTGCAAACTGCATGTTTTGCAGATGTTGTCAGGGCCAGACTCAATCCTTGACTTGCACACGAACTATCTACACACAGATCAGCTTGATTTAAAAAAACAAATTAAACTGTTTGTAGTGGAAACCGCCCTCTTAGGTATTTCTGGAAAGAAAAAAAATAATAGTAATAATCTGCCTGACACAGCAGAGGATATAACTATAGGCCCTTGACCGAAGAAGTGCACATATGGAACAGAAGAGTATGCTGAGGCATTCTGGAAATACAGACAAACTTCCCAAAATTCACGGAAAGCTAAATAGCCAGGTGTTCCAAGCCAGAAAGGTTAAGCGCTAGATCTTCAGCTCCTGTAAAATCAGTACAGTTCCACTGCAGTTAGGTAGCTCAATGGAGCGGAGGATCTGGTCCTACACATTTTGTGTAATTTGCAGAAAGCACGAAAAGCCTTCTGCTAAGGACAATCTACTTTGAGGTGACACCTCAAAACAAACGGACACAAGCCAGTTGTGCTTGCTCATTGGCAACTCCTCCCCCACCTGCACAAAGGCTTAAAAGCAAGGAAATGGCCAGTGGAGGGTCTCTTCCCCATCATACCTTAACACCGGTCAAAGGGAGTTTATTGAATATTCTACATTACAAAAATACATACCAAAAGAAAAAAGGATATCAAGCAAAGTACGGTTTGTTGCTGCCAGGAGCCAATCAAATTTGTTACATGGCAAAACACACACACAAAAAAACCTTATAATTTCCAGTACTAGGAAGCTATCTGTATTCAGTCAGAGTTTGGCAGATATATTCATTTGGAAGTTTCTTGTGAGGATGGCCCAGTGTTTATTTTGATATTATTGAAAAGGACTCCAAATGGAACTGTAATCCATACAATGGATCCTGGATGAAGCTATTGTAAATTCAAATTACACACAGAAATGCCAAGCTACAAATGAAGACTTAACGGGGGCAGAGTCTAAGGCTCGGGTTAGTATGCAATGCAGTGATTTTGTTTGTGACAAGGGAATCGTTTGGATTTCATGAAATAGCCAAAGAAAATCTCTTAACAAAAACTGATTTGCAGTGGAGATACTCTGACCTGCATAACAGGAATGCAGTCAACTGCTGACCCACAGAGAAAGCAACTACCCCAAGGTAACAATTCCAGCTATTAAATGCCTTCTTAAATCTCTTATTAAAATAGTACGGGGATATGCTACATGGGCACAGTGGAATTCACTTAATAAGGAAAGCCCCAGTAGACAGTCGCGCATCCCAATTATGCAGCTGTTCCAATTAACAGAAGGCATTTTAGAGCGGGAGTGAACCTGCTATATTAATGAAGGCAGACAGTCAGGCGGGCCTCATACTGGGGAAGGCAAGCTGGGAGCAGGTCAGTTGCAGCCCAGTGCCAGTTGAGCTCGCTGGGGGTTGAGTGGATTGGATTGGATAGGATAACTGGCTAAACTCACTCCCCCTCCCGCATCACTGCACCAGGAGGGACGGAAAGCAGCAGTTAGCAGAGCAAACAGAATTCTTCAGCTTTTGGTCCGTGGTGGGGTTTGGGAACAGACCCCAGAAGCTCAGGACACCAGGGTGTGAAAGGGAGTCACTTGGCCAGTTTCACTCAGAGGCCCGCAGGGTCTCTCACTAATACAGGTGGTCAGGCATCTTTTTCCGTATGCGTCACAAGTCGATACCTGGATTGTTCAGCCATCTGACTGACGCAGCGTGGAGGGTAGCAAGATGTTGCAAGCCACCTTCTAATCATCTAATTGGGAATGTGTGTGACTATCTGCATTGCTGCCCCGCAGACACATTGTGCCAAATTTCTGCAGTGCAGCAGCCATGCTAGCTATTCCAGTCAGCGGCCTGCTAAGCTTCATCCAGGATCTGTTTCCCAGGCTGCAAATAAGTGAATGTAAATCAGGACTGCTGAAATTTGCCAGCACGCCTGTGAGGAACATAGCTGTTGGTCCCAATATGAAGCGTGCGCTGCGTATTTGCACCCACTGGAACCATTTTGCAACCTTGTAAGCAGCAATTTTTTTTTTCAGTTATAGACATCCATGCAGGTTTAAGGCTGATAGCAGGTCCTCAGAGTTTTGAGGGAGCTATATGAGTCAAACACATAAATTAATGGCAATTGTGGCTAAGACAACAGGTAGTTGTGGTCAGCTCCGAATCAATGAGACGGACGTGACAACTTCTGCGCCATATTTCACTGGAGCAAATCCCACCTCAGCACTAAGGTTTGTAGAACATTTGCACTGCTTCTGAGGAGGTTCCTGCTAGCTTCTGGTTCCAGACAGTGCAGGAAGTGATCTTTGTCTTTAAGTGTTCTAAGTGCTTTAACTGTTCACAACCTTCTCTCTGAATAAGTCTGTGGCCAATCAACCTCTTATAGTTGGTGCTGAGGATGGTTCACTCTCATTGCAAACAATTGTCACTTATTTAGGAGTCAGACTGGATTGCAGTCTAACACACAGGGCCCATTTAGATAGTAAGACAATTATTTATTGAATTTTTTAGGGATGCTATGGGCCACATTCAGGCCACTACGGTTTGTGAAGTCATGTTGTTCACAAGCATTACGTAGCCAGGAAGTGCTCTCGAGCAGCGGCTGTCTTTTCTTTAGGCTTCAGCATGGCCAGCCCAAGGAGACCTGTGCTGTGATGCGGTAGTGCCCTGAGGCCACAACCACAACACAAATAATAAACCACAACACAAATAATAAAACACTGGATAACTCTCCATCAGTTCCATAAATTGCAGCATGAATTATCCTTTATCTGAACAGGTGAGAAGCTTGTTGTCTCCTACTTATAGAAAAAAAAGGTACCTCAGAACACACACTCTCATGCTGGCCTGGGCCCGGTATGATTCAGGAGGCTGCAGATCCTGGGCATACAATTGCACACTTAGCGCTCCCCAGAAAGGAGCGCACACAAGTACAATTTAAGGACCACTTCACAGCCCTTTACAGCTCCCTTACACTTACTGACAGGCTACCATCTCAACCTACACAGTCATCCACCCATTTTCTGGTACTCCACCTCACAGCTGACCATACCCTTTGCAGTTTAACACACTAGGCCCTGCTGCTGACATTACCTACACAGTCCTGTGTAGAAATGAGGCATACTGCGTCCAGCCGCTACTTGTGCAGCTCCTCTCTTTGCTCACACACAGCAGAGGGTACAAAGCATCAATCTCGTATCAGAGTTGCAGCTCTGTCACACACTGCAAAGTAATTTACAGATCTTGCAAACACATCTCTACCAAGCAGAGGGAACTACTGCCTCCGCCATCCACTATTGCTCCTCGTCCTCACACTGAGCGCATTCACTTTACCTGGACTGCATGCAGATTAAAAAAAAATGCTTAAATTGCTCTCATATCCCAGCTTACTACTGACAGTACCTTTTATAATAACCCCCTGTGCCTTGATAATTATATAAAACACACAATTCTGCAATGAAACAATGCACAGGGGCTCCTGATAGTACACATGCCACTCTTCTCTTTGCTCACACACGTCAGACTGCACAACACAATGATCTCCTCATATCACAATCACAGCTCTGCCGCACACTGTAAAGTAAGTCGCACCTGTCCTTGGGTCAAACACACACCTTTACCCTGCAGGCCCAACAGCTGACTCCATCATTTAGTGTAGGTACAGATGCTCCCCGGGTTACGCAAGATCAGACTTAGGCAAATTTGACCTTACGCAAAAAGTTCCATAAGGCATAAATACAATTTCTGAGTTGCGGAAAATATTGCGTAGCGTACAGAACACAAAGTACTGTACTGTAGTGTGGTGTGCGGAGGAATACAGCAGTAGCATTTCCTACAAGGGAAGGCTTTGTGCTCTCACAGCCTCTCAATCTTGTGTTATTTCAGTGATACTGTATTTCTGTTATTTCACCCTATTATTTCATTCACATCATGCCTGTCTCCTCCTCATCTACAAATTGAGCCCATTGTCATCCTGTCATAACATTTTTCCCAGATCTGGACCTTAGCGTCCAAAATATGGGTGTTAGCATGAAAACCTCCAAGCTTGGTTACCAGCTTGGACCAGGTAAAGTTGCCACCAGCCAGGGATCTATACAGTGCCTGGCGCACTGTGGTCTCCCCAAAACCTTCCCTGGGGGACCCCAAGACTCAGATGCCTTGAGTCTCACAACAAAGGGGAATAAACCATCTCCCTTCCCCCTCCTCCCCTCCAGGTGTACCCTCCCTGGGTTCTGGAGAGATATACAGACGCAAGCTCCGTGAATCTAAACAGAGGGACTCCACCCTCCCTATTTCCAGTCCTGGAAAACACAAGTACCGAGAGAGAGCTAATCTCTCCTCTTCCTCCCTCACCCAGAGGGTATGCAAAGTCAGGCTAGTAAGTCTAACACAAAGAGATTTTTCCCCCTGACTTCTTCCTCTCACCAATTCCCTGGTGAGCTGCAGACTCAATTCCCTGGAGTCCCCACTAAAGAAAAACTCCAACAGGTCTTAAAAAGAAAGGCTTTATATAAAAAGAAAGAAAAGGACGTAAAAATGGTCTCTCTGTATTAAGGTGACAAATACAGGGTCAATTGCTTAAGAGAAAAATGTGAATAAAAAGCCTTATCCAAAAAGAATACAATTTAAACATTCCAGCAACTACACACATGTAAATACAAAAGAAAACAATATAAACCTATGGTCTTCCTATCTTTGTACTTACAACTTGGAAACAGAAGATTAGAAAGCTGGAGATAGAAAAATCACTCTCATAGCCGAGAGGGTCAGACACAAGACAAAGAACAAAGAACTCACATCCAAAACTTCCCTCCACCTAGATTTGAAAAAGTCTTGTTTCCTGATTGGTCCTCTGGTCAGGTATTTCAGGTTACTCCTTTCCAGGTGAAAGAGACATTAACCCTTAGCTATCTGTTTATGACACATCCATCAACAAAATGCAGCCTTCATTGTGCCAGGATAACAATAGCATTAAGGTAACTGCAATATTTTTGTTGTAATTGTTTGTTTTTTATGCTTGCACAATACACTCCAGCTTATGTCAAATTCAGGTTACCCAAGGCTTTCCGGAATGGAACGATTGCGTAAATCCGGGGGTGTCTGTACACCTAACACACTGGCTGCACCTGGCGTGTATGCAAATACCCACTGGTCACTTCCTGCTCCAGGCCAATGGGGGCTGCAGGAAGGGCAGCCAGCACATCCCTTGGCCCACGCCGCTTCCTGCAGCCCCAATTGGCCTGGAGCGGTGAACCACGGCCAGAGGGAACCACAAATCGGCCAAACCTGCAGATGTGGCAGGCAAACAAACCAGCCCAGACCACAAGGGGCTTTCCCTGAACAAGTGGCGGCCCTAGTTTGAGAACCACTGTGCTAGAGGATGACACACCACCAAGCCACCTGAACTCTATGAAAACATAGTATTTTTGCAACTGGATTTCCTAGTTCTTTTTCAATACGTTGTTGGCAGGAGATAGTAGTCACTTAGGCAGTTGTACATATCATGGCCCACAATTAGCATACTAAGCCAGCCCTTCCTGCCCACGCACACCAGTTGGGCCCCACCAGACCTGTGCTGGCACACATCCCCAGCTATGCTCCTCACCCATTCACTGAGGCACCCTGTCCAACCTGGCCCCTCCTCACTACTATACCCGGGGACCCCCCCCTCATGCAGGGAATGCCTCTCCCTGAAGTCTTCACTCCTAGCATACAAGAATATAAGAATGGCAGTATTGGGTCAGACCCAGGGTCCATCTAGCCCAGTATCCTGTCTACAAACGCTTCTATTGCTGTTACTTCACCTCACCCCCAATAACCTGATTCACATGTGGTGCCTGGAGTGCAGGACAATTGGTTACACTGGAATGGTGTTCCTGGTCGTGTTTCACCATGGATGGAGGATGGAGTTTGTGGCAGGGCCGGTGAGAGAAATCACAGACAGGGTTTCCATTCCAAAACGCTGACAACTGTATGTTTGAGAGAAAGGTCCTCACCCCTCTCCGACAGAAGGACCCCACCTCCAAAAAACAGTGACGTGTCAAGCTTGCAATGTTTCTGTGTTAGACAGTACACATTTTCCAGTCAGCCAGGGGAAGTCGTGGAATCTCGTCACTAGAGGTTTTCAAAAAGACAGGATAGCCGCCTGTCTTGGGTGGTTTAGGCACAACATATGCTGCACCTTGGCAGGGGGTTAGACTAGATGACCCATGCAGCCCCTTATAACCCTTTGGTTCTATGATCCTATGATTCCCTCCAATGTTATGTTCTTCCAACACTTGTTCATTGCTTTCATATTGTTGCTGTAGCACGAGTTCAGAGAAATAATCAGCCAAATTTGAGAAAACTCTCACAGCTCCAAGACACAAATCTCTGCTTTGGTCCAAGTCTGCTTTCATTGAATGAGGTGTCTACTAGGAATAAGGTTTGAGTGAATCACCACAAGTCCGGTAGAAACTTCTTAGGTCACCAGTTAGACAGTGTAATGTCGGCTACCTCTCTCCACCTAAATAAGGCTGTCATCAGAAGTCCCCAAGTCTTGATGTTCTCCTATAAATTTCTGCAACCTCGTGATCCAGGAATCACCCAGAATTCACACACTGGCAACTCTGGCCTCACACAAACTTCTCTTTCTGCAGCTATCAAGGTACCTGCACTGTGAGTTCCAAACTGTCAACTTGGGAAACACCACATTCAAACTGGCTACAGATTTGCTCAAACAACCAATACAAGGCTTGCCTACTATTCATTCTCATTTCTCCCCCTCTGCAGCTGCCACCCCTCTTCCTCTCCCTGTCTTCCCCTGTCCCACCCTCCACTACACATGCACAAAGTCCTCTGGCTCTTCCCGACCTGAGATAACAAAACCTTGTTAGACCGGCTGCTGACTCTTTTGCTGAATTCACACTACGCCTCCATAAAAAACATTATGTTACAACAAAGACAACTTGTAGCAAGCAACATGAATTATTAAATCCTTATTGCACAGGTGTACAAATGTACAAAACATCAATGGAGGGGTGTTCATTAGGGCAATTGCATCGACACATTTCCTCAAACTACCCATGCAAGCACTAAGTGGCTGCATAGAAACTATCATTCCTCGCCTCTGCCCTCTTAGCTAAAAACTGACCCACTGAGACCATTTTGATCCACATCACAGCAATACTTTGATCTGTAGTTATGAGCAAAAAAGCCCCAACCAGAAACTTTTTTTAAAAAAATGGTTGTTTTGGGGGGAGACATATCTCTGGAACTCCTCGCTCAAATTATCCCAGTTTTTGGTTATTAATCCTTCTCTGTACTTTCATAAGGCACAACAAATTTAAAGACAATCCATGCAAGCAAGAGGATTTTCAAGTACTTAGACCTGGTCTACACTACCCACTTACTCTGGAACAACTATATTGCTCAGGGGTGTGAAAAATCCACACCCCTGAGTGGCAGAGTTATACTGACCGTAACTCCCCGTGTAGACAACCCTATGTCGGCAAGAGAGCTTCTCCCACTCACATAGCTACTGCCTCTCACAGAGGTAGAATTATTAAGCCAACGGGAGAGCTCTGCCGATGCAGCTGCACCGATGCAAGTGTGTAGTGTAAAACAGGAAGGTTAAAGGGATGCTGGAGGGAACAGGATCTCTACACATCCACCTGCTGTGCAGGGGGCTCTGAAGGTTGTGATGTGCCCCATTCAGTCCAATGAGATGTTCTCAGCACAATGAGAACATGCCATGGAGATGAAGAAACCTGACAGGATAGCTCTGAGATGTGGGAACTGCTCCATTCATCTCAGTGAGTGTTCCCCTCTCCCTCCTGAGGGCTTTAGAGCCTGGGATATACATGACGTATGCCCATCCTCACCTCACCACTCAAAGGGGCAGGACTTCCCCAGATTCTGGCTTACATGGGGAGCAGGAAGGGTGCCTCAGAGACTTCACAAAGCCCCACCAGAACCTGGCTCACATGAGAGTTAGGTAGGAGACTCAAAACTCCAGATCTCCAGAACCTTGCTGGGGGCAGCAAGAAGGGCTCAGACAACACCAAAGGTGCAAACCCCATAACGCTGCTCACATAAGGCAGGCAGGGAGAGGGGCTCAGATGTTCCTACAGAAGCAAGAGCCCCCCCAATATTTGGGCACACATAGGAGGGGAGTGCGGAGCTGGCAGGCACCCCTGCCCTATTCTCCCCCTGCCTCCTGCCAGCTCACCCACACATCCCCATTCCCAGTGTCCCACCACTCCACTTCCCCAACCCCCACATTTCCCTCACTTGAGCCCCCAACCTCTGTCCATCCCCCCACCCATCCCCACTGACCCCCTTTCCATAACCCCCTCCCCTCTCTGCAGCCCCAAGCTCTCAGCAGCTATTCCTCAACTCCGCCGCCCTCGAATACCGCAGTCCTAGTAGCCTTGCCCAGTCAGTCCCAGATTCCCTCCTGGATGCTTTGTCCTAGTCTACTCCTTCCACGCTAAGATCTAGCACTTCTCTCTTCTGCATTTGAGTCAGGTGGCTTCCTCGTCCATGCTGGCCCAGCAGGAGGGTCCCTGAGAGCACAGGAAGGACAGGCCCATTGCCCAGCCCACAGCAGCTCTGTCACAGGGGAGCTGGTCCCTTTGCATAGGCTGAGCCCCGCTCTCCTGGACTGGCACAGCTGAGCTTCATCTAACTAATTAATGAGGGTGGGGCTACACCTGGGTCTATAAAGGGCGATGAGCAGCCAGCTGGGGAGGAAGGACTGAGACAGGCTGAGCTCTGGTCAGCAGAGGCCACACTGGAGTGGTGCTAATTCCTGTGGTGGGTCCCTGAAGCAAAGGGGCCAGGGTCTGGGGGATCAAGGAAACAACCTCACAGCTGCTGCTCCAAGAAGGGAGCGAGGCTGGAGGAGGCAAGGCAGCTGCCAGGAGCTGGAGAGCCAGAGACCCCTGGGAGGGGTGGCCCTGAAGCCTGGGGGCCAAGTATTGACTTAAGCCTGTGTTCTGTTTCTTAACCTTTGTTATAAAAGAATAAACCTCCTTGACTGGGATGGGGTGTGGCAGCACATGCGTGGAGATGAGGTTGTAGTGGTGGCTCCTCTAAACATGCAATTTCAGCCCTGCTCAGTCGTGGCATAAAGCACATGGAGTGTGGATGAAATCTTCAGAGAATTTACCTGAGAACCTCTAACAGGTCTCTACTGGGTGTGCATACATATTGTGATTTTTTCAAAGGTTTATAATTTGGTCACATTTGGCTGGCGTTTCATGGGCTTGGCAAGTCATACCCCTGACACAAAGGCCACTCAAATCCCTGCTTCAAGGCACAGGGGCTGCTACAGTTTCCCAAAGAAAACGTCACCAAGATTTTTTAAAACACACATTATGCAAAACATTTTTCTTTAGCCTTGTCCTTGGAAACAGCTGAACGGTTTTGAATGAAATTTTCAAAGAAAATTTGGCCTGAGGAAGACACCTGGCATGGAAATTTTCAGCCCAAATGGTTAAATTGTTATAAATAATAAGCAACTGAACAGGGCCGCCCAGAGGATTCAGGGGGCCGGGGGTCTTTGGTGGCGGAAGGCCCTCGCTTCGGCGGTAATTTGACAGCGGGGAGTCCTTCCACTCTGGGGCAGAAGTTCCCCTCGCCACCTAAGACCTGGAGCAGAAGAAGCTCTGGGGGCCCGGGCCCCGTGAGAGTTTTCCCGAGGCCCCTGGAGCGAGTGAAGGACCCCGCTCCAGGGGCCCTGAAAACTCTCATGGGGGCCCCTGCGAGGCCCGGGGCAAATTGCCCCACTTGCCCCTCCCTCCAGGGGCGGCCCTGCAACTGAAGCCAGGGTTTTATAATGGGATGTGACATGCAAGCTGGAAGGATCACCACATGCAAGGAGCCATATAGAACCACCTCCGAGGAGAACTGTGGTGATAGCTGCAGCAGGAAGTACTGCCCACAGGATCTAGAGTGACAATACCCTGCGGCCCTCTGATTGGCTACGTGCACTATTTAACCCTGGAGGGTGCTCCAGAAGGTTGTCTGGGCAACCACACAGACTTCTGCCCGGTTGTGACTCAAGACCTCTCCTTGCTTGCTGATCTCTGGTCTCTGACTCCAGCCTGACTGACTCTAACTCGTATCTCCTGATTCCAGCCTAGTAGCTGTCTCTGATCTCCAGCCTCTGACCCCAGCCTGATTCCAACTCATGCTTATTGATCCTGGCTCTGGTGATTGCTCCTATCCATGCTCACTGATTGCCACCTCATGGACATCCTTGACTTGTGGATACCAACCCAGCTGTGACTGCTAGGCCAGACTGCCTATGCCTGCGTCTCTTACACAACCTTCGTAAAAGGTGGCGCTACCAGCCTCACCATTAATACATTAGTTGCAGTTAAAAGGTTTCTCAGACACAGAGGTTATTGGTGTTCCCTAATCTTAAAATGGGAAATAACTACACTCATAATATT
This sequence comes from Gopherus evgoodei, assembly GCF_007399415.2. Taxonomy (NCBI): domain Eukaryota; kingdom Metazoa; phylum Chordata; order Testudines; family Testudinidae; genus Gopherus; species Gopherus evgoodei. Next base: position 6,239,225 of record NC_044325.1, on the reverse strand, counting down.
TTACCTCTCAATAAAGAGCTAAAAGAAACCTTTTAAAGTGAAACTACCCCATTACTCTCTCAATACTTATATCAGGAAATCACTAGTGTTGTCAACAATTATGTTTACCCTTTGTAAAGTTAGTAACCTAGGGTTTTATGCTCAAAACACTTAGGCATGTTTGTAACTTCAGGCATGCGAGATGTCTCCATTGACTTTAGAGTTACAAAAGGGCTTAAGTGTGTGCAAGATTGAGGTCCTAATTTATAATGAATATTGTTTCCCAAATACTTTGACTAGCTTCATTATCATGCCTCTGCTCTCAGACAAGTTATAGAGACAGATACATGCCTGTTCGGAAATGTCTGCTCCTAGCTTTGCTGTCTCTGATGGAAAGATTCTGAAGGTATTGCTGATCTAGGATTAAAATACGAAACTTCTGCTTGTTTAAACAAATGGAACATGAGAATGCCCATACTGGGTCAGACCAAAAGTCCAGCTAGCCCAGTATCCTGACTTCCAACTGTGACCCAATGCCTGGTGCCTCAGAGGGAATGTGTGACAGCTTCAGTCACAAAGATCCCCTTGGGACTGTTATCTGATGTGCTGAAATTACCTCTGAGCCCATTTTCCCTGCCAGCCTGGGATTTACAGAGCTCTGCCTTGTTGAGCCAGACACACTACCCTGCTACAACACAGACCCAGGATATGGACCATGCTCCCAAAACTGCAGGCTTTAAGTGAAAATAGCTTAGCAGGTTACCTGCCTCCAGTACCCAGACACCCAGCTCCCAAATCTGTTTCACTCTGTATAAAGCTTATATAGGGTAAATTCATAAATTGTCCACTCTCTATAACACTGATGGAAAGATATGCACAGCTGTTTGCTCCCCCACATATCACTTACTCTGGGTTTATTAATGAACAAAAGCAATTTTATTAAGAATAAAAAGTAGGACTTAAGTGGTTTCAAGTAATAACAAACTGAACAAAGTCACCAAGCAAAACAAAACAAAACACGCAAGTCTAAGCCTACTACATTAAGAAACTGATGACAGGTAATATCTCACCCTCGGAGATATTCCAATCACAGACTAGATTCCTTCCTAGTCTGGGCCCGATCCTGTCCCCTGGTACAGTCCTTGTTTGTTCTAGCAGACATGCTAGGTGGTAAGCAGGGGGTCTCTCATGACTGGGACCTTCTTTGTCCTGCTCCACAGCTGTGCACCAGCTTTCTGAGGAACACCGCTGGGCCCTCAGCACAAGGTCAAAGACACAACTCCTTGTCCCTTTTGAAGTGAACTCACCCTGGGCTTTACCTCCAGTTACTGCAATGGAGCTAATGTGGGGGTGTATTTGAGCCACTCTCTTTAATATAGTAGACTGACGTGTGTGTGTGTGTGTGTGTGTGTGTGTGTGTGTGTGCGCGTGTGTGTGTGTGTGTGTGCGCGTGTGTGTTGAGGTAGGGGGGTGTTAATGAGGAGTAGACCATGCCAACTTTTCCCTCCACCCCCTCCCCTTATCTCCTCCCCACCCCTCTCTTTCCCCTTTAAGATTTCCCGCCTTCCTGACAAATGCATCAGGGAGCCCAAGAGCAGCTTCTTGCTTGGATAAGTAGAATTTAATTTACAAGGAGCCCAGCTGGTTCTCTAGTGCTGTTGTGCGGCGCGGCAGGCAGCAGATTCTTTGAAGTGTTGCTGAACAGCACAAGGGACCTGCAATGAGGAGCTCTTAACGCTCCCTGTTTGGCTTCTTTGGGGTCAAAAAGGCATAAAGGTGAAGGGGTGAGTGGGGCAGAGGAGTGGGACGGACACAATGGAAGCCCCTCACCAACTATCCAGCTCCTTTTTCAGCCTGTAGCCAAAGGACCATTTGAAATCACGGGCAATGAGCTTTCACCGAGGAAGGATGGCAGGATTTTTCCCCCCAGCGCCACTGTGTTTTGTTTCTCAGTAGCAAACACCGCAGCTTGCAAAGTCTCGCCTTCGTTTGCAAACCTGACAATTCTCTTGCTGCCTGAAAACAAAAAGAAACCTACCTGGTCCCCAGGCAGCCTAAGGCTCGAACTGAAACATCACTTCAAACAGGAAAGTCTTTTAAAAACTCTGCTATTGCTTGGACAAAGTAACATCTGTTACTTTCAACCAGCATCTGAGCAGCGCAGGCCTAGGAAAGGCTGCCTCCTTCTCTGAAAACTGGCTCCGAAGGGAGAGGACAGTCCAAAGCGGGGGGGCTGTGGAGTGTTTCAAGCTCAGTGTGTTGGTGTTGGAATCAGGGGTTACATTTTCAAAAACAAAAACACTTACATCATTTAGGAGCCTAAGTCTCATTGACAGCCCAGGTGACTTAGGCATCTACATCACTTACTAGTATTCTGTAGTTGTATGATCTAGTCACGGAGCTGCGGAACAAACACAGAACTAAAAACAAGGAGCTGACAGTGAGAGCCGGGTGACGTTTTTCAGCCCAATCGTTTATTCACCAGAAAATGCAATTTTGACAACCCCAGAACTAGTTGCAAATTTGACACCAATTCACCAGGTAGCTTTGGCCAAGAAAAAGTGGGTCTAGATTCACAAGGGGATTTAGGTGACACTGGGAGAACGCTTGGGGGAGCTGCCCACCAGTCGCCCTTTATAACCTCCAGCCCAGTGGTTAGAGCATCTATGGGGCATTTGAGGCTAGGTGGAGTGAACCACCAAGCGAGAGGCTATTCTCAGGGCGTCGCTTATTCTCTCCTGCTGGAGCCGTTCCACTTTGTGTAAAACACATGATTATAGGGTGACCAGATCATCACACTAAAATATCAGCTCCGCCCCTGCTCTTCCCAGGCTTCGCCCCCACTTTTCCCCAGGTCCCCCCCTCCCTGCCCACCCCTCCCACTGCACACTTACTCAGCCCCCGGCCTGCCACTGGCTTGCTGCATCCCTCCTCAGTCCCCCACCCATCACTCACCTCCCCGCCTGCTCATTCGCCCGCCCGTCGCTCCCTTCTTCATCCCCTGCCCGCCACTTACCCCTACAGCGCCAGCTTCCCCTCTGCCGGGTGGATGCTCGCCCAGCCCCCCACCTCTTTCCACCCCTGCACTGCCCTCGCCCTGCCCCCATTCCACCCCCTTCCCCCAAGTCCCCTCCCTTGCCTTGCCTCTTCTCCACCTCCTCCCCGAGTGCACCATGTCCCCACTCCTCCCCCCTCCCTCCTGGAAAGCGCTAAGCGCTGCCAAACAGCTGTTAGGAGGCGGGAAGCGCTGGGGGGGAGGAGCGGGGATGCAGCGCGCTGTGGGGGGAGACAGAAGGAGGTGAGGAGGGGGGAGCTTGGCTGCAATTTTTCCCTGTGGATGCTCCAGCCCCGGAGCACCGACGGGGTCAGCACCTCTCTCCCCCTGGCCTCCTTACCTGAACATCAGGACAAATGGCTTCCTGATCGTACACTGATCAGGACGCGGGACAAAAGGTTAAATATCAGGACATCTGGTCACCCTACATGACTAGTCATGGGGCCAGAGGGAGTGAGTGTGAGAATGACTCTGTAGCCTGGGGGTTAGGGCACCTGCTTAGAAAGGAGAGCTCTGGATTCAGATCCCTCTTCCACAGCCAGGATTTGAATCGGTGTCTCCCACATCCCAGGTGAGGGCCGTAACCCTGGGGTCAAGGTTATAGTGGGGAAGGAGGAGGAGCTGCTGCAGCAGCAAAACACCCACAAACAAAACCTTTTGAGTTGAACACAATACTTTGAGTTGAACACAATACTTTGAGTTGAACAGAAATGAACTGTTTCTAATTACCACAAATTTAAAAAACAAAATTTTGATTTGATTTTTTTCCCCTCTCTGATTTTTCGGAATGGCCAGCAAACCAAACCGGCAGCTGTTTGCCCATCTCTATTATAGTCTTAAGTATAAAGCAAGAGACAACAGGCAGACAGACTGGAACAATAAGACAACAGTTGTCAATGTGACAGGCGGCGGTCTCAGCACTCTAGCAGCCCAGCTCATGTTAATTTTTTTGGAGGCATCACAGCAAGTGAAGAGGGATTTGCAGTTGGGTAATGAGGTAGTGTCACAGAGGTTCTGGGGAGCTCCTTTCAAGCGGGAAGGGGCAGCGTGGGAGAAAGCAGAGATGCTTGTTTGCAAATGTAGCAAGAGGGTGATGGAAGCTGGCAACATGGCCAATCAGAGGCCGAAGTTGATGCCTTAATACTGAAAGAGAGATGACAGATTGGGCGGGGATAGGTCCTGGTGGGCCTTGATAGGAAAGACAAGTAGCTTATGTCTGATGCTTAGGCGCTTTTAAATATTTAACCCTATTGCCATTAATCAACAGGATTTATTCCAGAGGAAAACCACCACAAAAACTTTCCCACAACTTCTAAGTAGGAGTTTTCTTTGAATGTGTTCTCAGCTCTGTTCATTCCCCTTTCAATAACATTGGTACAAGTGACATTTTGCTTGTACAAATATTTGTGGAAAGCCAGTTTTGGATCCATAGCCCAGATCTGTTTGATCACATTTAGTCAATACAGCTACTCATGGAGTAAGGGATGACTCATCCTTAATAAGAGTGGCAGAATCTGCCCCAAACACAATTTCCTGACCAATTAAGATGTAGAAGAAATTGATGAAAGTCAGCTCATCCAATCACGGAACAGAAATCATACCATATATTCAAAGAAATACCGTCAGCTCTTGGTGTGCACTGCTTAAGCTGAAGTTTGTTTGTACAAAATATTTGTCAGCTGCAATTATATTTCTTTTGCCCACCATTCTGAATTCACACACTAAAATAAAACAAGCAGGCAAACGATATTTTAACTCGGAGAGAAACAACCACCTATTGGGGCTCACTTGCCTGAGTTCAAATCCCTAGTGTGCAGCTCACAGGAGTTCTGCCACTGGCAACTAATGGTGTTTGATTTAAAAGTCATTTGTGATGAGTACGAGTACCAGCAAAAACCACACAATTTGCTTACATCTAATGATACAATTATGTGTATTTTGTCACTCATTCTATAATCTCACACACACACACACATTCACTGACAAAATACATTTACGGTTTGGGTAAACACCAACAAATTCAAAGTAAATGCTAAATAGGGTAAATTGTATCCTAATTTCACACTATTTTAAAGCAGAAACTAAAGAGCATAAGCGATTAAGGACAGTGTATTACCTCAGAGTTTTAGCCTTGCTTGTGAATCCCATTGCAAGTTTGACTCAGACTGTTAGCTTAGCACAGATTTTGATGGTTTCATGGCTTTTGTTGATAAAGGGATTTATTACAGAAACCCATAACTACAGCAGCTACTTGGTTTTCTGTTAATTAGCAAATTTGGATTTTAGAACTACATGAAGCTAATTAATGCATTTCCAAAGGTCTTTGAAGGTAACCCCCTCAGTGAAGCTGGTAAAGCTACCGTGCTGTAGCAGGGTTATTCCTTTTTGTAATGTATGTTAAGGGCCTAGAGGGCTCAGTGGGGATCCCAGTGTGCTAAGCACTGGACAAACATACAGCAATAGGCAGTCCCTCCCCCAAAGCGCTTGCAACTAAAAATAAATTCTTGCTGCATCTCTTCTCCCTCCATAATGCTGCTTCCTCAGAAAGGCCCCCTACCCCTAACATGGCATCTAGTGGTGTTTCCTATGGATTCTCTCTGTGCTAGAGGTCTGGAAGCAGTCAGAGGAGCAGGGTCAAGGTAAGGGGCAGATGAAACAGAAGAGACCTGAGGAGAATTTGGTGGATTGGCTAGAAACAGAGGAAGAGGGCTGGAGGGGTTACTAATAAAGCAGCTCTAGGAAGAGGTGCAGGCGGATGGGGAGAGAAGGGAGCTGGTGGGAGACTGCAGAGGACAGGAATGTTGCTGCCCATTTTCCCATACAGTCGTTAGTGCTAACCAGCCCCTGAATGTCTCCGTGAGCTGGTGTGGTGCAATTTGAGCACGTCAGATGATTTGCTCTCTGCGTGTTACCCAAATTCAATTGACGCATTTAATAGAAAGGGGAGAATACACCGAGGAGCAGAATTTTCCATTGTTCTACTAATTAAACTAAATTAGAATGTTTGTACTGAAAAGCTACTTGTTAGTTCCTATTTCCCCAGTGATTTCATCAAATACAAAATGCTCTTCTTAGTGCCACATCCCTGTGACTCAGTTTACCCCACAGATTGTCCCATGAAGCAATGATGTTTCTGCCATAGTCGTATGTGGCAGGGTCCAATCAGGTAGAACAGTGAGTCCCCCCTTGCTAGGGTCTTTCCTCTCACTATGACCTTTGGGCATGGGCTTTTCCAAAGTGCCCAGTGCAAATCCAACACACTGACGCTGCTTGAAAGGCCCTGTTCACTTCGAGAAGAGCAGAGTTAGACCTTGTGCTTTGTAAAGGACCTGGAAAGAATTCAGGGGAGATGGAGCCCATGCTGCACCCACAATGCGGGGCTGAAGCATGGCATCCCCTTAGGGGATCACAGTCTCTCTCCCACTCTCGTGCTGTGCTGGAGAGAGAGAGAGTAAATCGCACAGAGTTCGGCCTTGGTGCTGCGCGTGCTCCCTGGTGTGCCAGCGTGGCTATGCCACTGGATGTGCTGGGGGAGGGCAGGACACCCCCTTTCTACGCTCCTGTGCAGTCAGGAGATGTAGCTTGATTTCTCTCTACCATTGCTATCGCTGCCTGCTTCCCTCCCCTCACTCCCAGGACAGCTGGCCTCTCCCACATTCAGGTTTCCTGCCCCATTTCTCCCTTGTGGGCCTCCTTTGTCACCCCCAGGCTTCCTTTGCCTTTTCCTCTGCCCATGCGGGTCTCCTCTGCCTCTTCTTCCCACCACCTAGGGCCTGCCTTGTTCTCCAGAATCCAGGTCTGCACATAGCTGACTTGGGAATCCATCTGGCAGGGCCTGTGCAGACCCAAAGAGTCCCTGAGCCAGGGCTGATTGCCCCAGGAGGAGAAGTTTCCTAGACTCCTTGTACAGCTGAGAGGAGGCTGGCAGGAGCTACTGCTGCTCTGTGGCAGCTGAGGGGAAGCAATGCAGGCAGCAGCTTTCAGAGGCAAGAAGGCACCACCGCCCATTGCTGCCTGCAGCTGCCGATGAGCAGGCCTAGAAATGCATGGACCAATGGCGTTGGCGTGTAGAACAAACAGCAGATCTCTCTTTACCTCGGAAATATTCTTCCATCCAGGGGGTGCATAATTCCCAGCACCCCGGGCTTCACGATGCCACTCAGGCAGCAGAGTTCAGCTGGCTTTGGCCAACAAATCCTCACAGACGGGGCTCATATCAGACTAGGCTTCTAGAGCACAGCTCTCTATTAGCCATAATAGCTCCAATGGCCCTTTCCTGCAGCCTGAGTGTGTTTGTATGCCATTAGCTTGATTTATGCTTCCTTTGATAAGGCCACAGCAGTCTCCACTTTGAGGTGCGGATCAATCAATTTCTGAGGCTGCAAAGAACAGTTCTGAGGTGGATTTCATTCCAATGGCGATCAATGCATTTCGGGCAGAGGCGCGGCTTGAAAGACTGTAATTCTATCAGCCAAGTGCGGAGCTGACCCAGGCTTCACTCAAATGAATGTAGCAGTAGCAAGACTGAGGCAAGATTTGCAGTGCGTCCACTCTGCCAGTAAAGCGCTGACCATTGTGCCAGCGAGGCACCAGATCTTACTTCTTTTTGCTTCTTGCTTTCCTCTTCCACAGGGGACTCCAGATTATCCCTCTGCTCCCTCGCAGTGAATAGGTTTTCACGTCTTGCTTGTGCTCTGACCCTGGCGAGGCTTGGACTCATTCTGGGCCCAAACCACAACATTATAACTCAAGGTACGTCTACATTGTGACTCTCAGAGCCCAGGTCAACTGACTTGGGCTCTTAGGGCTCAGGCTGAAGGGTATAACATTGGAGTGTAGATACTCAGATTTAGGCTGGAGCCTGAGCTCTGAGACCCAGCAAGAGGGGAAAGTCTAACCACCAAATGATTGTGCTGCAATTATATAGCCCTGCAGCCCAAGTCAACTGACCCAGGCCAGCCGCGGATCTTTTATTGCGGTGTAAATGTGTTCTCAGGGCCTTTTGCTGAGAATGCTCCACCTTACCTCTAAGAGACTCAGTATGGTCAACAGGTGAAGGTGTTTTGGTCGGTCCTAGCTGGGAAGGCCAGGCCCTTGTTATGTTGGGGGTTGGGTTAAACCTTGTTGAAATTGGTGGGAGTAACAAGCAGCTTTTCTCAGGATAAATAAAATGCAATGCGGCTCCTGTATGGAATAGAGAGTTGAAACAGCAGGGCATCTGCCTAAAAACACATGCCATGTATGACATTGGAGTAGAAGTTGGGCCATGCAGCCTAAGGGGTTTTCCAGGGACCGATAAATGGAGGAGAGGGGGATTGCTTGGATTGCAGCTCTGTGTCGGTGTGAAAGAGAAAAACCACCACAAAAAGCCACAGAGAAGGCAGCACAATGCCAAAGACAGCCAGTGGAGGGCTTGTAATGTGGTCCAGAGGAAAACTAAGGGAGAGCTTTGGGGTAAAGTGCTGCCTGGGAAGAGGCTTGGAATTGTGAGCAAAGCAGCTGTCTCCTGCTGTTGGATTGCTACTGTGTTCAATATGAGAAAGCGGGGAATAACCCACACAACACTGCGCAGTACGCATCAGATTACACCAAAGGGCCTTTTATACTCCCTGTAGCCTAGAAAGTATCACATTCAGTGGTACCTGTGACTTAATCTTTGAAACACATGAACAGAGTTAAATATAGGGGGCTAAAACGAAGCCAGCTGCAGCTACCAGTTCCTGGGGCTGGTTCTACACTGGCTGTATCATACACTAGAGCAGTTGGGGGCTGCTCTAATTCCTGATGGCTGGTTGTGACCCACAAGGGGCCATT